>NC_056054.1:118885662-119187177 GCF_016772045.2 Ovis aries
AACAATTAGACAGACCTTTGTTGGCAAATGAACGTCTCTGCTTTTGAATATGCTGTCTAGGATGGTCATAACTTTTCTTCCAAGGAGTAAGCGTCTTTTAATTTCATGGATGCAGTCACCATCTGCAGTGACTTTGGAGCCCCCCAAAATAAAGTCTGACACTGTTTCCACTGTTTCCCAATCTATTTGCCATGAAGTGATGGGACTAGGATGTCATGATCTTAGTTTTCTGAATATTGAGCTTTAAGCCAACTTTTTCACTCTCCTCTTTCACTCTCATCAAGAGGCTTTTTAGTTCTTCACTTTCTGCCATAAGGGTGGTGTCATCTGCATATTTGAGGTGATTGATATTTCTCCTGGCAATCTTGATTCCAGCTTGTGCTTCTTCCAGCCCAGCGTTTCTCATGATGTACTCTGCATAGAAGTTAAATAAACAGGGTGACAATATACAGCCTTGATGTACTCCTTTTCCTATTTGGAACCAATCTGTTGTTTCATGTCCAGTTGCTTCCTGACCTGCATATAGGTTTCTCAAGAGGCAGGTCAGGTGGTCTGTATTCCCATCTCTTTCAGAATTTTCCACAGTTTATTGTGATGCACACAGTCAAAGGCTTTGGCATAGTCAATAAAGCAGAAATAGACGTTTTTCTGGAACTCTCTTGCTTTTTCCATGATCCAGCGGATGTTAGCAATTTGATCTCTGGTTCCTCTGTCTTTTCTAAAACCAGCTTGAACATCAGGAAGTTCACGGTTCACGTATTGCTGAAGCCTGGCTTGGAGAATTTTGAGCATTACTTTCCTAGCGTGTGAGATGAGTGCAATTGTGTGGTAGTTTGAGCATTCTTTGGCATTGCCTTTCTTTGGGATTGGAATGAAAACTGCCCTTTTCCAGTCCTGTGGCCACTGCTGAGTTTTCCAAATGTGCTGGCATATTGAGTGCAGCACTTTCACAGCATCATCGTTCAGGATTTGAAATAGCTCCACTAGAATTCCATCACTTCCACTAGCTTTCTTCGTAGTGATCATTTCTAAGGCCCACTTGACTTCCCATTCCAGGATGTCTGGCTTTAGGTGAGTGATCACACCATTGTGATTATCTGAGCCATGAAGATCTTTTTTGTACAGTTCTTCTGTGTATTCGTGTCACCTCTTCTTAATATCTTCTGCTTCTCTTAGATCCATACCATTTCTGTCCTATATGGAGCCCATCTTTGCATGAAATATTCCCTTGGTATCTCTAATTTTCTTGAAGAGATCTCTAGTCTTTCCCATTCTGTTGTTTTCCTCTATTTCTTTGGATTGACCACTGAAGAAGGCTTTCTTATCTCTCCTTGCTATTCTTTGGAACTCTGCATTCAGATGCTTATATCTTTCCTTTTCTCTGCTTTTCGCTTCTCTTCTTTTCACAGTTATTTGTAAGGCCTCCCCAGACAGCCATTTTGCTTTTTTGCATTTCTTTTCCATGGGGATGGTCTTGATCCCTGTCTCCTGTACAATGTCACAAACCTCAGTCCATAGTTGATCAGGCACTCTATCTATCAGATCTAGTCCCTTAAATCTATTTCTAACTTCCACTGTATAATCATAAGGGATTTGATTTAGGTCATACCTGAATGGTCTAGTGGTTTACCCTACTTTCTTCAGTTTAAGTCTGAATTTGGCAATAAGGAGTTCATGATCTGAGCCACAGTCAGCTCCTGGTCTTGTTTTTGCTGACTGCATAGAGCTTCTTCATCTTTGGCTGCAAAGAATATAATCAATCTGATTGGTGTTGACCATCTGGTGATGTCCATGTGTAGAGTCTTCTCTTGTGTTGTTGGAAGAGGGTGTTTGCTATGATCAGTGTGTTCTTTTGGCAAAACTCTTATTAGCCTTTGCCCTGCTTCATTCTGTATTCCAAGGCCAAATTTGCATGTTACTCCTGGTGTTTCTTGACTTCCTACTTTTGCATTCCAGTCCCCTATAATGAAAAGGACATCTCTTATGGGTGTTAGTTCTAGAAGGTCTTGTAGATCTTCATAGAACCATTCAACTTCAGCTTCTTCAGCATTACTGGTTGGGGCATAGACTTGAATTAACAGAGATCATTCTGTCGTTTTTGAGATTGCATCCAAGTCCTGCATTTCAGACTCTCTTGTTGACCATGATGGCTGCTCCAGTTCTTCTAAGGGATTCCTGCCCACAGTAGTAGATATAATGGTCATCTGAGTTAAATTCACCCATTCCAGTCCATTTTAGTTCACTGATTCCTAGAATATCAAGATTCACTCTTGCCATCTCTTATTTGACCACTTCCAATTTGCCTTGATTCATGGACCTAACATTCCAGGTTCCTATGCAATATTGCTCTTTACAGCATTGGACCTTGCTTCTATCACCAGTCACATCCACAACTGGGTATTGTTTTTGCTTTGGCTCCATCCCTTCATTCTTTCTGGAGTTATTTCTTCACTGATCTCCAGTAGCATATTGGGCACCTACTGACCTGGGGAGCTCCTCTTTCAGTATCCTATCATTTTGCCTTTTCCTACTGTTCATGGGGTTCTCAAGGCAAGAATACTGAAGTGGTTTGCCATTCCCTCCTCCAGTGGACCACATTCTGTCAGACCTCTCCACCATGCCCGCCCGTCTTGGGTGGCCCCACAGGGCATGGCTTAGTTTCATTGAGTTAGACAAAGCTGTGGTCCTAGTGTGATTAGACTGACTAGTTTTCTGTGATTATGGTTTCAGTGTGTCTGCCCTCTGATGCCCTCTTGCAATACCTACCGTCTTACTTGGGTTTCTCTTACCTTGGGCGTGGGGTATGTCTTCACAGCTGCTCCAGCAAAGCGCAACCACTGCTCCTTACCTTGGATGAGGGGTATCTCCTCACCACCGCCGCTCCTGACCTTGAAGGTGGAGTAGCTTCTCTCGGCCCTCATGCGCCCATGCAGCCACTGCTCCTTGGTAAAATAAGCATTTACCAAGCACTTAATATACCACACAAATTATTCTGATGTCTAGACTATTCCCAGTGGTTTCCAATGGTATCCTAGGGGATGCCTAGGAATCAATCAGACCAAGACAAAGGAATCAGTTCCCGCTAGTTGCTATGGGATTTCCAGGGGAGCCTATGAAAGACATGAGCTACCTTTCATAGGCTCTCTCATAGTGAAAGTGAAAGTGAAGTCGCTTAGTTGTGTCCGACTCTTTCCATGGGGTCGCAAAGAGTGAGTCACTGAGTAACTTCACTTACACTATGAAAAGAGCCTATAAAAGATAAGGAGCTGACTCTCCATTTCTGGAAACTATCATAGCCAAAGATTACTGAACTTTGATTGCTCTATTAGAGAATACTTTCTGTTTAATTGCCCCATTATAACTTTAATAAGAGCAGTTTCTCAACTTTGGTGTTAGAATCACTTGGGAAAACTTAAAACAACTCTGTGCCCAGGCATACTCCAAATCAATTAGATTAGCATATCTGCAGAATGGAACACAGATGCCAGTATTTTTCAAAGCTCACATTGGAATCACTCCAATGTGCAGCCATTCCTCATAATTTTTCCCCAAATGTTAATAATAAGTGGTTCACAGTGCAGGACACCGCCAGCCAGGGTAGAAGCCTGTGAGTTGGGCACCCCAAACATTCCTGGTAAACCTGAAAACTGACCTGACTGAGTTAAAGGTAGCAAGTTCCAAGATGTTTGCTAAGCTCACATTAGAAATAAATTTTACAAAATCACTTTATAAAGAGGAATAGAGACTTGTTTGATAGCTTACGGTGAACAGTGTCAGATTTGTGATCACTGAAGAAGATTTAGCTTTGGGACCAGGGACCAGGCTTGATCACGCAAGAGCTTTTGTGTAGCAGAGTTTCATTAAAGAATGAAAAGGCACAGAGAAAGCTTCTGACACAGATATCAGAAGGTGGCGGTGAGGGCCCCATCGCTAGTCTAAGCAAGGGAGTCATATACTTTTTTAATTGGTTATTACAATAAATCAAAAGAATGTCTCAAAGTTGTAAAGATCTTACCAGACCCACTCCCATAATATACATTCTAAAATAACAGGATTAGTCAGAAAGTTTTCAAGAAGGAGAAACTGTCCTTAGGCAGTATACATTGTTGTTATATAATCTGTCTGTCTAGTCAAGGCTATGGTTTTTCCTGTGGTCATGTATGGATGTGAGAGTTGGACTGGGAAGACGGCTGAGCGCCGAAGAGTTGATGCTTTTGAACTGTGGTGTTGGAGAAGACTCTTGAGAGTCCCTTGGACTGCAAGGAGATCCAACCAGTCCATTCTGAAGGAGATCAACCCTGGGATTTCTTTGGAAGAAATGATGCTACAGCTGAAACTCCAGTACTCTGGCCACCTCATGCGAAGAGTTGACTCATTGGAAAAGACTCTGATGCTGGGAGGGATTGGGAGCAGGAGGAGAAGGGGATGACTGAGGATGAGATGGCTGGATGGCATCACGGACTCGATGGACATGAGTCTGAGTGAACTCTGGGAGATGGTGATGGACAGGGAGGCCTGGCGTGCTGCGATTCATGGGGTCACAAAGAGTCAGACACAACTGAGCGACTGAGCTGAACTGAACTGAACAGGGTTTGAACTGAGTTTTTTGTTGTGTAATCCAGGCTTAAAGAAAAGAAAAGCTTCATGTGACTAAGACTAAGGAATGTAGAGAAAAAAAAAGGTGTTTGTCCTTTCCTCCTCCTTGAGAATTCCAGACCCCTGTCTCCTCCTTGAGGGCCCCAGACCCCTTTCTCCTCCTCAGGGACCCCAGACTTCTTATCAACCTTCCTAGGAGTTGACTCTCTCATGTTAAGGGCATTCCAGAATGGAGGCAACTGGCCCCTGTCACATGGAAGAGGCTGAGCCTGGGCCTTGGCCCCAAAAGCAGTCTCATCTGGTATCCAGATTTAAATTTCCCTTTGGTTATCCTAGGGGCTTCCCTGGTGGCTCTGAAGATAAAGAATCTGCCTGCAATGGAGGAGACCTGGGTTTGATCCCTGGGTCTGGAAGATGCCCTGGGGAAAGGAATGGCTACCCATTCAAGTATTCTTGCCTGGAGAATTCCATGGACGGAGGAGCCTAGTAGGCTACAGTCTCCATGGGTTCACAAAGAGTCAGACATGATTGAGCAAATAACACTTTCACTTTTGATTATCCTAGAATTTTTTCACACCCACCAAAGCCCATCCTGCCCCACCTGGTGGGATGCCTTGGCCATCACAGGCACTCCTCCAAAGAGGTCCCCACTCCAGGCGACCAGCCCCGCCCACCAACCTACCCACAACAATCACAGCAAGCCACAACAAGAGGGCATATGAAGCCCACACAGGGGTATTCTTGGAGCACTTGACTCTGACGACCAGGGGGTTGTGCCACTGAGCCCCCACAGGACACTTTCTAACATAGGACCACTCTTTCAAGATCAGGAGATATAGCTGATATACCTAATAAAGAGAAACAAACACAGAGAGTTAGGCAAAATGAGACGACCAAGGAATACTTTCCAAACAAAAGAACCAGACAAAGCCTCAGAAAAAAATAAACTAAATGAAACAGAGATAAGCAATTTATCAGATAAAGAGTTCAAAGTAATGGTCATAAAGATGCTCACTGAACTTGGGGAAAGAATGGATGAACTTGGTGAGAACGTCAACAAAGAGGCAGAAAAATATAAAAAAGAACCAGTTAGAACCGAAGAATACAATAACTAAAATGAAAAATATGCTAGAGAATCAACGGCATATTGGAAGACACAGAAGAATGAAGAGTGATCTGGAACACTGGACAGTGGGACTCACCCAATGAGAACTGCACAAGGAGAAAAGGATTTTTTTTTTTTTTTAATGAGGGTAACTTAAGAGATCTATAGGACAACATCTAGTGTACTGGCATTCGTATTGTGGGGGTCCCAGAAGGAGAGAGAGGGACAGGGACAGGCCTGAAAAACTAATCTGGTGAAGGAAACAGATATCCAAGTCCCCAAAGCAGAGTTCTAAATAAGCTGAACCCAAAGAGTTCCACACAAAGACACATTATAATTAAAATATCACAATATAAATAAAATATAATTAAAGAATCTTAAAAGCAGCGTGAAGGAGTTCCCTGGTTGCCTAGTGGCAGGATTCTGGGCTTTCACTGCCAAGGCCCAGGTTCAGTCTCTGGTTGGAGAACTGAGATCCTGCAAGCCACTGGGAACGGCCAAAATGAATAAATAAAAGCAGCACAAGAAGAACAACTAGTTACATATAACAGAACCCTCATAGGACAGTCAGCTGCCTTTTCTCAACAGAAATTTCAGACTTGGAGACTAGCACAATGAATTCAAAATGCTAAAAGGGAAAAATAAAACTTAGAAGAAATCTACCCCACAAGGTTATCATTCAGCATTGAATGAGAGACAGTTTCCCAGACAATCAGAAGCTAAAGGAGTTCATCACTACTAAACCAGCTCTACAAGAAATCATTAAAGGGACTTCTTTAAATGGAAAGAAAAGGCCAAAACTAGAAAAGAAAATTGTGAATATATAAGGTAAAAGCAGACATATAGTAGATCAACCACCTACAAAGCTCGAGTGTTCATGTGTGTGTGCTCTTTGCAACTCCACCAGACTCCTCCGTCCATGAGATTTTTCTAGGCAAGAATCCTGGGATGGGTTGCCATTTCCTTCTCCAGGGGATCTTCCCAACCCATGGATCAAACCTGCCTTTCCTTCACCTTCTGCAGATTCTCCTGTGGATTCTTTACCACTGAGCCACCTGGGAAGCCCACAAAGCTAGCATGATGATTAAAAGACAAAAGTAGTAAAATCACTTATATCTAAGTGAAACACACAAAAAATGTAAAATGTGATGTCAAAGCATAAAATGTGATGGTGGAGTAAAAACATGGTACTTTTAGAATGTGCTTGAACTTAAGCAATTGCTAGCTTAAAATAAACTACTATAACAACATGGGTTGTTTATAAGTGGATCTCATGGTAACCACAGACCAAAATCCTGTAATAGACACGCCAAAAATAAAGAGAAAGGAATACAAACATAACACTAAAGAAAATCATCAAGTCAGAAGGAAAGAGAGGATGAGAAGAAGAAACAGAGAAGACAACAGGAGCAATCAGAAAACAATTAACAAAATGACAGTAAGTACATAGCTATAAATATTTTGAATATAAATGGACTGAGAGCTTCAATCAAAAGACATAGGACAGCTGAATGAATAAAATATAAGATATATGTATATATATACATACATATATACGTATATATACTATTTCAAGAGATTCTCTTCAGATCTAAGATATATATGGTTTGAAAGTGAAGGGAAGGAAAAAGAGAGGCCATACAGGAAAGCTGGTGTAGCAATACCTATATCAGATATATGCATCCTATGTTCATTGCAGCACTATTTATATTAGCCAAGATATGGAAGTAACTTAAGTGTTGTTGATAGATGAATAAAGAAGATGTGGTATACACACACACACACACACACACAAGTGGATATGACTCGAGAAATAAAAAAGAATGAAATCTTGCCATTTGCAGTAACAGATGGACCTAGAGGGTATTATGCTAAATAAAATAAGTCAGACAAAGACAAATACTGTATGGTTTCATTTATATGTGTAATCTAAAAAATAAAACAGCAGAAACAGACTCATAGATGTAGAGATTGAACTGGTGTTTGCTAGAGGCTAGAGAGGTGAGGGATCGGGAGAAATAGGAGATTAAGAGGTACAAACTTCCAGTTTATAAAATAAATGTCATGCAATGTAACATACAGCATAGGGAATACCATCAATAATTTTGTAAAAAACTTTGTATGGTGACAGATGGTTACTAAACTAATCATGGTGTTCAATTTGTAATATATATAAATGTCAAATCACTATGTTGTACACTTGAAACTAATATAATATTGTATGTCAACTATACTTCAATTTCAAGAAATTACAAGAAAAAAAAAGTTCACACCTAAAGTGCACACCCAGTTTGAGCTGTGCTGTGAGGACCAGGGAAGTGTCTAAGAATGGACTGGCAAGAGAGCAAAAACCTCTTTTAGGCTGAGCGGGCTCAGCGGGCTCAGCGATTGCATGAGCAGTGACCACGGGCAGAGCAAGGAACAGCATCCAGCCAGGTAGTGGCAAAAATACAGTGGTGTCACAGACTGCATTGGAACCTATATGAAGCCCTCTGACCCCAAGATTGCCCAAAGTCCCAGTGCCCATTAGAGTGAGGCTGGATGTTCTGTGAGAAGGGATGGGCAGCATAGGCAAAAGGCATTATTATTTGGGCATGATCATAAACTTGACCTCTCCTGCACTGATGGCAATTTTATCACATATAGGCTGTAATCAAATAGGTCAGTCAGTTCAGTTGAGTTCAGTCACTCCGTCGTGTCCGACTCTTTGCGACCCCATGAATGGCAGCATGCCAGGCCTCCCTGTCCATCACCGAATCGCGGCATTCAACCAACCTCATGTCCATCGAGTCGGTGATGCCATCCAGCCATCTCATCCTCTGTCATCCACTTCTCCTGCCCCCAATCCCTCGAGCATCAGAGTCTTTTCCAATGAGTCAACTCTTCACATGAGGTAGCCAAAGTATTGGAGTTTCGGCCTTAGCATCAGTCCTTCCAAAAAACACCCAGGACTGATCTCCTTTACAATGGACTGGTTGGATCTCCTTGCAGTCCAAGGGACTCTCAAGAGTCTTCTCCAACACCGCAGTTCAAAAGCATCAATTCTTTGGTGCTCAGCCTTCTTCACAGTCTAACTCTCACATCCATACATGACCACTGGAAAAACCATAGCCTTGACTAGATGGACCTTTGTTGGCAAAGTAATGTCTCTGCTTTTGAATATACTATCTAGGTTGGTCATAACTTTCCTTCCAAAGAGTAAGTGTCTTTTAATTTCATGGCTGCAGTCACCATCTGCAGTGACTTTGGAGCCTCCAAAAATAAAGTCTGATGCTCTTTCCCCATCTATTTCCCATGAAGTGATGAGACCAGATGCCATGATCTTATTAGTTTTCTGAATATTGAGCTTTAAGCCAACTTTTTCACTCTCCTCTTTCACTCTCATCAAGAGGCTTTTTAGTTCCTCTTCACTTTCTGCCATAAGGGTGGTGTCATCTGCATATCTGAGGTGATTGATATTTCTCCTGGCAATCCTGATTCCTGCTTGTGCTTCTTCCAGCCCAGTGTTTCTCATGATGTACTCTGCATAGAAGTTAAATAAGTAGGGTGACAATATACAGCCTTGATGTACTCCTTTTCCTATTTGGAACCAATCTGTTGTTCCATGTCCAGTTCTAACTGTTGCTTCCTGACCTGCATATAGGTTTCTCAAGAGGCAGGTCAGGTGGTCTGGTATTCCCATCTCTTTCAGAATTTTCCACAGTTTATTGTGATGCACACAGTCAAAGGCTTTGGCATAGTCAATAAAGCAGAAGTAAATGTTTTTCTGGAACTCCCTTGCTTTTTCGATGATCCAGAGGATGTTAGCAATTTGATCTCTGGTTCCTCTGCCTTTTCGAAAACCAGCTTGAACATCTGGAAATTCATGGTTGACGTATTGCTGAAGCCTGGCTCGGAGAATTTTGAGCATTACTTTCCTAGCGTGTGAGATGAGTGCAATTGTGTGGTAGTTTGAGCATTCTTTGGCATTGCCTTTCTTTGGGATTGGAATGAAAACTGACTTTTTCCAGTCCTGTGGCCACTGCTGAATTTTCCAAATGTGCTGGCATATTGAGTGCAGCACTTTCACAGCATCATCTTTCAGGATTTGAAACAGCTCAACTGGAATTCCATCACTTCCACTAGCTTTGTTTGTAGTGATACTTTCTAAGGCCCACTTGCTTTCACATTCCAGGATGTCTGACTCTAGGTGAGTGATCACACCATTGTGATTATCTGGGTCATGAAGATCTTTTTGTATAGTTCTTCCATGTATTCTTGCCATCTCTTCTTAATATCTTCTGCTTCTATTAGGTCCATACAATTTCTGTCCTATATGGAGCCCATCTTTGCATGAAATGTTCCCTTGGTGTCTGTAATTTTCTTCAAGAGATCTCTAGTCTTTGCCATTCTGTTGTTTTCCTCTATTTCTTTGGATTGACCGCTGAAGAAGGCTTTCTTATCTCTCCTTGCTATTCTTTGGAACTCTGCATTCAGATGCTTATATCTTTCCTTTTCTCCTTTGCTTTTCGCTTCTCTTCCTTCCACAGCTATTTGTAAGGCTTCCCCAGATAGCCATTTTGCTTTTTTGCATCTCTTTTCCATGGGGATGATCTTGATCCCTGTCTCCTGTACAATGTCACAAACCTCCATCCATAGTTCATCAAGCACTCTATCAGATCTAGTCCTTTAAATCTTATTTCTCACTTCCACTGTATAATCATAAGGGATTTGATTTAGGTCATACCTGAATGGTCTAGTGGTTTTCCCTGCTTTCTTCAGTTTAAGTCTAAATTTGGCAATAAGGAGTTCATGATCTGAGCCACAGTCAGCTCCCAGTCTTGTCTTTGCTGACTTTATAGAGCTTCTCTATCTTTGGCTGCAAAAATATAATCAATCTGATTTCAAAAATATAATCAATCTGATTGGTGTTGACCATCTGGTGATGTCCATGTGTAGAGTCTTCTCTTGTGTTGTTGGAAGAGGGTATTTGCTATGACCAGTGCGTTCTCTTGGCAAAACTCTATTAGCCTGCTTCATTCCATATTCCAAGGCCAAATTTGCCTGTAGATATCAAACCATGGTTGAATATCATATTAAAATTAAGTGTCATTCCCAACCATATGTAAGTTCCTCTCTGACTTTAAATATTGGACAGAAGTCTTCATGTTGCTGCAGAGGAGAAAATGTCTGAGCAGTCTGTGCAACAATCAGGCAGCCTGAAGATCTGAAGTCCAGGATGCCAGGTCACTTTATATGTAATGCATGTCATAGTGGATAGGAAATGCAAGGCTTTGAATACAAGACTCTCCCCTGGCTGGTGCGTTCATGAGTAGCAATGATCAAAACAACCTGTGCTTGTCTTAATCTGTGTTGTCTGAACTCTTCTGCGACTAGCCTCCCTGAAACAAGCACTGGGAAAAAGCAAGGCAGTAACCTCAACTAAGCATGAAACAGTGTTATTTTGAAACATCTGTAACATACTTGTTTGCCTTTTTCAAAATCCTCACCAACAGAGTCACAGTAGCCCTCTAGTCATAATTTCAAGCACTGTGTCTCCATAGTGATGATTCAGGCTCCCGTTGCCATGGTGATTCTTCTATGAGCTAAAATACTTTCATCAGTCTTTCCCCTCCTTCCCGTTACCATTGTCAAACCTTCAATCTAGGCCCTTATTATGTCTTCAGGACTAGCACTGGGCCTGGCAAATAATAGGTAGTCAATGTATTAAATGAATGTGTCTGACCAAAACTATTAAAATAGCCCTCTTTCTGTCTCAGGCCTTATCCTCTGGATTATTATGCTTATCTTCTTGCTTTTTTCCTTTACTGGAATTTAAATTACTGAACCAAGCACATGCTCATTTTAGAAAACTCAAACAGTGTAGATATTTACAGAGTTAAAGTAAATATTCTTTGCTTCACTAAAATTCTAGCTGCATCAAATTTTATGTTTTAAACATAAAAATTAAAGTTTTAGAAGAATTTATAATTTGTGATAAGCAAGGCCATTTTAAGTAAGAACAAAATCCAAAGCTGTTAAGAAACAAAATTAAAGTATTTAATCGCATAATCATTTTAAAAAGCTGTATGGAGGAAAATGCCATAAACCAAGACTAATGGCAAACTGAAAAAATGTATTTACAAAGCAAATGGTAAAAAGTTAAACTTCCTCAATTATCAAAGAGTTTATATGTGTCAGTTTGAAAAAAAAATGACTAATCCAGGAGAAAAATGGTCAAAAGAAACTAATGTTTATAGAAAAAGGCACATGACCGTCCACTAAACAAGTGACAAGATATTAAACTTCACTCATAATTAAATATATGCAAATAATAGAAACTACAATGACAAAATAATTTTTTATTTTTACTAATCTGATTGGAAAATAGAAATGTTTGATGACTCCTAGTACTGCAAGCCTGAGGGGAAAATGAGTAGTCTCATAAATAATTAGTGGAAATGTACATTGGTGCATTCTTTCTGAAGGATAATCTGACAATACCTGTCAGAATTAAAAATATCCATCCCCTTTCACTAGTAATCCTTCTGCCAGAAATTTACCCAATACATATAGTTGCAATTATTTAGCAAAAGTATGTTCAAAAATGTTTATTGCTACGTTGCTTTGCAACACCAAAAGGCTAGAAACATCTAACATTCAAAAGAAGGGGAAAAGTTAGCTAAATTAACAATGGTAGAATAAGAATGTAATGGAGAGAGCAAGGTAGTTCTGTGTCATCAAAAGCAAAAGAACAAGCAGCACAATATGTAACACTTTTATAAGAACCAATAAATAGATACATATATGAATATATACATTAAAATATTTTTTCTGGAATGAGTTACAAAAAACTTATCGGTGGGATGGGAGCCGGTGTTAAAGAAAGAAAGGAGCTCTCACTTTTATATTCCATCTTTCACTCATTACATTTTTCATCTTATATGTGCTTTATATGTGACATTTAAAAAGCTATCAGCAGCAGTTTCCTTTTCTCTGCTTCTCCCAATTGCAGTGCCCAGAGATATGTTTTACTTTTCGGGTTTTTATTTTATACAGTCCTGCAATTTCCTTTTCCATTTTTATATACCATTCACATCTTTCCATGTAAAGACATACTGAATAAGATTTCACCGTAAAAACATACTATAACATGGGGACTTCACTGGTGGCCCAGTGGTTAAGATTCTGTGCTTCCACTGCTGGGGGCATAGGTTTGATCCCTTGTTGGGAAGTAAGATTCCGTATGCCAAACTGTGTGGCCAAAAACAATCAGAAAAAAAGAATAGACTATAACTTAATTGACCCTTTCTTCTGTCTAGGTTTCTTCCTTTTTTTTTTTTTAACCTTTACAATCAATTCTATAAGACTATCATTTTGCATAAATTTATTTGTATACTTCTGTATTTCTACAGGATCATTTCCCCAAAGTGTAAAGGTAGATGACATGAACACAAGAGATTAGGCCAAACCACACATCACATATTTTAACTTCCCACTGGACAAAAGCAAGTCACTTGGCCAACCTAGTCAATAGTGTGGGAGAGTTACACTCTGCTCATCATTCTGCCATGGCAGGGATAGAAGGAAGACTTTCGGATAATACATACAATCTTACTTAGTCTGACAAATAAATAGAAACGAAGTCTATATTTTTGGTTTTATCTCTTTCTTTAATGATATTGATTTCTTTAGCAGATGTTATTCAGTGCCCCACCTCTAATCCACTTAATATCCAGCTCTACAAGACAGAGCTGCTTACTGCAAGTATCCACAACTCTGTCTGAGGACTTGTCTTCAGCCCAGCAAGGAAAACAAGCAGGATATTCTGTGAAGTTAACGCCCTGGAAGCAGCTGAACCAAAGATAGGAAGGAAATTTAATGGTAGATAGAATTCTCAGATCTCAACCGGGATGATGAGGCATTCCTGTAAAATCTTCCAGAAGCTCCCATCAGGACTGAGTGCCAATGGCAGGAAATGGTAACTGCCCTGACAATGAACTCTTACTGGCTTCCTTCCTCTCCCTGAGGATCTCCTCTCTGACAAAGTACTTATCCTTAAAGTCCTGTTTGGGAAACCTAAATCAAGACTGTTCTACCAGAAATGTTCCCAAATTAATTTCTTGTGGTTTGAAAGTTGAGTGTAAAATACTTAGAATCTGTTTATAGGGATTCTAACTTAGTAGATACTTAGTAGATCAAAGGGTAGGCACCAAAGCAATACTTTTTAAAAAATAACCCAGATGACTTCAATATTGCTGTTGCTATTCAGTCACTAGATTGTGTCTGACTCTTTGTGACCCCATGGACTGCAACACGCCAGGCTTCCCTGTCCTTCACTAACTCCCAGAGTTTGCTCAAACTCATGTCCATTGAGTCAGTGATGCCATCCAACCATCTCATCCTCTGTCATCCCCTTCTCATCTTGCCCTCAGTCTTTCCCAGCATCAGGGTCTTTTCCAATGAGTTAGTTCTTCACATTCAGGTGGCAAAGTGTTGGAGCTTCAGCTTCAGCATCAGTCCTTGCAGTGAGTGTTCAGGTTTGATCTCCTTTAGGATTGACAGGTTCGTTCTCCCTGCTGTCCAAGGGACTCTCAAGAGTCTTCTTCCCCATCATAGTTCAAAATCGTCAATTCTTCAGTTCTCAGTCTTCTTTATAGTCCGGCTCTCACATCCATACATGACCACTGGAAAAACCATAGCTTTGACTTATTTGGACCTTTATTGGCAAAGTAATGTCTCTGCTTTTTATTTATTTATTTTTTAATATAAATTTATTTAATTGGAGGTTAATTACTTTTCAATATTGTATTGGTTTTGCCATACATCAACATGAATCTGCCACAGGTATACACGTGTTCCCCACTCTGAACCCCCCTCCCTCCTCCCTCCCCATATCATCCCTCTGGGTCGTCTCAGTGCACCAGCCCCAAGCATCCAGTATCATGCATCGAACCTGGATTGGCGATTCATTTCATATATGATATTATACATGTTTCAATGCCATTCTCCCAAATCATCCCACCCTCTCCCTCTCCCACAGAGTCCAAAGACTGTTCTATACATCAGTGTCTCTTTTGCTGTCTCGCATGCAGGGTTATCGTTACCATCTTTCTAAATTCTGCTTTTTAATACACTGTCTAGGTTTGTCATAGCTTTTCTTCTAAGGAGCAAGTGTCTTTAATTTTATGCCTGCAGTAACTATCTGCAGTGATTTTGGAGCCCAAGAAAATAATATCTGCCACTGTTTCTATTTTTTTCCCATATATTAGTCATGAAGTTGATGGGACCAGATGCCATGATCTTTGTTTTTTAAATGTTGAGTTTTAAGCCAGTTTTTTCACTCTCCTCTTTCACTTTCATCAAGAGGCTGTTTAGTACCATTTGGAGTGGTATCATCTGCATATCTTAGGTTGTTGATATTTCTCTTGGAAATCTTGATTCCAGCTTGTGCTTCTTCCAACCCAGCATTTCTTATGATGTACTCTGCATAGAAGTTAAATAAGCAGGGTGACAATATACAGCCTTGACGTACTACTTGCCCAATTTTGAACCAGTCAGGTATTGCATGTCCATTTCTAACTGTTGCTTCTTGACCTGCACACTGGTTTTCTCAGGAGGCAGATAAGGCACTCTGGTATTCCCATCTCTTTAATTTTCCAGTTTGTTGTGATCCATGCAGTCAAAGGTTTTGGGTAATCAATGAAGCAGATGTTTTCTGGAATTCTCTTGTTTTTTCTATGATCAAACAGATGTTGACAATTTGGCCACTGGTTTCCCTGTGTTTTCTAATCCAGCTTGTACATCTGGAAGTTCTTTGTTCATGTATTACTGAAGCCTAGCTTGAAGGATTTTAATCATAGTCTTACTAGCATGTGAAGTGAGTGCAACTGTATGGTAGCTTGAGCATTCTTTGGCATTGCCTTTCTTTGCGATTGAAATGAAAACTAACTTTTTCCAGTCCTGAAGCCACTGCGGAGTTTTCCAAATTTGCTGGCATATTGAGTGCAGCACTTTCACAGCATCATCTTTTAAGATTTGAAATAACTGAGCTGGAATTCCATCACATCCACTAGCTTTGTTCATAGTTATGCTTTCTAAGGCCCACTTGACTTCACATTCCAGGATGTCTGGCTCTAGGTGAGTGACCACACCATTATGGTTATCTGGGTCATTAAGGCCTTTTTTGTACAGATCTTCTGTGTAGTCTTGCCTCCTATTATTTTTTTTTATTTTTTTAAATATTTTTAAATTTTTATTTTTACTTTATTTTGCTTTACAATACTGTATTGGTTTTGCCATACATTGACATGAATCCACCACAGGTGTACATGAGTTCCCAATCCTGAACCCCCCTCCTGAATACCCCCAAGGATATTTCCACCCCATATCATCTCTGGATCTTCCCCGTGCACCAGCCCTAAGCATCCTGTATCCTGCATTGAACATAGACTGGCAATTCGTTTCTTACATGATAGTATACATGTTTCAATGCCATTCTCCCAAATCATCCCACCCTCTCCCTCTCCCACAGAGTCCAAAAGTCTGTTGTATACATCTGTGTCTCCTTTGCTGTCTTGCATACAAGGTTATCATTACCATCTTTCTAAATTCCATATATATGTGTTAGTATACTGTATTGGTGTCTTTCTTTCTGGCTTACTTCACTCTGTATAATAGGCTCCAGTTTCATCCACCTCGTTAGAACTGATTCAAATGTATTCTTTTTAATGGCTGAGTAATACTCCATTGTGTATATGTACCACAGGTTTCTTATCCATTCATCTGCTGATGGACATCTAGGTTGTTTCCATGTCCTGGCTATTATAAACAGTGCTGCAATGAACATTGGGGTACACGTGTCTCTTTCAATTCTGGTTTCCTTGGTGTGTATGCCCAGCAGTGGGATTGCTGGGTCATAAGGCAGTTCTATTTGCAATTTTTAAAGAAATCTCCACACTGTTCTCCATAGTGGCTGTACATTTGCATTCCCACCAACAGTGTAAGACGGTTCCCTTTTCTCCACACCTTCTCCAGCATTTATTGCTTGTAGACTTTTGGATCGCAGCCATTCTGACTGATGTGAAATGGTACCTCATTGTGGTTTTGATTTGCATTTCTCTGATAATGAGTAATGTTGAGCATCTTTTCATGTGTTTGTTAGCCATCTGTATGTCTTCTTTGGAGAAATGTCTGTTTAGTTCTTTTGCTACCTATTCTTAATCTCTGCTGCTTCTGTTAGGTCCTTGCCATTTCTATCCTTTATTGTGCTTATCTTTGCATCAAATATTCCTTTTGTATCTCCAATTTTCCTAAAGAGGTCTCGTCTTTCTCATTCTATTGTTTTCCTCTATTTCTTTGCATTGTTCATTTAAGAAGGCTTTCTTATCTCTCCTTGCTATTTTTGGAACTCTTCATTCAGTTGGGTATATCTTTTCCTTTCTCCTTTGCCTTTCATTTCTCTTTTTTTTCTCAGCTATTTGTAAGGCTTCCTCAGATAACCATTTTGCCTTCTTGCATTTTTTTTTTCTTTGAGATGTTTTTGGTCATTACGTATTGTACAGTGTTACAAACGTCTGTCCATAGTTCTTCAGGCAGTCTGTCTATCAGATTTAATCCCTTGAATCTATTTGTCATTTCTACTGTATAATCATAAGAAATTTGATTTAGATCATACCTGAATGGCCTAGTGGTAACTCCAATATACTGGACCTAAATGTCCTTTTAGAGATGACATTAATTTTAGGTGAGTCCTTAACTTAAACTGATTATAACTTCTTGTTTTCATACTGCACTACAATAATGAACTTGGAAAAAAAAGGCTTGGAAAAAGTGAACCAAATACGAGATGGTTCTTCTTTAGAGAAAAACATAAAATTCACCCTTTACCTTCTTGCTTGACTTGCATCCTTATGATTTCTATCCAAGTTCACTTTTACTTCTTGCCAGTTATTTACCAGGAATACAGATTTTATCCCCACAGTCTTTTTTGGACTAGAAGGATATCCAATAACTCGACCGCTTAAAGTAGGGTCTCCGAGTCTAGCAAATCATGGACAGTCGTTACCACTCCCGGGGTGAAATGGACACAGAGAGGAAATAGTGTGACCAAGGGCAGTCAGAACACCTCTCCTCCACATGTCTCTGCTTTTGCCTGGGACACAACATCAGGGCAAAGGTAGGGGGTTAAACTGTGACACCCCCAAGGATATTTCCAAGTCTAATCCTTGATGGGCTTTCCCTCGTGGCTCAGTGGTAAAGAATCTGCCTGCCAATGCAGGAGACAGAGGTTTGATCCCTGGGTTGGGAAGATCCCTGGAGGAGGAAATGGCAACTCACTCCAGTATTCTTGCCTGGGAAATCCCATGGACAGAGGAGCCTGGTGGGCTACAGTCCATGGGGTTACAAAAAAGTCAAATATGACTTAGTGACTAAACAGCAACAATTCTTGGCACCTAAAAATGTGACTGTTTGGAAATAGGATCTTGGCAAATGTTTTTAAATATCTCAAGAAAAGATCATTTTGGATTTATGCAGATAACAATGACCAATGTCCTTATTAAAGATTAGAGAGGGAGACTTGAAACATAGAGACACCCAAAGGAAAGAGCCTTGGGAAAATGAGGGTGAAGATTGGAGTGATGGATCAACAAGCCAAGAAATGAGCACCAAGGATTGACAGGAACCGCCAGACGTGGGGAGAAATGCATGAAAGGCGTTCTCCCCAAGAGCCTCAGAAAGAATCATCCCTGCTGATACCTTGATTTCAGACATCTGGCCTCCAGAACTGTGAGAGAGGAATACATTTCCAATGTAGTTTGTGGTCATTTGTTTTAAGATCCTTAGAAAACTAATACAGCAGAGAAGAAATAGGAAAGAAATACCTGGTCTTTGGGTATCCCCAGTGGCTCAGTGGTAATGAATCCGCCTGCAAGGTAGGAGATGTTGGTTCTATTTCTGGGTTGGGCAGATCCCCTGGAGAAGGGCATGGCAACACACTCCAGTATTCTTGCCTGGAGAATTCCATGGACAGAGGAGCCTGGGACTCTACAGTTCATAGGGTCACAAACAGTCGGACACGACTGAAATGACTTAGCTCACTTGGATGAGCCATGGCCTTTCCCTTCTCCTGCCCTCCTGATCTCGGCCAATGCTTTTGCTTTCTCGGCAAAAGTCAAAAGGCAAGCGAACCACAGAAGATGCAGTCTGCAGAAAAGGGTATAAAGCGTCCTTTAATGTAGGGTGAGGTGTGGGTGAGGGCAAGCTGAGAATATGAGCACTATACAAGAAGTAAAAATCATTACAAACAATTTTTAACACGGTGACAAATGGAAACAGCAGGAAGAGCTGGTAAACTGCTTCAGGGAAGACATAGGCCATGAAGGCTAAAAGCATTTCATCTGTCATTGCTGCTGTTGCTGCTGCTAAGTCACTTCAGTTGTGTCCGACTCTGTGTGACCACATAGACAGCAGCCCACCAGGCTCGCCCATCCCTGGGATTCTCCAGGCAAGAATACTGGAGTGGGTTGCCATTTCCTTCTCCAATGCATGAAAGAGAAAAGTGAAAGTGAAGTCGCTCAGTTGTGTCTGACTCTTAGCAACCCCATGGACTGCAGCCTACCAGGCTCCTCCATCCATGGATTTTCCAGGCAAGAGTACTGGAGTAGGGTGCCATTGCCTTCTCCATCATCTGCCGTTGGGCTGTACTAAATCACAAAGTTAAAAGAGAGCTTCGGGCTCGTCTAACCCAAGTGTTTGCTCACTCTGTTTACAAAGAACCAGGTTCACAGATGTGTCCACCTTCACACTGTCAGTGAGGAAAAGAGTTGGGCCTGAAACTAGGTCAGCCAGATCCTAGTCAGTTTTTCACTTACTAGTGTAATATATTTCTCATCCAGAGAGGAAGGCCAACCTGGTGCTTTAACTTTCCCTTTTTTGAGATATTTTCAGAAATAGCAGCTCTCTTTTTCAGGTGGCGTCTCAAGCAGAACTCAAAACAATACCAGCAGAAGCAGTTGCCCCATCTTCTCAGGACAGAGTGTTACAGAGGACACTTTCCCAGAGGGCTGTGCTGTGAGGCATCCAGAGCTGTGGCTTCAGGTACGTGCGCTTCAGGGCAGCTCTGTAGCTGCCCACGCTCTGAGTCAGTGAATAAGCGTACATACACTAAACATCTAGTAGATACCAGGCAATGGGGATGCAATGCTGAATCACACAGTTCCTGTCCTTAAGGGGCTTGCAGTCTAGAGGGGAGACGAGGAAGTGACTGCATGTGGTGGGGGTGGTCAGTGAAGCTGAGTACCTACCTTACCCAAGGTGAGATGCAGAGAGGCTGCTCAGCCTTGGGAGTGTAGAAACTGCTTTTTCCTCAAGCACCAGAGAAGCTCATGTACAGAATTTTCCTCATTTTGCAGTGTTTGTTTAACACACTATTTTTTCTTTCCTTTTCTTCTATTGTTATTATTTTGGCCCTGCCATGGGACATGTGAAATCCTCGCTCCGGGACAACGGGTTGAACTCATGCCCCCTACATTGGAAGCACAGAGTCCCAACCACTGGACCACTAGGGAAGTCCCAGACTTTAATTTTTAGAGCAGTTTTAGGTTCACAGAAAAAGTGAGCAGAATATACAAAGGGTTCCCATATACCCCTTGCCCTCATACATGCCTAACCTCCTCCACTACCAACATCCTGCCTTAGAGTGGCACATTTGTTACAAGAACCTAAATTGATTCATCCCTATAACCCAATATCCATAGTTCACATTCGCATTTACTCTTGGTGTATATTCTGTGGGTTTTGACAAATGCATAAGGACATGCATCCATCATCGTAGTACCATGCAGAGTAATTTCACTGCCTAAAATATCCTATATGTGCTGCCCATTCAGTGCTCCCTACCCCCACCCCCAGCCCACTGATCTCTTTACTGTCTGTATAGTTCTGCCTTTTCCAGAATATTATGTGTTTGGGATCATAGAGTATGTAGCCTTTTCAGATTGCCTTCCTTCATTAATAATATACTTTTAATATCCCTCCGTGTCTTCTTGTGGATTCGTAGCTCATTTCTTGTTAGTGCTGAATAATATTCCCTTGTATGGATGTGCCACAGTTTATCCATTCACCTACTGAAGAGCATCCTGGTTGTCTTCAAGTTTTGGCAATTCTCTGTAAAATTGCAACAAAGATCTGTGTGCAGATTTTAGCAAGGAATGTGATTACTGGAGTATATGGTCGGACTGTTTAGTTTTGTAGGAAACCTTCAAACTTCAAAAGCAGTTATACCATGGTATATATATATTTTAAATGACTTAATCTTGAATCCAGCAGTACCTATATGAGGTGTGTTTTCAGAGACTTCAGAAAACTTCCCTGATCAGCCGTTAGTTGGAAGATGCCTCTCATTCTGTCCTCATATTTTATCTAAATAGTTTGAGTTTTTGAACTCTGTCAAAATACAAACTCTTGTATAATTGGTAACAATTTTCATTGTCGTCAATTACGTATACCTTGAACAGGAACAAATGTTCTAAGACTGCTTTGATTAAGCAACATGCAGTGGAAGTTAAGGGGGAGAACTGCAGTATACATAACTAACTGGTCTGTATTGTTCCTGTCCCAGGAGTATTTGCTGTATCCAGGGTTAGAGATCTGTTTTGTTTACTCTAATAAGTGGAGAAGGAGCCAGCAGTCAGCAGGCACTGAACTAGAACTGGGCACACAGAGATAAAGAGGAGCAAGCTGTGTCCTTGAAGAGCTAACCACCCAGGCATGTACACACACAATTTCAGTATAACATGGTAAGTACTATAATCACAAAATTGATCTTCAGATAGTCTGCCTAGCTGTCAATTGATGTGTCAAATCATGTGTTGCAGTCTTTGGTACAGAAAATATGGTTTGCTCAAATAGAGGTATTAAAGCACCATCGGAGCTCAGCCGTGAGCATGACTGACTCAGCCTGGAGGCTCTGAGAATTCTTCACAGAGGAGACAAAGTTGGGGTTTAATATTCAAAAACATATGTGACAATTCCTGGCACAGGAGAGAGACAGGTTTTAAGGCAGACAGTTAAGTGTGTGTGTGTAAAGGTGTGAAGTAGGAAAGAGTTTGGTCTGTCTGAGGGAAGTGCTTCAATGTGGTCAGAGAAGAAAGTATCTGAGTTGGCGGCAGGAGAGGTGGAAGGGAGGAGGCAGGATGACATGCAGGCAGGAGGCAGCGTGTGAAGGACTTTATATCATAGGCAGGAAGCTAACCTTGTAGTAGTCCAGTAGGATAGCCATTAGCCATATGGCCCTTGAGTACATGAAATATGTCCAATGCAACTGAAGGGCAGAATTTTTTATTTCATTGATGTAAATTAAAAATGGAAATAGTATAAAATAGAAAGATACATAGATAACATGTCGAAATGATTATATTTTGGATGGGTTAGTTAAATACAGTACACTATTAAAATTAACTTATTCCTTTTCAGTTTTTAAAAATGTGGCTACTAGAACCTTTAAAATTATGTGTTCAGCTCACATTATATTTTTGTTGGACTGTGCTGCTATAGGCAGTTGGAAGCCACTGAGAGATTTTGTGCAAGAAATGAAT
This sequence comes from Ovis aries, assembly GCF_016772045.2. Classification (NCBI taxonomy): domain Eukaryota; kingdom Metazoa; phylum Chordata; class Mammalia; order Artiodactyla; family Bovidae; genus Ovis; species Ovis aries. The sequence goes on from NC_056054.1 coordinate 118,907,941, forward strand.
GTGATCAGATTGGGGTTTTATTTTTTAATTTTTTTTTAAATTTTTCAAATTATCAAAGTATGGTGACACATTTACAGGAGACTTGGAAAATACAGAACAAAATTACATATAGTTCCCCTATAACAATTATTATTTCAAGTAGATAAATTAAGGTTTTTAGTTAGAGTTTCAATATCAAACTCTCAAAAATTAATAGAATGAATAGACAGAAAAGTAGAAGGATATAGTAGACCTGAAAAGCACTATGAAACAATTCAACATAATTAAGATTTATACAATTTTCACACAACAAAAGGGTACAAATTTATTCAAGTTCCCAGAGACTATAAACCAGGAGACACAGAAACATATCCAGAGATGTAAAAAAAGTATACACAGTCTGTTCTCTTATCACTGTGTAATTATGTTAGAAATCAATATCAAAAGATACTTGAAAATAACCCACATATTTTCAAGTGCAATGTGAGATCTTTGATTTAGCCACAGAAATCTTTGATTTAGCCAGAGAGATCTTTGATTGAGCTATTGAAAGCCTCAAGAAGGTTAAAAGACTAAAAAACCAGAGAGCAATTGCAGAGAAAGAAATATTTAAATGAGACATTAATATCAAAATGAGAAATTAATATAAAGACACTTCAAAAACCCCTTGATTTGGAAATTAAGTGTCCACTTTTGAATAATGGGTGTTTCTAAGGAGATATAACAAGGAAAATTATAAAATATTTGTAACAGAAGAGAAATGAAAACAGAATGGACACTAGTATAAAATTTTCTGAAATTTGAACAAAATCTGTACTTTAGTTAATAATACTCTGAAAGTAAAAGTGAAAGTCGCTCAGTCATGTCTGACTCTTTGCAGCCCCATGGACCATAGAGTCCATGGAATTCTCCTGGCCAGAATACTGGAGTGGGTAGGCCTTTTTCCCTTCTTCAGGGGACCTTCCCAACCCAGGGTTCAAACCCAGGTCTCCCACATTGCTGGTGGAAATATACTGTATCACATGTTAATTTCCTGTTTCTTTTAACTTAATTTTTCTTTATATTTTCAAAATTGGATTAGACGTTTCTGAGGTGAAGTGAAGTGAAAGTCACTCAGTCATGTCTGATTCTTTTGTGACCCCATGGACTATACAGTCCATGGAGTTCTCCAGGCCAGAATACTGAAGTGGTAGCCTTTCCCTTCTCCAGGGGATCTTCCCAAACAGGGGATCAAACCCAGGTCTCCACATTGAAGGTGGATTCTTTAGCAGCTGAGCCACAAGGGAAGCCCAAGAATACTGGGGTGGGTAGCCTATCCCTTCTCCAGCAGATCTTCCTGACCCAGGAATCGAACAAGGATCTCATGCATTGCAGGCAGATTCTTTGCCAACTGAGCTATGAGGGAAGCCCTAGAAGTTTCTCATTCAAATATTTTTTTAATCACTAAAATAATAAATTTTCTAGACTTTTATCAGTAATACTAGATGCCAAAATAAATGGAACTATATCAAAGTTTTGAATGACTATAAATTACAAATCTAGTGTTCTATTTATATTAAGTCAAACAAGGAGACTCAAAATGTCATAAATTTTTTAGCTAGGCAAAAATTCAGAAGTGTTCTAAAATACATTTACTTACTATACATATATATGTATATATATATGTACACATACATACATATACAAAAGCTTTTCTACTATACTTGATAAAGCCTTGAGAAAGAACAACAAAAAAAAGAGATGGGGAAATTGGAAAACATAAACTAAATGAAATGGGAGCATTGAATATAAAATAGAAAAAAATGAAACAAACTAGGTAAAAGTAAGGTCATCATATAGTCCAGTTGTTTTACCTCTGGAGCTTTGCAGAAAAAAAAAAAAAGGCAATACCTTGGCATTTGTATTTTTCAAAAATTTCCAAGATAATTCTACTGTGCATCTGGATTTTTAAAAGTGATAACCGGTTTTTCCACTAAATGGTTGTTTTAGTGATATAGAAGTCAATTGTTTTCTCTTAACCAATCATGATACAATGGTATTAAAGTGAATATTAGTTACATAATCACAAAATTAAACTCAGCATTCAGAAAACTAAGATCATGACATCCAGTCCCATCACTTCATGGCAAATAGAAGGGGAAACAATGCAAACAGTGACTGACTTTATTTTGGGGGGCTCCAGAATCACCGCAGATGGTGACTGCAGCCATGAAATTAAAAGACGCTTGCTCCTTGGAAGAAAAGGTCTCACCAACCTAGACAGAATATTAAAAAACAGATATGTTACTTTGCCAACAAAGGTCTGTCTAGTCAAAGCTATGGTTTTTCCAGTAGTCATGTATGGATGTGAGAGTTGGACTATAAAGAAAGCTGAGCATTGAAGAATTGATGCTTTTGAACTGCGGTGTTGGAGAAGACTCTTGAGAGTCCCTTGGACTGCAAGGAGATCCAATCAGTCTATTCTAAAGGGAATCAGTCTTGAATATTCATTTGGAAGGACTGATACTGAAGCTGAAGCTCCAATACTTTGGCCACCTGATGCAAAGAACTGACTCATTGGAAAAGACCCTGATGCTGGAAAAGATTAAAGGCAGGAGGAGAAGGGGACGACAGAGGATGAGATAGTTGGATGGCATCACTGACTGAATGGGCATGAATTTGAGTAAGCTCTGGGAGTTGGAGATGGACAGGAAAGCCTGGCATGCTGCAGTCCATGGGGTTGCAAAGAGTTGGCCATGACTAAGCAACTGAACTGAACTGAACTGAATCACAAAATTAAAAGTTTTCACAGTTAATAGCTAGACAAAAGATAAAAGATAATTGCAGTATACTGTTAGGCTAATCATGTTTCCATTATGGCTTGCAATTATAATCCGCCTGTACAGTAGAGACCTGAATTCAATCCCTGGGTTGGGAAGATCCCCTGGAGAAGGGAAAGGTTACCCACTCCAGTATTCAGGCCTAGAGAATTCCATGGACTGTATAGTCCATGGGGTCTCAAAGAGTCAGATATGACTGAGCGACTTTCACTTTATAAAATAATTACACACAATTTAGGGGGTTAACTAGAGTGATGTGGTAACTAGAAGTGTATACCTGCACATGTTTTTATCCACCTAGCCAGTCTATGTCTTTTGGTTAATGCATTTAATCCTTTTACATTAAGGTAATTATTAATATGTATGGTCCATTTTCTTAATTATTTTTTTTTGTAGGTCTTTTTCTTCTCTTGTGTTTCCTGCCTAGAAAAGTTCCTTTAACATTTGTTGTAAAGATGGTTTGATAGTGCTGAATTCTTGTAAATTTTGCTTGCTGGAAACCTTTTGATTTCTCCATCGAATCTGAACCTGAGTCTTGCTGGGTAAAGTAAACTTGGCTGCAGTTTCTTCCTTTTCATCACTTTAAATATATCTTGCCATCCCCTTCTAGTTTGTAGAGTTTCTATTGAGAAATCAGCTGATAATCTGATGGGAGTTCCCTTGTATGTTATTTATCATTTTTCCCTTGTTGCTTTTAATATTTTATCTTGTCTTTAACTTTTGTCAGTCTGATTATTATGTGTCTCAGTGTGTTCCTCCTTGGGGTTATCCTGCCTGGGACTCTCTGTGCTTCCTAGACTTGGTTGACTATTTCTTTTCCCATGTCAGGGAAGTTTTCAGCTATTATCTCTTCATATATTTTCTTGGGTCCTTTCTCTTTCTCTTCTTCTCAGACTCCTATAGCGTGAATGCTGATATGTTTAATGTAGTCCTGGAGGACTCTTAGGCTGTCTTCGTGTTTTTCGTTCTTTTTTCTACATTGTGTTTTTTTGGCAGTGATTTTCCACCATTCTGTCTTCCAGGTCACTTATCCTGGAAGTTATTCTTCTATTGATTCCTTCTGTGTATTGTTCATCTCTGTTTGTTTGTTCCTTAGTTCCTCTAAGTCTTTGTTAAACATTTCTTGCATCATTTCCATTCTTTTCCCAAGATCCTGGATCATCTGCACTATCATTATTTTGAATTATTTTTCTGGAAGATTGCCTATCTCCACTTATTTTTCTGGGGTTTTATCTTGTTATTTCCTCTAGGAGATAATCCTCTGGGTCCTGGTACACACAAGATTTTGCTTGTGCCCTCCAAGAGTGGAGTCTCTGTTTCAGCCGGTCCTGTGGAAATCCTGTAATCAAATCCCACTGACCTTCAAAGTCAGATTCCCTGGAGATTTATAGTCCCCTTACTGGATCCTCAGGCTGGGAAGCTGGAGATAAGAGCTCAGAACCTTCACAACAGTGGGAGAACTTCTTAGGTATTATTGTTCTCCATTTTGTGGGTTGCCCACCCGGCAGGTGTGGGATTTAATTTTATCATAATTTCACCCCTTCTACCATCTTGTTGTGGCTTCTCTTTTGTCTTTGGAAGTGGGGTATCCTTTTTGGTGGGTTCCAGCATCCCTCTGTGGATGATTGTTCAACAGCTAGTTGCAATTTCTGTATTCTCATAGGAAGAGATGAGCACACGTCCTTCTATGCCACCATCTTGATTTAATCTCCTAGGCTTGTTGCTGTTCAGTCACTCAGTCATGTCCAGTTCTTTGTGACCCCATGGACTGAAGAACTCCAGGCTTCCCTGTCCTTCACTATCTCCTGGACTTTGCTCAAACTCATATCCATTGAGCTGATGATGCCATCCAACCATCTCACCCTCTGTTGCCCCTTTCTCCTCCTGCCCTCAATCTTTCCCAACATCAGGGTCCTTTCCAATGAGTTGGCTCTTTGCATCATGCAGTCAAAGTATTGGAGCTTCAGCTTCAGCATCAGTCCTTTCAATGAATATTCAGGGTTGATTTCCTTTAGGATTGACTGTTTTGATCTTCCAAGGGACTCTCGAGTCTTCTCCAGCACCAAAATTAGAAGCATAAATTCTTGGGCACTCAGCCTCCTTTATTGTCCAACTCTCACATCCATACATGACTACTGGTACGGACTTTTGTTGGCCATACCAGTAGTCAAAAGTCTCTGCTTTTTAACATACTATCTAGGTTGGGAAAATCCTCTGCAGAAGGAAATGACAACCCACTCCAGTACTCTTGCCTGGAAAGTCCCATGGAGGAACCTGGTGGGCTACAGTCCATGGTGTCACAAAGAGTCGGATACAACTGAGAGACTAACACCGAACACTGAACTCTAGGTTTGTCATAGCTTTTCTTTCAAGGAGCAAGGGCCTTTTAATTTCATGGCTGCAGTCACCATCGACAGTGATTTTGGAGCCCAAGAAAATAGAGTTTGTCACTGTATCTATTTGCCATGAAGTGATGGGACCAGATGCCATGATCTTCATTTTCTGAATGTTGAGTTTTAAGCTAGCTTTTTCACTCTCTTCTTTCACCTTCATCCAGAGGCTCTTTAGTTCCTCTTCACTTTCTGCCATTAGGGTGGTGTCATCTGCACATCTGAGCAGGTTTTTATAATTACAATTCTGATAGTAGAGCAAAGGATGGCTTGGTGAGAGAGTAAGGTGGCCAGTTAGAGACTATGGCTATAGTCCACGTAAGAGCCTACAAAGACCTGAAAGAGTAGAGATGGAATGAGGGAGCTCTATTGAAAAAATATGTAGGATGGAGAATGGCACGGCTTAGTAATGGGCTGGCAGCGGAGGTCTCTTGTACAATGAAGAATTTGGCTTTTGTCCCTAGTTTCTTACAGGTAATCTTGAAGTCTGGAATTTCCCAAGTGACAGTAGTGTCTTTATTATTCATGGTGGGGCCCTTGGACTACAATTGAGTTATGCTAATAAGGTGACTCATGGTGAGCCCCTAGAAAATTTCAAGATAGGGACTGGCCACACCAGAAGGACTAATCATGCAGTTTGGAGGTTGAGGCTTTGAGCCAAGTGATATATGCTAGATCTCTGAACTTTGGGGAGGGGAAGAGAGATTAGAGTTATTTCAATCACATGGCCAAGGAGTCCAGCAGACATGCCTCTCTGACGAAACCCTAATACCAGTAAAAACTCTGGACACTGAGACTTTAGTGAGTTTTATGGCTAGTGATGCATCCTGAAGGTACAGAAACTTCACATTTAGGGCCTTCACCTGTGGTTCTTCTTTGTGCTGGTCCTGATTTTTATCTTCTTATCATGAACTGTAATCAGAAGTATAGCACTTTCCTGAGGGTCATTCTAGCAAATGATCAAATCTGAAAAGGTCATGGGAGACCCTCCAATTTATAGCCAGTTGGTCAGAAGTGCATGTGACATCAGTCAGTTCAGTTCAGTCGCTCAGTCATCTCTGACTGTTTTGACTCCGTGGACTCCAGCACGCCAGGCTTCCCTGCTCATCACCAACTCCCAGAGCTTACTCGAACGCATGTCCATTGAGCCAGTGATGTCATCCTACCATCTCATCCTCTGTCAGCCCCTTCTCCTCCTGCCTTCAATCTTCCCGGCATCAGGGTCTTTTTTAATGAGTCAGTTCTTCACATCAGGTGGCCAGAGTATTGGAGTTTCAGCATCAGTCCTTCCAATGAATATTCAGGACTGATTTCCTTTAGGATTTGATCTCTTTTCAGTCCAAGGGACTCTCAAGAGTCTTCTCCAACACCACAGCTCAAAAACATCAATTCTTGGGTGCTCAGCTTTCTTTAGCATGTGACATAGTAACCCCTGAACATGTAGCTGACATCTAAAGTAAGGACAGTCTTGTGGAAGAATGTGCACCCAGCCTATTAAATGTAACTTGTGTAGCTAGTGTCAGGATTATGTGGCAGGGTGAAAGCAAACAAGTCAAGGATGACTTTAGTTTTTAGATTAAAGGTATAACAAACCCAATAAGAGATGCAGGTCTGAGTCAGAGCAGAGGAAGGTGAATTTGGTGTTATGCTTGTCAACTTTGAAGAGTCTATTGTCCTCAGGGTTGATATGTCTAGAAAGCTGTGCAGTTGGGGTTCAGAAGAGAGTATGGGCTGGGGGCAAAGATTTGATGGTGCTCAACTAACAGGCTGAAATAGGAATCTTTCTGCTTTATTGTCCTCTCAGGCTCCTTGTTCCTTCCATTCACTTCTCTCCCACTCTCCAGCCTTCCTGGGTCTTTGTCTTTTCTCCCCTTCCTCCCCCACCCCCCCGCCCCCCCACCACCAAGTCACTCCTTTTCTCTTCATCCGCTTCCCACTCTGGCCTGCAGTGGCCCTGGGAACTGCCTTCCTGCCCAAATTTGAGCCAATGATCTGCAGAGGCTTGGCAACCAGAAGGCTCCAAGCACACCCTCCCCCACCACGTGTGCAATTAATCCTCAGTGCTCACTGATTTTTATCTGTGATCTGCCTACATGACTTTGCCCTTTCTACCTTTTCTTCTGCCTGGGGAGGGCACAAGTGTGATTCTTTGCAGGCAGAGTTTGTCTTATCACTTTTGCATAATATAACATGAGGAAAGGTCTTGTTTTTAAATGCCAAAGACATTCATTTTTCTTCCCAACAAATATTTGAGCACCTAGTATGTGCTTAGGATATGAAGATGGAAAGACATGACTGTTTACAGTCTGAAGGAATCTGAACACTTACTTGCAAACCAAATTTTTCTGATCATGTGACTATGTGTAAATTGTAGTTGAGGAGGTAACCTAATATAAAGCCATCTTAGAGTTGACAAGGGTGATAGTCAAGATGAGTCATAAGTCTCTGTACAGCCTCCTTGAGTATTTGTCCGCGGGGGCTTCCCTGGTGGTCCATGGCTAAGACCCCACACTCCCGATGCAGGGCCCAGGTGTGAGCCCTGGTCAGGGAACGAGATCACACGTCAAAGCTAAGGATGCTCACGCTGCAACTAGAAGACCTTGCATACCACAACGAAGATTGAAGACCCTGTATGCCACACATCAGATCTGGTATAGACAAATAAGGACAAGTACTAAAAAAATTGTCCGTAAGAAGAAACTGGGTTTCAGAAAATAAAATATTTCTCCATTTTTTGGACTTTAAATTTTGGGATTTTAAACTTTTAGATTTTTAAAACTTTTTTTATATTCTTTCATTTATTATATTTCATGTATATGTATATTATTTTATATGACTATATGTTCACATTTTATGATATGTGTTTTACATATTATGTATCAATAAACTTTTCCCAGGTGGCGCAGTGGTACAGAATCTGCCTGCCAGTGCAGGAGATGCAAGAGACATGGGTTCAATCCCTGGGTCAGGAATATTCTCTGGATTAGGAAATGGCAACCCAGTCCTGTATTCTTGCCTGAAAAATTCCACAAACAGAGGAGCCTGACAGGCTACAGTCCATGGGGTCACAAAGAGTCAGACATGACTGAGTGACTCAGCATGCACAAACTTTTCCTACACAGCTGTCTTTCCCCTTGCTCTGACACTTCTGTAAATATGGACATGTGGTCTAGGGAAAGAGGAAGAATTATTTGGGACAAGCTCTATGAAAGTAGAATACAAACAAATCTATAGGAGCTCCAAATATGGTCACTTGTCACACTTGTCAAAGCACAATGCAAGGACTGTCTCTATTTCTTGCTACTCTGGACCATTCAAAATCTGACAGCATTAGTGTGCCCTGGTAGCCTATTAGAATGCAGAATCCCAGGTCCCAGCAAGACCTACTGAATTAGAATCTGCATATTAATAAGAAACCCACGTCATTTAAACTTACAATATAGGCTCTTGAGAGTCCCTTGGCACTGGAAGGAGATGAACCCAGTCAATCCTAAAGGAAATCAACCCTGAAATTCATTGAAACAACTGCTGCTGAAGCTGAAACTCCAGTACTTTGGCCACTTAATGCGAAGAGCCAACTCACTGGAAAAGACTGATGCTGGGAAAGACTGAAGGCAAAAGAAAAAGGGGGCAGCAAAGGATGAGATGCATAGATAGCCAAATCATCACTAACTCAATGGACATAAATTTGAGCAAACTCCAAGAGATAGTGAAGGACAGGAAAGCCTGGCATGCTGCAGCCCATGGGGTTGCAAAGAGTGGGACAGGAGTTAGCCATTGAGCAATAGCAACAAAGTTGGAGAAGCACTACTCAGATGTACCACATGGAATTTTGTGAAATGCTGTTGTTACACAAGGGGAATTAGATTTCAATCCCTCTGTAAACACTGACTACATGGTAAAGACTTGATGTGATGGTTGGTAAGTTTAATGAGCTGGTGAAAAGAACTAACCACCTTTGGCTTGAGCACATTTTCCCACCTCTTGAAAGAGGGACCTCTGCTCAGCATAGTTGTGCAGAGATGGGCTGTGTATTGGTGGTGGACCTGAGCAAAATGTTGATGCTTCCATTCTTGGAATGGAGGTCAGGGAGAAGTGTGGTCCTATGAGAAATAAGGCCTGTTCATCAGTGACTGCGTGGCAGGACACTTTCAGAGCCCAGAGTTTCCCTCCCTTCATGGTTTAAAAGGCAACTTTCCCTGGATTCAGAATTCAGACGTTCCCTGTTTAGGTTTCAGCTTTTGGAGTTTTGTCTGGGATTGAGATCTGTGTCTTTAGACTTGAGGGCTAATGGTTGGGTTGTCATCTGGAACTTGATTATGTTGTAATTACTCATAGTCACCTGGGGAACTAGGTGCTCATGGAAAGTACACTGGGTAAGAAGTATGGCTGGTGGTTCCTTGCCAGGCCCCTCCCCTGTGTTAATTTTCTATGGCTGCACTAATACACTATCACAAATTTGAAGGCTTAAAAAAACAGAAGTTTACTCTCTCCTGGTTCTGAAGGCCAGAAATTGGAAGTCAGTCTGTCTACAGGGTTGTGCTCTCCCTGATGGCTCTAAGGAGGAACCTTTCCCTGACCCTTTGGTTTCTGATGACTCTAGGTGTTCCTCGGCTTTCGGACGCACAGCTCCAATCTCTTCCTCCTTCAGATGAACTTCATTTCTATCTTTCGGCATCCTCTCTTCTGTCTCTCACATTTGTCATTGGGTTTAGAGCCTCCTCTAATTCAGGATAATCTCATTCTGAGACCCTTAACTTCATTACATCTACAGAGATTCTTTTTCCAAATACAGTAACATTCACAGGACCTGGTTTAGAATGCAGGTATATTTTTGAGGGAATCCACAAATCAGTTGACTCTAACAAGCTGTGTGGCTCTGGACTGTTATTGCTATTTAATCACTAAGTCATGTCTAACTCTTTTGCAATCCCATGGACTGTAGCCCACCAGGCTCCTCTGTCCATGGAATTCTGCAAGCGAGAATACCGGAGTGGGTAACCATTTCCTTCTCCGGAGGATCTTCCTGACCCGGAGACTGAACTCACGTCTCTTGCATTGGCAGGTAGATTCTTGACTGCTGAGCTGCTCTGGACAGCTATCTACAAAAAAGACAAGCCTCAGGTTTCTCACCTATGAAATGAGATCTGTATTAACAATAGTGTTAATATTTTCTGGTTCTTTTACTTGAGTGTTCTATCCCTAGGCAGAATAGGACAGTTAAAGGGAATATCAAGTGTGTGTTTTAAATAGCATCATCCTTGTGGTTCTGGGCTTCCCTGATAGCTCAGTTGGTAAAGAATCTGCTTGCAATGAAGGAGACCCCGGTTCGATTCCTGGGTTGGGAAGATCCCACTAGAGTAGGGATAGGCTACCCACTCCAGTATTCTTAGGCTTCCCTTGTAGCTCAGCTGGTAAAGACTCTGCGTGCAATGTGGGAGACCTGGGTTCGATCCCTGGGTTGGAAAGATCCCCTGGAGAAGGGAAAGGCTACCCTTTCCAGTATTCTGGCCTGGAGAATTCCATGGACTATACAGTCCATAGGGTTGCAAAGAGTTGGACATGACTGAGCAAGTTTCACTTCACTTCACTTACGATTCAGTGTTTTTATATTAATTCTTTAAACAAATATTTGCCCAGGACACAATTCCAAGAAAGGTGTCGGACTCTAGTGATAAATGAACAAAATATAAGATTCCTGTCCTCGTGGAGCTTATATTCCATGTCAGTTTACATTCTCTCCTATTGGAGAAGAGACACCATTAAGAAGTAACCAATAAATACTCAAGTTGATTAGGTGATACTACGTTCCATGAAAGGAATTAGGTTGACAGGCTGACTGAGAAGACTGGACATTCAAGCTGAGATATTAAAAATGAAGAAAAGTCAAGAATAAGATGGTTCAAGAAACCGAAAGGAGGCCCATATGACTAGATTTTTTGAAGCCTCCATGTGAAAAGTGATCTATGGAGAGCAAAGCTAACAGCACAGATGCCAAAGCTCAAAGGGTTTTGATGGACGAGATGTCAGTAGAGTGCCGTGAGTGCCCCTGTATTCCTGCAGTCATGGACTGCATAGGCATAAGTCTGGTATCTGGCTCAGGGAAGGTGTTGGTCTCCATAACTTGCCTAAATCCAAAGAGTTAGAAAATAACAAGGATGGGATTTGACTCCGAGAACTCTGACTCTGGACCTGGACTTCACCCCCGTGCGAGGGTAGAAGACTGAGAGGTCTGTGATGATCTCCTAGGACTCAGCTTAACTAACTGGGATAGATGAGGCCATCAACACAGGTAGAAAAAGCAGGTGAAAAGGCAGGACTTTTGTTTTAGGGTTGATGTGGTTAGTGCTAAGTTATTTTTACTCCTATGTTAAAACTCCCAGTTTCTGTCTAAGGGAATGTAAAAAAATTGCTTCTTTTCTAATTTCCTACCTTCTTTATTATACTTTGTAGTAATAGGTAACTCTGATTTTTCGAAGGCAATACACCAAAGAAATCTTACAAAGAAACTGTATAAATGATAGGTGGAGGGAATTGCCTGGAAGTCCACTGGTTAGGACTCAGTGCTTTCACTGTGGTGGCCCAGACTCAACCCTGGATGGGGAGCTAAGGTCCTGCAAGCTGTGTGGTGTGACCAAGCAAAAGAAAAAAAAATAGATGGAACACATCTAAAATAGATCAAAAATCAGAAATGAAGCTTCATAACGTTGTCTGATCTATCTGGCCATCTTCTATCCTTAGCAATTGGAATTGATGGCTTGTGGTTGGGGGGAGGGGTGTACAATCTAGGACTAGTGGGAGTTCAGATTCCACATGTCCGATGCAAGCTAATTGGCAAGTGCCCAGGTGTTTCTTGTCCTCTGAGTTTGTTAGGTTCCTGGCGGTCACACCTATGACTTGGCATAAACCCTGCTCCCTTTCTCCTGACCCACATCAGTCTTGTAGTCATTGGGTGCTCCAGGAGTATCACCAAAGTTAACCAAGAACTTCTTCAAACAGCTTCTTCTTTATCCGTAGCTAATGGTGAGCAGCTTTTGAACAACGCTGCTTATTCAAACAGAGAAGGCAATGGCAACCCACTCCAGTATTCTTGCCTGGAGAATCCCAGGGACAGAGGAGCCTGGTGGGCTGCTGTCTATGGGGTCGCACAGAGTTGGACACGACTAACGCGACTTAGCAGTAGCAGCTTATTCAAAGCTTCTTATTCAAAGAATCAAAAGCAAAAGCGCTGCCCACCCGAAATCAGTCTCCCTGGACAGCAGGTGCCACTCATGATACCATATTTTTCTTGCCGGTTCTCTTCCCTTATGTCCCTCATCCTGAACTAAGGCTGCTTTTGCCCCTAGGCCCAGGCAGTTTGTTTTTTGTATTCAAGGCCTGGTTTCTGAAAATATCAGAGGCTAGACTCACAAAAGAGAGACAGTTTTAGAATCTTTTATGATCATTCTCCAGTCCAAAAAACTGGGTTTCTAAGACACAGAAACTGAGGACCAGCAAAAGTTTTCTTTTATATCTTCTTCTCTGACTCTCTCCCAGGGTTGCTTGGACTCATCAGTCTCAGAGAGCATATTTGTGTCATCCAAATAAAGTCACTGACATAGAAAATAACACTGTAATCACCAAAGGGGAAGGGAGGTGAAGGGCTAAATTAGGAGTCTGGGATTAACAGGTATACACTATTCTATATAAAATAGATGAATAGCAAGGGTCTACTGTATAGCACTGGGAACTGTATTCAATGTCTTTTAATAACCTATAACCCTTTCTCCCCTCTCCAAAATCTCCTGGCTCATCTTGACCATTTTTTTACTGTCTTTTCTCCCACACTTTGCTCATTCCACATGAGCCCACCAGGCCAGGCCAGTGTTCTCTGGGTTCTGCCTTCGCTCAGAGTCTCTCAGTCATGTCTGACTCTTTGCAATCCCATGGACTGTAGCCTTCCAGGCTCCTCTTTCCGTGGAATTCTCCAGGCAAGAATACTGGAGTGAGTTGCCATTTCTTTCTTCAGAAGATCTTCCTGACCCAGGAATCGAACCTGAGTCTCCTGCATTGCAGGCAGATTCCTTACCATCTGAGCCACCAGGGAATGCCTCACTCATTACCTTGTTCTATAGCACAAGTTGCAGATGCTGAGCTGGCTGTTCAGAATTTGGTGTAGATTGAAAGAGAAAGAGGTTAAGGGGTACTCATACCACTGATATATTCTACATAACACACTGATTTGTTGCCTTCAAACTAAAAGAAACTGAGGCTCAGATACAGTGGAGAGGAAGGGAGCAGACCCAGAGCTAGACAGTGACTGAGAAGATTTCTCTAGCAGCTCAGGCTTCATCTTCCCCGCAACCTGGACAGGATGTCTTCCAGGCCTTCTGAGTTGTCCAACCCTGCTGTTTCTGTCTTGGATACACAGCTTATAATCTTTCCTGGTTCTCATGAGCTTGGGGGTAGTAATGACTGGTCTAGGTGCTGATAGAGACACACACAACATCTTGTGGCCTAGAGACTGGCTGCTTTTTTCATGTCTCAGTCACAATAGCATGAAAAATTCTCCATGGATATAAATCCTCAATTGGAGTGAAAAGCTGAGGTTGGCAGCCAATATATAGCATCAGGTGTTTCTACCTCCAAAATATTTGGCCTGTCACCTATGGCTTATAGGTGAACACAATCCCCATCTCCTGCCCTCCAAACATCTCTAGGCTTACATGTCACCGAGAAAGAGACTAGTTTCTTGGCAAGTCCCTTTCAGAAGTTTTCAAACCTCTGTTTTAGCATATGGCTATGAGGAATGCCTCAAGGTGACTGAGACCATCTGTCCTGGCTGAGCTGTGACCTGGATATGGAAAGGTTTGGGCATATTCAACCAGCATGAGAGTAACTGCTTTCCAGCCCTTCTGCATTCAGAGCTTCCAGAATATCATAACATGAGCTCACTCTGGTTTAGTTCAACTAACATTGGTAAATTTATTGTGTACCACATACCAGGGTGATTTGAAGGAGACAAGAAAAGCATACTTTCAAAAAACTTGCATTTCAGTGGGTGGACAGGAACAAAAAGGAATCATTTTAAATTCACGTTGATTGCAGTGGCAGGATGAACACTGCCAGAGAAGCTTGGATCTGGGGCTCTTAGCTCAGCGAGATGAGAGCAAGGATTCCTAGAGGATGTGATAACCAAAATGAATTTTAAAATGTGTGTAAGGAGGTGCCCCAGGAAGAGGAAGAAGGCATTCTATAATAGAGATGCAAAGCATCTATACAAAGATGCAAAGACGTGCAGTGTATTTGAGTCCTACAAATGATTCTGCATGTGAGAGCACAGCAAAGAAAAAGAAAAAAGAGGAGTCTAAGTAGAAACTGGCAGTGAAGCTGCCATGGCAGGAAGAGGTTGGATCACAGAGCCTTGTGTACTTTCTAAGACACTTGACCTTATGCCAAGAAGACTGTGGAGAGCCAGAAGAGTTATAAGCAGGGAGTGACAAAGTCAGACTTGGATCTTGCCAGGTATCTTGGTTTTAACTGAACTATTTATTTTAGTTTTTGGATTAGGAAATATTTGCATATCTGGACTTTTGTAACTGAGGGTCATTATCAAGGTGTAATATGGCTTGTGTGAGAGTGTTTGGGCTCTCCCTCTTGAATGAACTATGTTGGCTAATTTATTTTTTTGGCCTGGATCCGGGGGCTCTGGTGCCCGCCAGTTGCTGACACACAGCCCAGTGCCTAGCACCCTACCCTCCCAGCACTGCCTGCTGTCAGGCTGCCTCCCACTACAAGCCAGAGTGGACTAGCTCCTTGTTATCCCTTAAATTCCTACAGTGAGAGTCTTTGGGTAGACTTTTTTCTTTCTTATACTCTGAGGAGCATTTATAAAACAAACCCAGGTCTCCTTAAGTCAAGAATTTAAAACTTTTTTTTTTTTTTTGGTTTCAAATTTCCTTGAGAGAAAAACATGTGTTGATGTTTCTTGGAATGAGAGATAAATTTGCTGTGATGAAGAGCTGTTTGCCAGCTCTTGAGGATGTTTCCTTCTGAAGCACTGAAACTAGACACAGGAGCCCTCAAACACCTGGAGAAGAGGTTTCCTGTTGAAAATGCCCATGGCCTGCTCTGAGTGAGGAGAGTTTGGATCACTGTGAAAATCTACCTTTGTTCAATGGGCTTATTTAAATCTGAAGAATCTCTATGGGTGCTCTCCAAGTCCTCCTCATGGGGAGATCTTGGACATGGCATTCACTTTTCTTGAGGCAACATCTCTCAATAAATGGATCTTTCCCTCAAGAACCTGCTGCTTTAAATCTGTTAACACTTGGTTCAGTATTCTGTTTCAATTTCTGTATCAAATGCTGGAATGGAAAAGAAGTGCAAATCTATGGTCAGATGGGCGTGAGATATTGGTGGCTTGGAAGCAATAAATTTTTTGGAAAGATATATTTAAAGTTACATAATGTAAAAGTTGTTTGTATAGATAACATACTCAATACATTTTCTATAGCTGTACAAATATCAACAAATATCTTAGCAGCCTTAGAGGTTTGGAGAGGCACAACCCTGTTTACCTGTACCCAGAATGAGTAGAAGTCAAATGAGGGCTCAGAGGGACAAATGTGAGAGAACACAGCCGTGCTCCTAGGTGGAGGTGCTGACTCTGCCCACATGTGCCGCCCCGCCACGGGGGAGGGAAGCTCAGAGGTGCTGCGCATCTTGAGAACAGGAAATGAAGAGGAAGTGGGACCAGAGAAGAGTGTGTGGTCCATGAACCTTTATGCATAAATCGTGGCGCAGTGAGCTTCAGTGATTCTCAGTAATCCAGTTAGTTCTCCTTTTCTGCTGGTACACAAAAGAAAGTGCACAGAGAGACTAGAATTCCCCAGCTCCGCGGAACTTGGAGAGGAAAGAAGGCATTTTGCCCAACATCAAGTATTTCTCTTGAAACTAGCTAGAATTTCTGACAACAAAGTAGAAGGTGAATTATTAGGGGACAACACTGGAAGCAGGAGAGAATAAAGAAGGAATATTAGACTAGCTCAGGACAGAGAGGAAATGATTTTAACTAAGGCAGTGACCCAGAGACAGATTTCTGAATTTAGAATGAGTAGAGGGTAACCAAGGAGATACACCAGTATGTGGAAGGCTCTGGTGGGATTTTCACTGAATTGCAAACAGCCTCCCTAGTGCCCTGCATAGGGCGTTACACATGAGGGGTTTTCAAGGCTCCATGACTATAGAAGAAACTTCCAGGATGCAGTAATGGATGCCTGTCGTGCTGGTGTCTGGTCTGCCCCACATCCCTTTTCCCACTTTTGTTAATAACAGCGTCTTCTTTCCTTTGGAGAAATATTCTTATCCCATGATCCAGTCCATCACCAAATCTCAACTTTCTAGTCGAAAATGGACTTGCCATCTCTCTGGCTGCAAGGATGAGCTCAAACATGGGCACAGGACTCAAGATGGTTTAGTCAAGCCTTTCCCCAGGATCATTCCTGTGAGGAAGGCCCTTCATCTCTCTGGGGCCACGTGAGCTGAAAAATTGTAACTCTTGAATTGCTTTTGGATATATTCCTGCCTTGTAGAGAAGTCTGTCCTCAATGGGAAAAATATAGACATAAAAAGTCAAATAGATGTGAGTGATAGGTGGAGAGAGAATCTGAATACATCACAATGCAGATTTACCCACAGTTCCTACAGCTCTTCTTCCATCCCATGATCTATCCCAGGGTCTTTCTGATAAACAGCCTCCCTCTCTTCCTTTTTTTACCTTAAGCTAGTCTGAGATGGCGTTCTGTTATTTTCCACCAGAAGATTTTTTACTAATACTTCTGCAAAAGGAAAGTAACTTCAACTAGAACTTCAGTGGCTGTCTCCCTGACATGATGGAATAAGAAAATCCAGTTGCCTGGACCATAGAGGTTATGGGGGAGAAGGGGTGGCAGTAATGTCCATTATAAATGGATTCATTCAGTTGAACAAAGGGCTTTTATAAGAACAGTGCTAAATAGAAGTTGGCATCTCTCTCTCTCTTTCTGGTTTTGCTCTACTAGAGACTGAACATCTCATGAAAAACCAAAACAAGCCAAGAAAACATTGGTGCTAGGCTGCTTCACAAGATATGTAAACAAAATACAAGAAAACATGTCTTGAGAGCAAGGATTGCTTTTTATAAACAGTGTTTTCATGTAAGAGCCTATGGAATTTTTTCCACTTGCTTTTTAGAGACAGCAAATAGTGAGAGCGAGAGCAAGTGAACAAGCAAAGAAGAGAGAGAGAGAAATATTGATACAAATTTTTTTCAGCCAAAAGCCAGGGAATAGACTATTTAGATCGTTTGCTGGCACAGTTCAATGATATAATTTTTGCTTGCTAATGGTAAACTGACTTCACTATAACTCTGTAGCCACAGAAGTCTGCCCTGAAAATATAACATGGCAAGATCTAAACTTGCAAAACATATACAAGGACTTATCACTTCTACATAAAGAACTCCTAATGCACTTAGTTTGATTTGGTAAAAGTGAATTCATACACAGTGTTTTAAGAATACATCTCTTAGACAACATGAGGTACAGTTCAGCTGCTCAGTCATGTCCGACTGTTTGCGATCCCATGGACTGTAGCACACCAGGCTTCCCTGTCCGTCACCAACTCCCAGAACTTACTCAAATTCATGTCCATTGCGTACTCTGTCGTCTCCTTCTCCCGCCTTTTATCTTTCATAGTGTCAGGGTCTTTTCCAACGAGTTGGTTCTTCGCATCAGGTGGCCAAAGTATTGGAGTTTCAGCTTCAGCATCAGTCCTTCCAATGAATACTCAGGACTGATTTCCTTTAGGATTGACTGGTTGACTCTCCTTGCAGTCCAACGGACTCTCAAGAGTCTTCTCCAACACCGCAGTTTAGAGAGGTGGGAGGGGGGTTCAAGTACACCCGTGGCGGATTCATGTCAATGTATGGCAAAACCAATACAGTATTGTAAAGTAAAATAAAAAAATTTTTAAAGCAAAAAATAAATAAATAAATAAATTACTGCCCCCCCCCCTCAAATAAAAGCATCAATTCTACCTTGAGTCCTTAAGTGAGCACCTGAGACGCTCCTTTAGATGTGTGCCACTAGAGGGCGTGTCAGGCTAACTCGCTCCCCTTCTCTGAGTAACTTGCTAGCTGCCTCTACGTCTCCTGCCATATTTGGTGAGTCATTTCAGGCCACCTGATAAACACTCAGGAAATGCTTAAGACCAATTCAGCAGAAAATATAACTCACCTAAATGGTATTATTAGGATGTCTCTGCCAAGATTTCTTTTTCAGAGCCTGAAATCAGCATACTTCTTTGTTTCTTGAATTGAATGTATTTAAAAATATGACTTTGGGGGATTTCCTGGTGGCTCACTGGTAAAGACTCCACCTGCCAAGGCAGGAGACGGGGGTTTAATCCCTGATCCGGGAAGATATCTCACATGCCACAGAGCAACCAGGCCCATGTGCCACGACTACTGACGCCTGTGCCCTAGAGCCTGGGAGCCACAGCTGCTGAGACCATGTGCCACGACTACTGACGCCTGTGCGCCCCAGAGCCCGTGTTCAACAAGAGAAGCCATGGCGATGAGAAGCCCATGCAGCGCAAGTGTAGAATAGCTCCTGCTCACCACAGCTAGAGAAAAGTCCACAAAGCAATGAAGATCCGGCACAACCAAAAGTAATTAATAAAGATTTTTAAAAATATGACTCTTACATGACGCAAATGGAAATCAGAAGGGTTAAAACATTAAATAGTTGATTTTTCCCCCCCACAGCTGCCTAATTCTAATCCTATGGGTCAAGCCCTTCCTTGCTTCATGAATGAAATCTAGATCCATACTTCCTTGGGTCACTCTTGAATAATACATGGCATTCTACTCACCTTCAACTCACCCAAATAGTTTTAGTTCTGTAATTCAAATGATGATTCTTTCATAATGATCAAACTGGACAATTTGTAAAGTTAAGACTTCTTGCTCTCCCCTATTGTAGGATCATTTTACTCAGTTTGCATTAGAGAGAAATGCATACACTGTCTAGATTTTCCCACTTAGCAATTCCATTCCTTCTTCCCTCAATCACTTATTCTTTTTGGATCCTCCAGGGCTGCTGTGTGTATGTATATAGATGTGGAGAGAACAGGACAGGTAAGGAGAAGGAGCAAGAAATGTTTTTCTTGACTGGCATCAATATAATGTGACATTTTACCGAACATGAACTCACAGTCAAGAACTACAAAACACATAAGGAGATAAGAAACCACAAGTGAGAATGAGCAGACCCATAAAGACTGCAGATATTGGAATTACTGGGGATAAAGTATAAAATTAGCACATTTAATATATTCAAAGAAATAAAAGGAAATTGTATAGCAGTCAGAGCAAAACACTGTTACCAATGACCATAGTGATTTGAAAAAGAACTAAATTGAATTTTTAAAAATGAATACCCTACAGAAATTTATTAATTAAAACTAAAACTCAAAGGAAGGAGATTAGAGGAAACTAAAGAGAAAAATAGTGAAATGGAAGATAAACTTGAAGGAATTACCCAGAAGAGAGCACAGAATGATGAAGATGAAAAATACAAAAGATCGATTTAAAAGTATGTAGAACAAAATGAAAAGGTCTGATATACATTCAATCAGAATTCTCAAAAGAGTTTAAAGGGGAAAAGAAATAGTTGACATATTAATGCCTGAGAGTTTTTCATAATTAATGAAAAATCCACAGATTCAGAAAGCACAGCGCATTCTAATGTGAATAACTAAAAAGAAATCCACAACCAGTCACATGTTGATTAGGCCACAAAACACTAGAAACAAGAAGATCTTAAAAATAGCTGGAGAGACAAGACTGATTATTTATGAAAGAAGGATAATTAGATTGGTAACTGCCTTCTCAAATCAACAACAAAAGCTAGAAGGCAGTGGAATAATATCTTCAGTGCACTGACAGAAAATAACTATTGATTTAAACTTGTATACTTAGTGAAATTATCTTTCAAGAACAAGAATGAAGTAAAGATTTTGTTTTAAATGAATACAAACTGACAGAATATCCTATCAGGAGACCATTACTAAAGAAAACTTTCTTCAGAAAGAAGGGGGAAGACTCTTACACTATCGTTGGGAACATAAATTGTCACAGCCACTATGGAGAACAGTATGGAGGCTCCTTAAAAAAATAAAAGTGGAACTCCCGTATGACCCAGAAATGCCACCCTTAGGTATATACCCAGAGAAAACCGTAATTCAACAAGATGCATGCACCCCAATATTCATTGCAGCACCATTTCCAACAGCCAAGACATGGAAGCAATCAAATGTCTATCAACAGAGGAATGGATAAAGATGTAGTACCTATATACAATGGAATACTACTCAGTCAGAGAAAAGAAGGAAATAATGCTATTCGCAGCAACATGGATGGACCTAGAAATTGTCATACTGAATGAATTAAGACAGAGAGAGACAAATATTATATGATATTGCTTATATGTGGGATCTTAAAAAGGAGTATGTTGCTACTGCTGCTGCTAAGTCACTTAAGTCATGTCCGACTCTGTGCGACCCCATAGACGGCAGCCTACCAGGCTCCCCCATCCCTGAGATTCTCCAGGCAAGAACACTGGAGTGGGTTGCCATTTCCTTCTCCAATGCATGAAAGTGAAAAGTGAAAGTGAAGTCGCTCAGTCATGTCCAACTCTTCGCGACACCATGGACTGCGGCCTACCAGGCTCCTCCGTCCATGGGATTTTCCAGGCAAGAGTACTGGAGTGGGGTAACATTGCCTTCTCCAAAAAAGTAGTATAAATGAACTTATTTACAAAACAGAAGTAGAGTCACAGATATATAAAACATATTTATGGTTACCAGGGGATATAGGGGCAGAGGGATAAATGGGAGATGGAGACTGACATATACATACTACTATATATAAAATAGGTAACTAATAAGGACCTACTGTATAGCACAGGGAACTCTACTCAATACTTTATAATGGCCTATATGGGAAAGAATCTTGAAAAAAAGAGTAGGTATATGTATATGTATAACTGATTCAATTTGCTGCAACAAACAATATTGTAAATCAACTATACTCTCAGTAAAAATTAAAAACAAATAAATACAAAAATGAAAGAAGGGAGAAGATTTCAAAAACAGATCTGAAATGTAGAAAGAAAAGATGTAGGTAATTCTAAACAAACAATAAGTCAAATACCATATTTTAAAGCTGAAAGGTAAGATAGAAATTTAAAAATGGATAAAATAGGAGAATGTTCAAAGGAGGTAATCAGAGTTAAACTGTTTTAGTGTCTATCTTTAAGTTAAATCTACATATAAACGTTTTTAGTTAACTATTAAAAGAAGAAAATTGAGTCCAGATGCTTTAAGCAAGGACAGAATTTTCATTCAACCCAGACTGTAAAGTCTAGAACTCCTTTGAGAGGGCCTGGCCAAGAAGAGAGGATAAGAGTTCTCTGGGGGTGGGGGATTAAAAAAAGAAAAAAGAGTTCTCTGGGGGTAATTATCAATTATTTTGTTAACAAAGGGCTTCCCTGGTGGCTCAGCTGGTTTAAAAAAAAAAAAATCTGCCTACAATGCAGGAGACCCTGGTTCAATCACTGGTTTGGGAAGATCCCCTGGAGAAAGGGAATGGCAACCCATTCCAGTATTCTTGCCTGGAGAATTCCATGGGCAGAGGAGCCTGGCGGGCTATAGTCCATGCGGTCACAAAGAGTTGGACCTGACTGAGCGACTAAACACTCAACTTTCACTCTAACAAAGGTTTTAAGTTGCCTTCTCTAAATTATGATGCTGTGGAATTTTCCAAATCTCCTCAGAATTTAATCTTCCCAAGACAGTTTCCTTCTTCCCTTCCCCAAATGCCATTTCTAGCAGCAAATGTTTGGACCCTTTTTGAAAATGAACTAAGAACCCTCTCATTGTCCCATCATCTGTCCTACTCCTCATGTCTGTGCAGAGTGGTAAGAGTGGCCACAGAAAGCTTATTAAAATCTATAAAAACATGCACTACGCTTGGTCAGTACGTGCCTCTAGTCCCTCAGTATTCATCCTCCATTACAGCAGTTAAGAAAATCTGAGGTCATGGATTGTACGATTTTTTTTTTTTCTATTCAGATCATTTAATGACAGATCATGATTAAACATAGTTACAATAAATCATGAGTTCTTGATAACCAATGTAGGTGACAATGCTTTATTTAAACATTACAACCAAATTCACTTTAAATGTCTGATACTGAAAAAAAGTCATGGGCAACAGTGATACAAACATTTCCGTTTTGATGCCACAGACAAGGCACCAAACAACTGGGCAGGCGACTACCATGAAGCAGCTTTCCGACCTTTCTTGGCCTGCGGTTCCTTCTGTTCCCTTTTCCTTTATTCCCACAAAGAAAATTCTCAGTAGATAGTGCTTAATACATTTGTTAATATAGAGTGACTTTTTTGGAAGCCAAGGTAAGAGACAAGCTATCTGTATCTCTTTTAGCCTTCCCCAAAGAAATGGGCCAGACTACATGGACCTGTATCCAGCCTCACCGAGAAATAAAACTTTTAACTAAACTGCCAAATGGCTCCCTCTATATCCGGCCACTCTCAGTTCTATCTAAAATCACCAATGCAGTGAAGATGCCAGATTGTTCATTCCAGGCAGGTCACCCCAAGCCTCGGAATTCTGAGTCTACAGGAATTTGTTAATTTGGCTCAGAAATTCCTTCTCAGGAAGGATTCTAAAATCTAAAGCACATTTTTATCAAAACCTTTTCTCAACTCCAGCATGGCTAATGAAAGCCTCCTTGAATAGAACGGACTTCCTCTCACAGCAGCATTTGAGGACCGATGCTTGGCAAGATGAAGAACCCACAGTGCTTGTCTCCACAGGTTCATTCCAGTGATGTCATGAGTGAGCATCACCGGCAGGACTCTTCTCCCAGATGCTGGGCTGATTCCAGTCCCACAAGTACTGTAGGAATTGGAAAGAACCCTTGAGAGAGAGTCAGAAGGCCTGGCTCTATGATTTAAAAAGTCATAGGCACATCACTTAGCCTTTGTCAGTTTCAGTTTTACCTTTTGTTTGATGGGATCAGCACATCTACCCTGCCTTTATCATAGAGGTCACTGTGAGACAATCAAATGAAATAATGCATGTGAAAGTTTTTGTAAACAGTAATACACCATAAAAATAATACAGACTTTATTCTTATCACCCTCTTGAAGCAGCTCACACTATCCTTGCTCCATCCTCACATTAAAAGTCCCTTACTTGGAGCTTCATTGAACAGTTTCCTGGGTGAAAAGGAGGAAGCATCTGGGCAGGAAAAATCTAGGCACTTTTTTTAAGTACCTGGCCCCCATTTTGGTGAATTTGAATCTCTACATTCTATAAATCAATTTCAAAACCCTGTAAGATTGTGGCAGCATTTAAATCTGATATTGGAAGGATATGTAACATAGATTTTTATTATTTTTGCTCATTCAATTTGGGTCTTAAGGAGGAAGTAGGTGTTGACCAGTCAGGCTGCGATTTGAATGTTTCAAAAAATGATTTGTTTTTGCCATTCCCCCAAAGGTCTTGTTTATTTCTATTCATGATCTAAGTTTTGCTCAGAATGACATCAGGGGAATGAGAAAATTACCTGCAATTCTTGTCAGATCTGAAATCGTCACAACAGGATCTCTGTTCCAGAACTGGAAGCCTTGGGAGCAGCCTCCTAGGGTGGGCTCCTAGCCATCCTTTCCCTCTGCCTCGCACAGTTCTCCTACCCCTGGACCCTGGTAAGCCAGTCACCACCATCCTAGTGAGACTGCTGGGGGCTTCGCCACTTTCAGGCCCAAGGGAGTATGAGCGACCTCACCAGGACATCTGAAGAAAAATATTTGAAGCCCAAGGAACCCTCAGGGTTTGGGGCACCTGATGAGGTATGAGCTAGTGTAAGATTTTCCAAATACATGTGATCACAGGACTCTCCTGAAACACATGTTAAAAGTACAAATCCTAGCTCCAGACCCATCCTATCAATCTTCTGGGCAGGGCCCAACAGTACATCTCTAACAGCAACCAGGTAATTTATACGGCTAGACAATTTGGGAAAATGCTAATCCAAAAGAAAAGACTCAATTAGGTTTTTGACTTCACTAATGGCAGCAGTGGTTTATTTCTCCATCTATAAAGAAAAGAGGGGGTGGGTTACAACGCAGTCAGTGACCTCAGCGCCTCTCAAAGGCTGCCTAAGGTCTGACTGGATTACCTGTATGAAGTCTTTCAGACTAGAAGTGTTTACAGATGTGGCTAGGTCTAGGTGTTCCTTAGGCTAGAGTGACAGCCATTTCCCATGCCCAGTTTGCACAATCTGCCTGGTGTGGAAAGGGAGCTGGGAGAACCATCATCTCTGCAAGATGGTCCCTGTGTGAGTGAAGGTGGGCAGCAACGCTCCATGGCCACAGAGCTGAACCCCTGGAGGAGCAGATAGAGAGCACCCCATGAGCACCAGGTCCATGGCAAATGCTCCCAGCTTCCTCATGAGTCTGCATGGCCTAGAGAAGTTCATCTACCTGCCACCTGCCTCCTTGCGCCCTCATCCAACACGTCCCTGACTCAGCTGTGACTCATAGGCAAACACGCTCCTGCATCATCCTACTCAGCCCTCTGCCTCTCACCCCTCCCCATTCTAACTCACCTCTCTCAGCTCAGATTTTTTAATACTGGCTTTTCAGATCACTGAGTATGTCTTTAAACAGGATGGATGGACAAATACACACAACACTTAGATATCAAAATATACCCATTTAAATAAAAAAACTTTAATTCTCTGGGTTTGTTGTAATTTATCCATAGCAGTATTTCATATTATATGTATAAAATCTCCCAATTCTTTCTTGGGCATTTCTTGTTTCCTCTATTCAGTTGCAGGGTCCCCATGGACAGAGTGGGCTTTCCGGGTGGCTCAGTGGTAAAGAATCCAACTGCCAAAGCAGGAGACGCAGGAGATGAGGCTCAGTCCCTGGGTCAAGAAGATCCCCTGGAGGAGGAAATGGTGACCCACTTCAGTATTCTTTCCTGGGAAATCCCAAGGGCAGAGGAGCCTGGCGGGCTACAGTCCATAAGGCTGCAAAGAGCTGGACCTGACTGACTGACTGAGCATGCACGCATGCATGGACAGAAATCTTGTCTTACACAAGCCTCATCTTTTACCCCCAGTAAAATAAAGGAAGGAAGCTAACATGTGTAAGCACTTTCTACACTGGACTAGTCAGGGGAAAAGAAACAGAAGGATGTGCTGAGAAAAGCCAGGGTGCTGAGGATGGCCAGCTTTGCCTTTACTTGTCCGGTCAGACTTATCTCCTGTCCACATACCCAGAAATGACGGTTTTCTCTCTTGACCAGAAACCTGGAGGTCTGAGTGATTTATGCAGCCCTTCCGAGGACAACCTGGTCCCATGTACCCAGGTTATTTCAGTAGTCTGTTATCATCTTCGTACTTTTTATTGTCTGTCGGTAGTTTTGTTGCCTTCAGGTTTCTGATTTTAATAATTCTTTCCCATGGCTCCCTTCACCAAAATCGTACATGCCCCCGGCTAATGAAAGCAGTATTTTTGGTCTCTGCAGCTGGTGCTATGGGGCTCTTTGGTGGTGAATAGCCTGACACAGTGCTCAGTATAAAGAAATAATAACTATTTCAGCTACCCAAGATTCTCCAAAACTGCCTGAGCAATTTAAAATCCAAAGCTGGTGACTAAGAATTGGTGTTTTAATCATCTTTTCCAGTGGAAATGGGGCCCAAACAGACAGATGAGACCTAGGCTTTCAGACGACAAGGACACTAGCAAGTCTAAAAACTCAGCACCAGGGTTATGGCTTGTGTCTTCCAGCCCTTGGAAGTGCCAGCAGTGGACTGAATTGTCCTCCTGGTTCAACTCATACAGGCCAAGGCCATTATGAAGTGCTTTGGCAGGCCAGTTCTACCCCCAGCAATGATATCAACTCATCCTTCTGACCCTCACCCAGCCACTGATTTCATTGCACACAAAGAACTGGTTTGGAAATGCCATGAATTAAATGGACATCAGTGCAATGGTACTCTGAGAAAAGGGCCTAGCCCCAGTCAGGTGGTTCCGGAGAAGACCAAAGAGATGCCGAGGAAGAAACTTTCTTCAGCAGTTGTCCATGGATCCACAGATAGAGGATGGAGCCTGCTTGAAGTAGAGGGATACAGAGACCAAGCAACACTGTCTACCAGTGATTGGACCTAACCAAGTATCCCACCATAAGAGTGTGGGGTGAAAAGCTTTGACAAAAGTCTGTCAAAGAAAGTAGAGACCAGCACTCACCTAAGGTTAGACAGAGTCAGGGTTTGGGGGGTTAAATATTCAGACAATTTAAAAAAAAAAAGTCAGCTTTTTCCTTGAAGAAAAATGAACATTTAAAGAGTAGACCAGCTTCTCATGCCTTGGGTAGAAATCAGCAGTTTGGGCTGGGCTCAGCTAGGCAATTTTTCTTTTGGTTTTGGCTGGGATCACTCATGTTTGCAATCAGCTGAGAGTTAATAGGCTGCCAGTTAGAGTGATGGCGGTAACTAGGCCCTTTCATCATGCAGCAGGCCAGCCAGGCTAACTTACCTGGTGGTGATGCAAGGTTCCCAAAAGCAGCAAGAGAGGACAAATTTCCTCATGCACAAGAATCTGTCAAGTTTCTGCTTCTATCATATCTGTTATTAGGCCACTGGCTAAATCAAATCACATGGCCAATCCCAAATTCAAGGGGTTGAGAAATAGATGGCACCTCTGATGAGAGGGGAAGAGTTTGTAGCCTTTTTTTTTTTTTTAACCAATCTATACAAATTATGAAATCCAGAGAGTCCTAGATTTGAGATTTAACCAAAATCTATCCTTTAGGCAGGGGTGGGAGTAGAAAAGGGCTTCCCAGGTGGTGCTAGTGGTAAGAACCCACCTGCCAATGCAGGAGATGTAAGAGAAGCAGGTTTAGGTCGGGAAGACCCCCTGGAGGAGGGCATGGCAACCCCCTCCAGTATTCTTGCCTAGAGTATCCCATGGACAGAGGAGCCTGGTGGGCTACAGTCTATGGGGTCGCAAAGAGTCAGACACGACTGAAGTGACTTAGCATGCACACACGGAGTAGGAAGTGCTCCTTCCTGAGAAAGCAATATCCCTCATCTCCCAAGAGCATCTAGAGTGGCAGCCTGGTGAGGCCCAGGGATGCCTGCTCCACGCTCAGGTGTCCTGGAATGATGAAACTGGGATGGGCAGGAACAACTCATGGTAAATGAAGTATAAAACACAGAAGAGCAGGCAGAGCCTGTGGAGGAAGTGGCCCATATTCAACACATAGTGAGACCATACATTCTTTTCTTCTCAGATTCTTTCTCATTTTTCTTTTGCATTATTCTCTTCTCCTCTTTTTTCCCCTCTTCTCTTTCATATGAGTATTTTAAACACAAAAGGCACCTGATGACAACCTAATCAGCCCCCTGTGCAGAGGGACGCAGGGCTCTGTGTGTGGCACCGACCTGTGGACAGTCCCGGAAAGGGGAGGACGAGAAGAGCCCTTGCTGTCCAAGACTCACGTTGCTATGACAAAAGAGAAAAAGCAGTTCGTGTTCTCAGAATGGAAAAAGAAATACCACTTTGACAGCTCTTGTTTTGTTCCAGCCAAGAACTGTCATTAGGAACAGCAAACTGAAGTCATTTCTGTGATTGTCCGGCAGGTCATGGTCACTGAGTTCACCACAGGCCTGATTTCAGTGTAACAACAGTCATTGACGAGTGACTGGGAAGTGATGGGGCTAAAAGGTGTACTTTGCCTGAAGCTATCTTCCGCTGTGGGTGAAGGCCTTCTAATAGTAGTAATTGGTTCTGTTTCTAAGCACAGCACAGGAGGTATGGAAAAGCAGACTGTAGCAGAGGCATTATCTGGAGATGAGCAGTCCAGAGCTAACTCTCTTTCAGAAATGGAAAAGGAATCCTGGTTTGACTAAGGAAGGAGACAGGGCAGGATGAACTCTGTGGGTGAGAAACTCCATGTGTGGGAATGTGTTCACCTGTAGTTTTCTTGATAAGTTTCTCAAACTAGTTAGATGGGCACTGAGGTTTGCAATCAGCCTCCCTTAAAGGCTGCCCCCATCCCTTGCCAAAGCAAAGATCAGCAAATCTTCCAAGGTGGTGGCCCAAGAAGGTCCCAGGCCTGCTGGCTCTTGGATTTGTGTCTTGTTCCCGTGTTTTGTTGCCAATTCCTAGTCATTCAGAGAGTTGTCTTGAAAACAAACATCAGACCACAAGGGACATCCTGGTGGGAAAGTCACTCTGGGGAAAGAACAGAAAAAGCCTGATTAAAGAAACACAACCAATGGGTCCCTGGGAAGAATCCACACCTGTTCAGAGCCTCACACTCTGACTTTTAGGACATTTCATTAAGCTTGTGACTAATGCCCCTAAGCCTCAACTGGTGCTGAAGCCAATGCACATCTTATAGAATGTAGTTCCATGACCACAGAAAAACCTCTCATGCCTTTAGGGATAACTAAAATGTTTACAGTTCCACAACAGCTGGTGTGGATGGTGCACCATAAATCTGACATCACCTGAAAGTTCCTTCTCATAATACTTGGGTCATTGCAGGTTTTGTTTTGGAGGGGTTAATAATCATGCCAGAACCTTTTTATGTTCATGTTCTCTCCCCATATTATACACTAAAGCAAATGCGCTGCTTGGAGCCATGAGAAAAACAAAACACGAGAGAGGCAGGGTAGCTGGCAGTAGCACCCAGGCTTGGAGAGGGCTTCTGGAGCACATAGGCACCCTGGAAACCCACAGTGATCTGTGATTTGTCCCCCAACAATCTCAGGTTCAGAGCTCACATTAGGGGGCTGCAGGATTCACTGGGCTGCTCTTGGCATTTAGAGGGAAAACAATAAAGTCTAAATAAGGCCACTTACACAAAAGACAAATGAGTTGGGCAGGGACGGAAAGATTTCCTTCACATATACAGGCATAGTACAGTTTACACTTAATAAAACATCAAAGGAAAAAAAGAAGTGAGTTGTCCTTCATAAATACCAATGGATACTGACCTTCTCTGGAATGTGGACTCTTCCAGCATTTGATGCAAGTTACAAACCCTCACCCTAAAGGGAGCAGGGGATTCCAAAGAGGAAAAGGAGTGCGTCAAGGCTGTACATTGCCACCCTGCTTATTTATTACTTCTATGCAGAGTACATCATGAGAAATGCTGGGCTGGAAGAAGCACAAGCTGGAATCAAGATTACCAGGAGAAATATCAATAACCTCAGATATGCAGATGACACCACCCTTATGGCAGAAAGTGAAGAGGAACTAAAAAGCCTCTTGATGAAAGTGGAGAGTGAAAAAGCTGGCTTAAAGGTCAACATTCAGAAAACAAAGATCATGGCATCTGGTCCCATCACTTCATGGGAAATAGATGGGGAAACAGTGGAAACAGTGTCAGACTTTATTTTGGGGGGCTCCAAGATCACTGTGGGTGGTGACTGCAGCCATGAAATTAAAAGACGCTTACTCCTTGGAAGAAAAGTTATGACCAACCTAGATAGCATATTGAAAAGCAGAGACATTACTTTGCCAACAAAGGTCCATCTAGTCAAGGCTATGTTTTTTCCAGTGGTCATGTATGGATGTGAGAGTTGGACTGTGAAGAAAGCTGAGTGCCGAAGAATTGGTGCTTCTGAACTGTGGTGTTGGAGAAGACACTTGGGAGTCCCTTGGACTGCAAGGAGATCCAACCAGTCCATTCTGAAGGAGATCAGCTCTGGGATTTCTTTGGAAGGAATGATGCTAAAGCTGAAACTCCAGTACTTTGGCCACCTCATGCGAAGAGTTGACTCATTGGAAAGGACTCTGATGCTGAGAGGGATTGGGGGCAAGAGGAGAAGGGGACGACCGAGGATGAGATGGCTGGATGGCATCACTGACTCGATGGACGTGAGTCTGAGTGAACTCCGGGCATTGGTGATGGACAGGGAGGCCTGGCGTGCTGCGATTCGTGGGTCGCAAAGAGTCGGACACGACTGAGCGACTGAACTGAACTGAACAAATCCTCACCCTAAAGGGAGCAGATGGTAGGAAGGAATGCACAGAGAAGCATGCACAGAGCTTAGATCGTCAGAACGCAGACCTCAGAAACCCACCTAAAGGCTTGTGGTGGGAATGAACCCCTAGAATCCCTGAGGCTAAATGCTTCTTAAAGCTGGCCATTAATGCTAATCTGCTACACCTGCATATCTGCTACTTCTGCTTTTTTTTCAACGCTTCGGGCTCCAAGCCCAGTTACTTCACCTGGTCCTGCCTGGGTAAAAGGAGGTGGGGGACAAACCAGCCTAACATCCGGATTCCCCAAGCAGAAGCGCCTGCTCTCTCCACCCGGGCCCCACCGGGCGTCTGCGCATCTAAGGCAGGGCCCTCCTGCTCTGTTCCCCTTCCTCCCCAGCCCCGCGGCCCCCGGTTGGCGATCGTGCCCACCGGCCCCTGGGGAGGCCGCCTGGGCCTCACCGTCTTCTTGGCGGGTGTCTCCTTCTTCCTCTTCTTCTCCGAGTTGCTGTGGTAGGGCAGGTCGCGGCCGCGGTAGGACGGGCCCCGGCTGAGCTCGAGCTCGCTGTAGGGAGGCAACGTGTCGTCGGGCGTGTCCTCCTCCTCCTCGTCGCCCGGAGGCGCGCCCGCCTCGTAGGTGGCCGGCGGCGACCAGGCGTAGTAGGAGGCGCTGCGAGGGCCGAGCTGTGAGCTCAGCTTCGACGGCGTCTCCAGGCTGCCGCCGCGGCTGGCGCCCTCCGGCCGCACCTGCCGCTCCAGCCCGGATCCGCGGAACGAGTGGTCGTACTTGGGCGCGGTGCCCGGCGTGCGGCTCACCAGGCGCGGCAAGTGCGCGTCGTCCGGCGGCCGCCGGCGCGGGGGGCTGTAGGACCAGCCGCGGTCCGCGTCGGTCAGGGGCTCCCGGCTGCGGCTGCGCGGCCCATAGTACTCCTCCAGCGAGCCGTCCTGGTAGAGGCCCCCGTGCGCCCGCGCCTCCGAGCGCTCGAAGCGGCTCCCGCCTCGGAGCTCCTGTTTGTTGCCGTCCGCCCTACGGGACCGCGGGCCGTAGGAGTCGGCAAAGGCCGTGAGCTCATCCATGGAGACGGCCGGCACCCCAGCGGCGAAGTTCTTCCGGGACAGCATCTCCGATTTAGAGCGCTGCTGGCTGCGGGCAGAGGAGGCGCTGGTCAGTCCTTGAAAGGCCCAGGTACCCAAGACCTGTCAGGCGCGCGAGGCAGGGAGCCTGAGCTGGGATCTAAGGCCCCCATCGTGCCTGGGGCCTCGCTCAGGAGACTGCGCGGCCCGACAGGGCTCTGCTCCCGGCTGGATGCATCACCCCAGGCACCTCTCACGCCTCAGAATCACAGCCAAGTCAAGGCGTGCGTCCATCTGGTGAGTTAGCGTTAAGCATTAAGGGGTTGTGTGAATAAAACGCCTTTGTGATCTACACGGTGCTGAAACACACGTGGGGCCTTCTTTTGGCCATTTTGATATGACCTCTGGTTGACAGCCTCCTGACACACTTCTCACACCCTCAAAGCTGGCATAGGCGATGTGGCCTGCTGTCCAAACAGCTGTGGCCCACGGAGCCCTGTAATATTTGGTGATAAACAGAGAGGCCTTTTCCTTCCTCAGAGCGGAGGGCAAGTTACCTTGTGGGGCAGCAGGCCAGAGGGACCCCGCAGCTGGTTCTCTGAGAGAAAAGCAATATCTACTGTCCTTCAATATAAAGGATAGGTGAGTGGGGAAGGTGCTATCAGTGGGCATTGGCCGTGCACAACTGAACACACATCTTGTCCATTCACATTCACTGGCCATATGACCCTGTCTGTGTTCCTTAGAATTTTTTAAGTTTCAGTTTCCCCAGCTAAAACTGGGAGGACATTAATAGTACCTGCCTTTTAGAATTATGAGAATCAAATCCAACAGTATAACATAACTGGCATTTGACCTTTCACAGAACAGATGATCAAAAATGAGAGAGATGATGG
The DNA here is from genome assembly GCF_016772045.2 of Ovis aries. NCBI lineage: Eukaryota > Metazoa > Chordata > Mammalia > Artiodactyla > Bovidae > Ovis > Ovis aries. The sequence goes on from NC_056054.1 coordinate 118,940,212, forward strand.
GTGGGGTCTTTTAGAGGTTACAAGATAAAATATATGAGAAGGGCAGAGAAATGTCAACAGGGTTCATTAAGGGGTCTAGAGAACCCTCTTCAAAGAGCCTTGACTGATTACATCTGTACACAGTGCCCCAAGAGTTCCCTTGCTTAATACATGTGGGAAAGGGGTGTTCAATAGCCACAGAAAGATGAGGCAAGATAACCTAGAAGGGCAGACAGAGCCATTCTCGGATCACTGCAGCCTCAGACCCATCCTGCCTCCCAGCTTTTGCCTCCTCGTACCCGGCACCAGAGCTGCCTTGCCACAGTTATCCTCACCTGTGCCTGAAGCTCTCCCGATCCTCTTTGTTATACTCCATGGCCGATGGCCCCCGGCTGGCCCCACTGCTGCCTCCCATGACACCTGACCAGTAGTCAGGATTGCTCTCCAAGTCCCCAGACACAGGGAACTGCTTGTTCCGCATCTGATGGTAAGATTGGCGGAAACTGCTGTCCTCCTCATGCAGAGAGCTGAGTTCCGAGATGGTATTGTTATCTGCAAGGACAAAAACTAGGCATGACAGAGCTTTCTACCTATAGGACAGAACAGGAACTTGGTTAAGGGCTAAGACTGGAATCTTTGGGAAATTCCCACCCGAGAGTCTCAATCCTGCCCAGGATGGGTTGTAGACCTGAACTAATGGTATTTATGTTCTTAGCTCAGCAGGAACTGGCTTCACTTGGACGCCTAGTTGCCTACAGAGGGGAGGCTTCCCACATGCTGTTCTTAGGATAGGAAAACAATTGTTATTGTTCCACCTAAGGCAGGCTTTCCAGAACTTAGGCTCTCTGCAGCTGGTCTCCTCCTAGTATATCATCATCCTCGCTCAAATGTTTTGCTTCTTCTTGTTTATATCAGTGATGAGCCATGATGATCCCAGGCATGTGGCAAAGGGGGCAAAAAGAGAGAAAAGCCACAGATCACAGTATCTTCCCTGCTGTTATCTGAGTCCCAAGATGGAACCTTCAGAGCCAGTCCCATGCCGTGCTTCACACAAACCCCATCCCAGCTGCTGCTGTGCCCCTCCCCACAGAGCAAGGAGTCCATAGGACGAAGAGAGTGTGCACACCCTGCTTCTGGATGTTCATCCAGGAACCTGGAATATTTTCCCTGAACAGTACCAAGTCCATTTCTGTGGCTTGAGTAGACCTCTTCACTCCCCAGACTGTTCCAGGTGTATGTGGCTATGGATGGCCAGGATAGCTGTTTGGAAGTGCAGGAATAAAAGGGGAAGGTTAGGCTGCACTTATGGTCTATGGACCTCCACTTATGCTCTGGTCCCAGCCCAAAAATGTAAAAAGGGAGGGGATGGTCACGGCTTTCTCATTTTTTAGGGTGGCCTAAGTAGCTTTTCCCAAAAGCGCTTGTGAATAAGGACCAGAATCACAATCTGGAAAGAAAGAAAAAAAAAAAAAAAGAAACTATTTATTTATAAAACTTTGAAATGGATTGAATTTCACATTACTTAAAAAATAAATCTAGCAAATCTATTTGTAATGTAACTGAATCCATTGAAAATCCATTGTTTTCTAAAAGTCCTTTGAACTTCAAACTATTATCAAAATCAACAATTATAAGATGTAGGGCCTGGCTGCCGAATGAGAGGTAAACTAAGATCAGATGTGGGAAGCACAAGTGTGTGTCTCAGGTTCCCGTCTACTTTATCTCCTCCCTATCCCCAATTGTCCTCAGAGAAGCAGAGGAATTCTGCTGGTTCCCACCCCTGAAGGGAAGGGAGGGCCTCCCTGCACAGCATAAACACAACCTCCTTGTCCTGTTTCACCAGGACACAGGGCTGACCAGGAATGCCATTCAGTTTGGTCATGTAATCAGCTGGTTTTTAATTATAATCTAAGTCTTTTCTTCCTCGTAAGGAGAATGGTCTAGTGCCTGCCTATTTTAAAGGGAAATAACTCAGATCCTATTGATTAATAAAATCTAGATTCTTCCTTTTCTCACGATGCCAGTGAATTCCAGTCTTCTGGGAACCATACAGAAGAGAACTTTAAAATGCACCAAGTGTGTTTATTGAAAAATTACATTATTGGCTCAGAACTTGCCTTAAACTTCAGGCAATCATGGACATTTTTCATCTCTTCAGATAGGGAGAGATGTTTCTCCATTCATATGATGGACAGTCCAGGCTGTATGCTGTTCTGAAACTTCTGCCACAGTGAACATGAACATCAACATCCCCCACTTCAGAGACACCTAACAATGGAACTCTAGGGCAGGAGAGGCAAACTTCTGTAAAGGGCCAGATAGTAAACACTGTAGGCTTTGCCAGTCTTACTGTTACAACTATTCAACTCTGCTATTGCAATATGAAAGGAATCATGGATAAGACAAGTAGATTGGCATGGCTGTATTCCAAGAAAATTTACTTCAAAAATAGGAGGTGGAACATACGTGCCCTGGGAGCTGTGGTTTGCTGATTCCAGACTAAAATATCCCCAGAGAAACCCCCTACTTACAGGGAGCAGGTGAATGAGGATCACACAGTCTGGGAAATTCATAGGCCTGACCCTGAAACTCCCATTTCTCACAGAATCTGTTACTCCTTTGCCATACCTGAAACTAAGTGTGGCTCCTTTTAGGATGAGATCTTCAAGACTATCCCATGGCCATGATCCATCCCAGGGTTTACTTTGCTCTTCAGGGATAGATCCTCTCAGAGTAAAGAGAACTTAGATTTCTGCTTCATCTCTGTGCAGTTATTGCAATGGGAACCTGCAGGTTCCAGGAGCTCTGGGTTCCAATTCTGGCACTGGCAGTGAGTGCTGGCACTGGTGACTTTCCCCTCGCCTCCCTTTCCTCCTCCATAAAATGAGGGAGGTAGCCTCAACAATCTCAGTCTCTTCCAGCTCCAACATCCTAAAGTCCTAAGAGTTAGAAGGCTGTGATCTTTGAATATAAGCTCCTCCTGCAGGCATGGCACCATCCACAGCTGGCTCCAAAGTTTCTAGTTAGGCAGAAAAGCACAGGACAGCAATCCGCAGACCTGGGTTGTAGTCCTGAAACTGTCACTTCAACCTTCTGGGCTTCTGTTTCTTCATCTGTTGACCCAGGCCACTCCTTGGACTCTTAAGATTCCTTGTTCATTACCTTCTGGCCAGCCAGGCCTTTGGAGACCACTTTAATCCAGGCAGATGGGAGACATCATCTAAACTGGGATCTACCCTTTATTTTTAACCTCTGTGTTTTCTCTGAGCTGTGAATTCACAGATTTCCCCCACAGGCTCTTTTTCCTTGAACTCTGACTATCTCTGTGTCTGTCCCCTTACAGGGATCCATGACAACACCGTTACAACTAGCTTGTCAAGTGCAGTGACATCTGCATTCCTGACATTCCAATCTGGAGATGGTCTTTTTATAGCCAGTGTGGTGGGAGGAGGCAGCAATGGATGCAACTCAGACAGGATGAAATTAGAATTGCAAACTGGGAGGAATATGTTGTCCTTAATCTGAATAAAGTTCCTCTAGTCTGGGACTGTTTTCCCAACAATGCCATTGAGTCTGGAGTTGGTTCCAAGGCAAGGAGGGTTCAAAGAGAGAAATGTAGTGACCGCACTCCCACGCCTGCCAGCACCTCTGATTAATTAGCCCATCCATGTCAGACCTGCCCTGTATTGCTTTTCATGATAGATAGTAATTTGGAGTCCAAATCAAGAATCAGCTATGTCAGGGGCAAAGTCTCTAAGGTCTGTGGGTGAGTTAAGGGTTGGGGCCCTGCTGCCTACAGACTCAATAATTAAAACATTCTTTTGACTTTTTGCTTGCCCCTCAGTCTCTGCCACTGGGTATCTGAAAGGAATGTAGGCATCTTTTTTATGAGGTTCATTTGGCAGACTTGTTCTTTTACTTTCATTGATATGGCAAGTTGGCAGCTGGACTGTCATCCGAGGCTAGGGCCTTTCATGTTGGAAAAAACTGATACTGAAGCTTCCACATTGTAAGCCATTATTTTGAATATATTTTAAAGGGAGTAGTAGGGAAAGGCTGTTTTAATAAAATGGTGCCAACCCCACTGTACAGCCCAGCAATACTGACTGCCCCATGAGAGAGGAAACAGAAGCCAAGATGGTACATGATTGCTCTATTCTTTTTTTTCTTAAATCCTATTATAGTTTATCACAGGATATTGGATATAATTCCCTGTTATTGCCCTATTCATCATACCAGAACCCCTTTTTTCTTTCCTCCGTGTACTCAAAGCTACTTTCTTGAGGGTGGTGTCACCAGCACCCCGACTAGTTCTGACCCTGAAAGCTAAGGGCTCCCCATGTATGGTCACCCCCAAATCCCTTTTAGCATGATGCACAGATCACATAAAACTAACAGATGCTCACATCTGCTTCTCATCCTTCTGGCTGGATCAAACTGAGCCAGCTCCTTCTCGACATAGTATAAGACCTTCATGGAGTCTCTCTCTTTATCAGCTTGGATCCGGTAACCTTTGCGAACTGTTGAGAAACAAACAAGATAGTAAGCTGAAGAAAAATCAGGAAAAGGTGACTTCCATCTAACTTACCAGTAGAAAACATGGGTCCCAGACAGAACAACTCTTTTTGAAATCACCCAGAAATAGTAACCTATATTTCTATATATGGAACCATACCCTTTATCAGATGGTTCCATTAGAATGGAGGACTGGCACATCAACAAAAAAATTGTGTTCCAGTAACCTCTCCTTCCAACTTCTGACCTCTTATAGCTGCACTTAAAGATCATCTTCTCAAAGTTAGGGGGAGTATACTCACACTAAAAAAGACCACTTTCTAGACTAGGGATACAGATCACTCTACCGTCTGAGGATCATACCTTCTCTTGGTAGAAGCACATGTAGCTTTAAAACAGATACCCAAACGTCAGAGACCTTGACACAGGTGGCCTAAGAGCCTGTAGTTGCCTGGAAGATTGTACAAAAATTCCATAACTAGGCGATGCCTAAGAGCTAATATTAGATTGCAGGCTTTACACACAGTAGAACAAAATAAAATGCAAAATAGATGTATTACTAATTATGGTTCCATTATTACTTCTTCAGCATCTTCCCCTTAGGAAAGGGAATACCATATTTTAGACATGATTAAGTCAACCTGCTGCAGTGTGGTTACAGGCAGGTGCTATTTTCAGGGCTTAATAAAAACAAAACTAAACTAAAGCATGAGAGATAATACCATCCTCTACATTCTCATCACTCACGTTGTCAGAGACAAAGGCTGCTGAAGCCCAGTATCACTTAAGCATCAATCTAATCCAATACCAGCCCCAAGGGTGATCAGACACAGTCAGATCTAATATTCACAGATAAGACAAAGAGAAAACAAGAAAAAGGACTGGGATGGGGACAGAACAGCAGGGGTGACAACACTTGTGGGCACTGGGACGTGCCAGGCACTGCGTTACATGCTTTCTGTGGACTCTGAGTCCTCGCAACTGTGTAAGGAGTCAGTTGTTAGCAGCCGCGCTTCACAGACGAGGAAACTTTGGTTCAGAGACGTTTTATAAGTTGCTCAGCAATAAGTGGCAGTGCTGGGACTGGAATGTAGTCTGAAGGAAGCCCAACAATACTGGGCCTCTTGTCTGTCTGGAGTCTGGGGCCAGAAGCAGCAGAGAGAGACGAAAGGAAGACAAAAAGGAAGGACCCAGAGGTGGACCTTGGGCGTCCAAGGCACTATCCTACCATGCAGCCAGTCAGGACCGTACAATGGGGATGGAAGCAGATGACCCACCCCCAACATTCTCTATTCCCAGAGCAGGGAAAATACCATAAGGAGGCCACACAACTGCATGTGTCTCTGGAGAAAGTTCAGCATTCTGCTCTCTGATTATGTTCCCCTGCTGTGGACATAGCCCCCTACATAAGCGTGTATGTGGAAGATTAAAATATCATCTTTCACCAACTCTAATCACAGCCCTGGTGTTGAAAACTGGGAAGACGCCCACACAGCCATTTGCAGGTGCACTGGTTTCTATATAAGCACAGGATGGGCAGTGCACATTCAGCTTCAATTGTGGAATTACTTTAAAAAAGTAACGAATCTCAGCACATGCTTTTTAGTGACACCTTCTCCCAGAGGTTAGGTCCTTAATCCTTATGCAGAAGCAATTATTAGCAGAAATGGTTTTATTTATCAGCCTCCACACCCTTCCATCTCTGCAGAGGCGTTTACAGAGTACCACAGACAGTTCAATTAAAATGCAATTATCCCACGGAACTGCTATGTCTGTTCTGAGGCATTTGTGTCTGATGGATAAAACATAGGGCTGGGAAGTGGGGAACTGGGCACCCTGTAGGGCACAAGGGCCTCAAATAAGTGGTGACCTATCCAGGATTCAGTTTTCATGTCTACAAAATACAACTAATAATTTTCACCTTTTAAATAATCTTATAAGGCAGAAAAGACAAATACATGAACCAAAAAAGGGAAAAAAGACAACAAAGACCAACTCAGTGGAGCACTTTGAGTTCTTTGTAATTAGGGGCGGTGCAAACAACATCTCATTCAAAAGACTTTCTTTTTCTCTAGCTAAAAAAGTTTTCTCTTTTTCTCTCTCTATCCAACCCCCAACTTACAAATCATTTACTTTGAACTTTCATCATATGTCCCTTAATATATTCCTATTTGTTTCAAATGACATGTATAAATGTCTAATCTTCCAAAAGATTCTTGAGGGAAAAGAATGCTTATCATTCTAGCTCAGTGTAACGCCCAGGATGGTGCTCTACACAGAGTATATTCCTAAACAAACATAGTGTGTTTGTTTGAGCTGAAATGGTGCCAGCCTGGGGATGGGTGTGAGGTTCATGCTTTCTTAAGAGAGATTATTTACAGTAGAATTTCTCTGTCTAGATTGTAAACTTCCTGAGATCAAGGACCAGGTCTCTCTGTGAATCTATGATTCCTGAGCACCTCCCATAGAGCCTAGCACATTGCAGACACTCCAAACATATGAGTTTGTATGAATGAATGAATGAATGAATGAATGAAAATCAGGAATAGAAACTGTATTGCAGGGAATTACAAAGTAAGGCAGAAGAGACATGTGGTGGGTTTGTTGGAGAATTTTGAACAGGAAGGGGAAGCCTTGAATGGTAGCTTAAGGGAGCAGCAAGGTTTAGGCAAGTTTTGTTACTTTTATTGGTGATTCTATTTTTAGTCTGCTTCCCTGGTGGCTCAGAGGTAAAGAATCCACCTGCCAGTGTAGGAGATGCAAATTTGATCCCTGGTCCGGGAAGATCCCCTGGAGAAGGAAATGGCAACCCACTCCAGTATTCTTGCTTGGAGAACCCCATGGACAAATGAGCCTGGCGGGCTACAGTCCATAGGATTGCAAAAGAGTCAGACACAACTTAGGGACTATAAACAACAATATTTTCAGTTAAGAAAAGGAGCATGTTTACAGGCCTTAAAGAAGGGGTCTACTCTACCTGCAGCTGTGTCTTTATCTAGGTGTTCTTAATATGTGAAGCGCTGTTATGGCAGACATTCAGTAATACTTAGATAAAGGGGGAAGAGTATTGCTATATGGAACAATGTACCAGCTGTCCCCTGGTGGTAAGAGAAGGCCGCCACCCCAAGTAACAGTTGGAAATCTCCCTAAACTGCAACTTGGATTGGAGCTTAGATTGCTTCCTGTGTCGTTATAACAATTTACGCTAATTGTGACACAGATTGACCATGTATGCATAGGTTATCGTGCCTCTGAAAAGTTATAGTAACTATTTACAGTCTCAGATGAAGATGTCAGCTTCGCCATTCAGTACTGGCATTATAACGAGACATTACTATACTACATATTGGGTTGGCCAAAAAGTTTGTTTGGGTTTTCCTATAACATCTTATGGAAAGCCTGAACACACCTTTTGGCCAGCCCCAATACTTTCAGCTTTTATTCTCAGTCACTGCTAAGTCACTTCAGTCGTGTCCGACTCTGTGCGACCCCATAGACGGCAGCCCACCAGGCTCCGCCATCCCTGGGATTCTCCAGGCAAGAACACTCGAGTGGGTTGCCATTTCCTTCTCCAATGCATGAAAGTGAAAAGTGAAAGTGAAGTTACTGAGTCGTGTCCAACGCTCAGCGACCCCATGGACTACAGCCTACCAGGCTCCTCCGTCCATGGGATTTTCCAGGCAAAAGTACTGGAGTGGGGTGCCATTGCCTTCTCCGATTCTCAGTCACACCAGCTCATAATTTCAGAAATCTAAATCTGTCCCCTTTGTTGAAAAGGACAGAGTGGAGCACTGACAGTCTTCAGAGGCATCATCCGTTTGGTTTCAGCAGTTAAAAAGCTAGGCGCTTCTCCTTTGAAAAGATTTTTTTTTTTTTAATCAAAAGCTGTAAATTCGATTAGGCACCACACTATAACTAACTCTCTCATTGTGGGAGGAACTGACTCTGTGTCACATATATACTCAGGAGCATAGAGAACATCAGAAAACCTTTCTTGATCCGCCAAGCAGATGAGACTTTGCTTTCTCTGAGCTGACATCAGAGATCAGTCTTATCACATGCTCCTTTCTATTTTTTTACTCATTTTATTTCCATTCACAAGCCCCCCAAAACCATTCTGCTGGACTGTAAACTCCTTGAGAAAAAAAATTGTAGGCATTCATTAAATTTTTCTTGATTTGAAAACAGAATGGTGTTGGGCTGATTTTTATCTGTAATTTAGATCAGAGAACTCTCTGAGGTGTGGTGATATTTTAAAAAGAAATATGCTATAATATTTAATAACAAATATCCTACAATATCTTTATTGGTCAAAGACCAGCATTTTTTGGAAAATGACTTTTTTCCTGGTGATGTTTCAGTTCAGGGTCAATGGAAGATTTATTTCTCTTTTGAATTTCAGTCTGGTCCAAGTCCTTTGGTTGGTGTGGTTTTCATACTTCAACTCCTCTAATTTACTAGCCTCACCAACTTTGATTTTTAGTAGAGAGGCAATATGGGGATATTCATTTTGATGCCAAATTTTAAAAATTCTTATTGTTAAAAGATTAGAGCTGATGATTCTGATCCAATTAAGACTCAACTATTTTTCAGCTAATTTCCCCTTTAATACTAAATCCAATTTGTAGAACTTGCAAAAGTGTCTAAGGCAGATATCCATGGGTATATAGCCTTGTTCTTCCTGTCCTATCTTAATAAGCTAAGCAAGGCTGTTTATGGATAATGGAACAGCTGCCAGATTCCACCCCCAGGGTGGCAGCAGCTCAGTTGTGGGAGGAGTGATGCTTAAAATTTGCATATTCTCTGTATGCATACAGTAGGCATATATCCTTATTAGTTTGAAAAATGACATTTCAAAACCCTACTTGCCTATCCAGTTCTTTTGTTAAGTAGGATGAGTAGAGACCAGGTATTTATGAAAATAAAATGGATTCAAGCAAGGGAAGAGATAACTGCATTAATTAAGGTGGGAGATGATGGCAGCAATGACCAGGATAGTTGAGTAGAGATAGACCGATTCAAAGTTATTTTGAGATCCTATCTGAAGGACTTGGTGACCAATTGGATGAGAGAAGTGAGGAAGAGGAAGGGATAAAGATCAAGTCCCTACGTCTGGTTTGGGCTACTAGGTGGGTAACAGTGCCATCTGCTGAAATAAGAAATGCTGGAGTTGGTCTGCGGTTGAGAAACAGCAGATGAATTCCATTTCCTAGATAGAGGTTGAATTGGAAATGCTTGAAAGACATTCAGGTAGGAATGTCCAGAAGGCAGTTGGATATGTGGGACTGAGGAACAGGAGAGAGGATGGACATAAAGACTGGCAGTCATCAGCGTACAGATGATGACTGAGGCCATGGACAAGGTAAGATTTCCCAAGGAGAGGACCTTGGACAAAATAGAAGCACCAACATCTACGGGATGTGCAGAGGAAGAACAGCCAGCATATAGTGAAATGGCTAGGAAAAGCCACAAAATACAGTGTTGAGGAGGGCAAAGAATATGAATGTGTCATCGGGGTGGCGAATGCTGTTGAGAAGTCAAGGGGGGCAAGCTTTGAGAAGCATCCATTAGATTTAGCGCTAAGGCAGTCTTGGCAAGAGCTGGTCTTTGGAGTGGTGAAAGTGACAGAGAGACAGAAGTTAGCTGAGGAGAGGAAATGGAGACATTGAGTATTCAAAACTCTATCAAGGAGTTTATCTGTGAAGAGGGGAAAGTGCACAGGGATGCAGCATTAGAAGACTAAGGGTTTTTGCAAATTGTTGTATTTTAATGCGAGAGATCTGAGCATGTATTGAATGCTGATAGGAAGAAGTCACTGAAGAAGGAAAGGCCGGAAACATGAGGTGGAAATGGGGTGGGATTTGGAGATTCAATAAAAAGAGAACCTTGACAAAGCACTGGATCCAGAGCAGGGCAGGAGGAGACAGTCTTTTTCTTTTCTTTTTTTTTGTAAAGAGGTAATAAATAGCTGCTATGGAGAATGGGAGAAGGAGTCAGGATTCCTTTTCTCTCTCCCCCATTTGGTAACTAACTGGCTATACTATATATAGTTCATCAAAGATGCCTTTTCAACTACACAGAATATTCAAAGAGTATTGTGTACAAATGCAGTCTGAAAAATTACTGTTGCTAGATGATTACCCTAAAATTGAAGTAGCATAAAAATATAAAATAGGCTAAATTTACATCTTTATAAATCAGCATTTCTTAACACTTCTAACATTCTTTGAAAAACAATCTACATGGAACAGTGGCTTAAGCCACCTTTCTTAAAGGAGAAACAGCTAAATGCCATTAGTAACTCTGGCCATGGGACCATGAGTACAGAAATGTGCCTGGTAGGGATCGTGAAGAATTCACTCCTGACTCAGTAAGCCAGATAACATGAGCCAGACTGGCCGCGGCCAAAGCTGGTTGTGCACCCTCCCCTTTTTCCTGGCTAACAGAATTCTGACTGTTCATTTCCGAGGTGAATAGGTGTTTTGGCCTAAGAGATGAGTCTTGGTGGGTCCAAGTCAAATCTGGTTTAGGAATGGAGACAGGAATAATTCTTGCCTATAAAATGACATGTAGAAGTCTGCTGGAAGGGAAGGAGATTTATGGGAACGCTTTCCTCCCTCTTGGGAAAAGGAGCACAAGGAAGAAGCATCTTTTCCATCTCTGAATGCATATAGTATCTGAGACTATGGGATCTGGAGGGGAGCTCGTCCAGGAGAACAGAGGATGCACTCGGGATGCTGAACAGAAGATGGAAAGAAGCAGGTCCTTCAGTGATGCCACTTGAACTCTTCCATTAACCAACCCTAGAACCACCTTACCTTGGAATTTCTCACTATGTGAAATCATATTTTTTTTCCTATTTTTTAAGCCACTTCTAACTACAGTTGGTTAGCATGGCAGGATGGAGTCAAAATGATTGAACTGCAACAAGCAGGAACTGGAAAAAAGTTGAAAACAGGACAGAAGTATTTGCCATCCTATAAATAATAGTTATTTTATTAAGAGAATCTACTCAATAAAAACTAAGGGGGAAGGGTCCTGGTGGGAAGGAAAGAGAAAGAAGATTGGGAGAAAAAGGCAGCAACGAGTCCTATTAATGCCTCTTTTGTCCTCTCCATCCTTTGGGAAAATGGACTGTATTGTCTTTATTTCTCTAATACCCTGTGTGTCCTTGATTATTAACTTTTACTTCTCAGTCTGTGACTCATTCCCAATCTCAGACGTCAGAATTCTACTAATAGTTTCTGAGAGAGAAAAAACACAAGTACCAATTACTCACTGAGGATATCCACCCCTTCCATGGTGGAGCCCTGACAGGTCACTAAATGAACTAGACACTCGCCCCCGCTTCCCACTGAAGTCTGTCCAGAGCCCTCCAGGGGAGAAACGTCTGTTTCACCAACCCTAGTGGCTCATTTACAACTAGAGATTTAAAAGTCACCTCCTAAATATATTCTGTACACAGTTCTAACCTTTACTACTCTGTATAGTCCTCCTCAGATGCCTCTAGGAAAGCTACATTTTAACGCCCCAATACTCTTCTACCCCTGCCTATAACAACAAATTTATCATGCCCTCAGTGGTGCTAGTCATCATCCAAATAAACTCTCCTTACCAGTTATTTCTTCTCTGTCTAGGATATACACCACTAGACAACTTTGGGCTCATCCTAAAGATTTCTAACATCTAACTGCTTGCTCTTTCAAAGCATCTCTCAGATTTGCCACTCAGCTCCGTTTGTCTGCATCATAACGTCCCACCTGAAACATATCAATCACACCTCGGCTCAAGATCTCTGGTTCTCCTCTGTCCTACTCACTGCCAGCTTTGTCAGCATGTCACCTCGCCATTCAGGAGCCTGGCTACAGGGGTTCTCATTTCCTACGGCACCAACCCAGGCTCTTCTGGAGGGGTTCCAAGGCCCTGCCTAATCTGGCTCCGCCATATTCTTCCATGGTCTTCCAGTCAGACCAACAAGCTGGACACTGTCACACACACACACTGTTCTTTTAGCTCTGGGTTTCCACTATGCTGGCCTGTGAGTGTCTCTGCTTTCCTAATCCGTCTCACTCCTCTAAGCCCAGCTCTAATCTCACCTCCTCCCTGAAGACTTTGTAAGCGTTCCAGCTCTTTCTTCTTTGAACTCCCAGTACACACACTATAGCATCTAATTGTCTAGTAAAGGTCTGTTCTCTTTCCCTGGCTGGGCCTTGCTGCTGGCTAGACAAACCATGTTATGTCCTATACTTCTGGGTATTCCTCAGAGTACCCGGTAAAGTCCTGAGCACTAGGTATGGAAGAGATAACCATTTATTAACTGAATGATCAACGTTCAGGGGGTACCTTGCTTCTTTTTCTTATAATTTTGGTTATTGTGGGGGCCAGGAAGAAAGTAAGGGGCAGCTGTGTCCTGCACCCCTTGGCAAGCTTGACATGCATTTCAGGAGATATCTGATACAGCTGTCAGGATCCCATTTCCAGAATGGAGATAATCATTGTCCACAGAAGTATCATTGGGCTGATGGTTTTAATCAGCAAGGAATCAGAGTAGAAGCCCAATAGGAGCATGGGGCAGGACAGTCTGGAACTCCATTTACCACTGTGGCTTCCTCCAGTGGAGTCACTTGGTGCCAGGGGAGGTGGATGCGGCTTGTCCATCAGCATGCCAGATGAGGGGGCTCCTCCCAAGGGGACAGAAGGGATGGAGTAAGGGCCAGGGACACCGGAGACAGAGGGAGGGTACCCGGCTTTTGCTGCTTTCCCTGCTTCATACACTGTGGAGGGAGAAGAAGAGCAAGAGAGATTACATCGTTCCACCCTCCACAACCCTCACACCAAAACTCCCTGAAGATGCGCTGAAGGAAGCTCCTGGATGTATGCGCGGGCGCGGGCTTGCGTGTGTATGTGCGTGTGTTCTACTGGGCCTGACTTGATTCATTAGAAACACTCTCCCCCACTCTCTTGGACTCCTCCAGCAGTGACATAAGGGATTACAGTGTTTAGTAGTACCTGGCAACTGAGTAATTCAGTGGTGCTAGGAGCTGTCACAGCAGCCTCCCCTGTGACAGTAGCAGCCCACTCGTAACCACCCTGAGGCAGTCTGTAGGCGCCTCAGCCCTCTGTAGGAGGCCTAGCACTGGGACTGCCCAGGGTTTCTTCCAAGAGGATTCTAACCTCTTCTAGAGAGGCAAAGCCAGCAATGGGCTGACACATGGCCCTGCTCTTTGAGTTCAAAAGTACAGCAAATAGCCTGACACCTCACAGAAACTGCTGTGTTCCTAAGGATACTAAAGATACATATTGTGTCTCTCTCCTTCAAGATGTTTATGGCAGGGGTGCCAAACTTAATGCCTATATGGGCTTGGCTAGGGAATCCCCAAATGAGGACTAGTTCCTTTGTGAACCGTTTTGTCATAGGAGTAAATAAAACTCATCTGTGGCTAGAGGGGACCCAAGGGCTGTACTTTGAATATGCTGCGGTAAAAAGAAGAGTTCTCTGCTTGTGAGAGGCATGGCCAGAGAAAGTTTTCTCTAGTTTGGATGCCCAAGGAGAGGGCAAAATCCTTACCCCACAACCTCACCATCCTGAACCCGCCCTTCCTTTCCTCAATAGTGTTAAAGAGAATTCCAAATGCAGGGGCGTAAGTGTGGATCAAAAGCATGGAGAGGCGCCTGTGTGTGAGAAGGCAAACAGGAATGGTCATCTCAGGAAGTCAGGGGCTCCCAGCAGAGGACAGTCTGGGATGATCCATTCTGGGGTGGAAGGAAAGGTGGCGGACAAGGCGCTCAGGGCACACCGCTGTCTGATGGGAAGGTGACGTTTCTTTTGGTCAATCCGTGTCTCCCCATGCGTCACATTACTCACAGGCCTGAGGGCAGCAGCAGGAGTCTGGGCAACACGGGCAGCGGATGTAGCAACAGCAGCTATGAGGGCAGCACTGGCACCAGCAGATCCCCACCAAGACGAAGAAGAGGAAGACTCCCAGGATCACCAGACCAACAAACACCCACTCTGGAAGGATGCACAGAGAAACCCACACTCGCGGCGGCCCCCTGCTGGGGTCGCCCCGTGCCAGGAAGAGTGCGAGCGGCCTGGGGAAGAAGGCACCTTGTAACAGGGTGCAGAGCCCCCAGACTCAGGAGGGGCTCTGAGGCTGAGAGGTGCAGGCCGTCCCAGGGCTGGGGCGTGGAGGGCAGGGACGGTTACCCGGGTCATACTGAGCACACATAATGTCCAATACGAAACGCTGGGAGCAGCTGCAGGGCCCCTTTCCAGGGAAAGGGCTTACCTTATTGATTGTGGTATCAGAAGAGGTAGAGGACAAGAGCAGAGAAATTGTTGGCTAGGGACAGGGACTTTGCTTGCTGAGCTATAAAGTGGTGCTTTCCATGAATACGTATATTTTGTAGTCAAGTTAATCTTATCCCTTAATAGTGTAAGTCCTGAGAAAAGTTCTCCATGTCTGTGTGGTCTAAATCAGAACACCTGTAGGCGGTCCAGGTCCCTTACGCAGCCATCTGCTTTCGTTGCTGACCACCTCTTGACACCTTTCCTGTGCGCAGCATCAGAGCTGAGATTAAAACCATTTCCTAGAAAAAAACTAGAGACATAGGCTCTGATAGAGAAATGCTGTCCCTGTCCCCTAAGAATGGTTTGATCACAGTCAGGCTTACCATGCTACATAGCCAGCACAGCCGCGGACTACAGTGATTCAGGCTGTGATGACTGGCAAGGCTAATGTGCATATCTGACCACGTTTGTTAACGTCAGCTATTTTCACAGCTCTGCCAGAGAGTGAACATGAATGTAATTCATTTGCCTATCCAACAGATAAAGAGAAAGGAAACAAATTCCATTTGGCTTAGATAAAAAATGATTGTGGCCCTCGAGTGACTTGATGTCATGCTTTTGGGACTTGGCTATAAGACCTAATGTCCTGCTGGGGGCCTGGGACGGACTGGAATGAGCCATGATTTCCTTTCAAAGCAAAAGATTAAAGCAATTCATTTTGATTGAAAACCATCTACCAAAAATCCCTTTGCAACCAACTTCAAGTATACATTATTTTGTTTGAATTTTAGTTATTAAATATTTCAACAAAATAAGACATTCATTTGGAGCTTGAGAATATGACATTTTGGTTAGATAAAGGGTTTTGTGATAATGATAAAGTTATTTGACCTTTGCTTAGAACATAATTTTCTCAGAGAAAACACACAACTTAGATTACCTAAGTGTCCCTCTTCACTCACCCAACAGAAACACACTCAAATTAACTAGGTCACCCTGTCTTCAGGGCGGAAGTGAGAAGGCCAGAATGTTCTGGAAGAGCTTCTTGCTGAGGACAGTAGACAGCTGAAGGCTTTGGCATTGCCTTTGCACTAACATAGTAACACAATGTGACCTGAGATAGATATGGGCCCTGAGGACTAGAAGAGCTGGGTGCTATGGTCGCTACAACTCGGGTCAGGCAGGCAAGGATTAAAGACTGGCAGGTTGCCTTGGAGAAACAAAAAATGTTAGCCATGAAAGGATTCTTGGAGTCAGAGGCGGAGGCGGAAATTCGGAGGGCCAGGACCAGGTATGAGAAAGTACAATAACTCTTCCTTGAGACTTGGGGATGCAACATCTAGTTTGAAGCAATGCAGTGTAACACTGTGGGGTTTTTTGTGATGAAAAAATGAGTACAAATTGACTGAACTCTGGATAAGGCAGATCACAAAGAAATGTCTATTTGTGATCTTGGGATCAACATCAGTAAGAAGAATGTCTGTATTTGGGTTAACCAGCTAATGGGGAAGGATCTGGAGATTTCACAGAAGAGTGAAGCTCAACTGTGAGGACTCTGGATATTTCTTAGAACTTGAATCAAGTCTAAAACAATCACCAGGATTAGTTTGTATCTTTCTGTTGCTCTCAATTATTAGCTCTTAACCCTTTGGCAGAAGCCCTCCAAAGCAAAACTGAATCTCACCGTTTTCTACTTTCTGTGTTTGGATATGTCCTCTCCCGTAGTTCATTCTCGTTTCTCTCTGGGCTCCTTCCATGATGGACTATAGTGCAGCATCAAACTACTGCTGGCTTGTCCAGCTGATATGTTCAATGGAAGCTACATAAAAAGATAGTGGTGTGCATTTGGTGCAGGTGTCCTTGACAGGGTCCATGGACCCCAGGGATTTGGGAGGCCAAAAAGTCCTAAATTGCTTTGTTATTGCTTTGTAATTGCTTTGTTATTGTATACAAAGCAATATGCTGCTGCTGCTAAGTTGCTTCAGTCGTGTCTGACTCTGTGTGACCCCATAGACGGCAGCCTACCAGGCTTCCCTGTCCCTGGGATTCTCCAGGCAAGAACACTGGAGTGGGTTGCCATTTCCTTCTCCAGTGCATGAAAGTGAAAAGTGAAAGTGAAGTAGCTCAGTTGTGTCCAACTCTTCGCGACCCCATGGACTGTAGCCCACCAGGCTCCTCCATCTATGGGATTTTCCAAGCAAGAGTTCTGGACTGGGGTGCCATTGCCTTCTCCGAAAGCAATATAGATTGTATACAAAGCAATATAGACCTGTAAATGTGTACTTTTGAAGGTAGGAGGGGTACATAGCATTCATAAGGTTTGAAAAAATGTTTTGATAAAGTTATAAAAGGCAATTCCAAGTAACATGGTTGTACAATAATGAATGGGTAAACATTAAACTTGGGCTTCCCTGATAGCTCAGCTGGTACAAAATCTGCCTGCAATGCAGATCCCGGTTTGATTCCTGGGTGGGGAGAAGGGATAGGCTACCCACTCCAGTATTCTTGGGCTTCCTTTGTGGCTCAGCTGGTAAGAATCCGCCTGCAGTGCGGGAGACCTGGGTTCGATTCCTGGGTTGGGAAGATCCCCTGGAGAAGGGAAAGGCTACCCACTCCAGTATTCTGGCCTGGAGAATTCCATGGACTGTATAGTCCATGGGGTCACAAAGAGTTGGACATGACTGAGCAACTTCCACTTTCACTTTCAGACATGAAACTTAGGGAACAAGGAATGCAGATAAATAGCAACTCCATTAAAGACACAGCAACTGGGTGCAACCAAGATACTGAGACTGTCACAGGGCCTGCGCAACTGACACAGAAGGACTGGGTCCCGTCTCAGCCTGTTTTTAACTACCATTATTCTTTTAGGGCCTAGTAACAGAAGAAATACAATTTGAAGGCTCTTCCAATGGGCTTAGTTCATCCTGGAAAATACCACAGACATATATAGACAAATGTGCAAATAAGTTAAAGGAGCAATTAGTAACTAATGCAGAAGCAAGACAGATGGAGGGATAGCAAATTAAGCAAATACAGAGTTAAATGACTGAATACCTGGCATAATCTCCACAGCAAAACTGGGCAAGAGATCAGCAAGCAGCCCTGTTCTGCCTAGAAGAGGTGGAAGGAAAAGAAGAAAAGCAGTTACTCCAAAGGCAAATACAGCCTGAAGCCTGGCTTCAGTTGGTACCATCCCTACATGGGGCCACTGATCCCTGCTCTTTGAGTGATGAAAAGCACATCAGCAAGGCTGGGCTCAGTCAAGACAATGGCCTTCTCCATCAATCCGCGGCAGCCATTTAGGAGAACTCTGCACCTAAACCAGGCAGAAGCAGAAACAGAACTTTCTTTCCAGTTATTACAGAAGGAGGAGATCTTTGCTTCAAATACAGAAACATCCTGCTTGGCACATACCACCTCCATTCATTTATACATGCACATATTTTACTGGAAAGTCAAACACATCTGTATCTAAATGGTCAACCTATATCTTCACACATCTATATACAGCCCCATGTCCATATAAAAACAAAAGTACAGACTTGGTTTTAACTTAGAATTATCTCCCTCCAAGATTCTACTTATAGACTAAAGATATGTCAATGATTAAAATTTTCAAAGGGAAGGAAAAGATACAGCTAGATCAGTTACACATTCTTCAACATTCCTTCTGGCTTCAGAAACACTCTGTACAATGTATATGGTATGGCTCTTCCATATGGCACCCGCAGCTGGCGTGGTATGGGACCAAGTGCCTTCTGCATGATATAGCACAGAAACTTAACGGCTGGTGTCAGAACAGGTGCCGCTCAGGACTCTGGGAAGCAAAGAGCTGTGCAGAAACAGCACCCTGGAAGATGTGGGGAAGGAGATTAGTCTTTAAAAAAAAACTGGCCTGATTTATACAGAAAGAAGGGCTGAATCTTCCACCATGTTCTCATATCCAGGTAAATGCAAAGGCCAGGACAGAACTTCTGCCCCTACCAGGTTCTATCACATGCAGCCTTGTTAAGAAACAAGTTCTACTAGGTAACAACTAGCAAACTTAACTCATTTCAGACTTGTGGCGGCAAAGGTCACTATGATTCCTAAGCCTGCAACTGAATCTGACTTCATTTATGGGCATGACATATGCCTATAGAATAGCTCTGTCCAGTAGAAATTAATGTGAGTAACTGGCAATTTTAGCATTTCCAGTAATAATAGCATTAAAATAGCACTTTTTTTTTTTTAAGTTGAAATTAGTTCTCCCTCTGGAAGAGCCCAGCATTGGATCCTGCTGGGGCGTCCCAGCCTCATGTCCTTCTGCAAGAGGAGATGGCAGATCCTTGGCACAAATGCATTGGTTATGCAGTAACCCTAGCAAGTTAAGCTGGAGAGGTGGTTAATGAAGCTCTAAGAAATGAAACGAATGCTATGATTAAAAGCTCTCTAGTTGATTTGGTAACTGCTACTGGCTTCACTCATGACTCAAATGGTAAAGAATCCGCCTGCCAATGCAGGAGACCCAACTTCGATTACTGGGTTGGGAAGATGCCCTGGAGGAGGAAATGACAATCAACTCCAGCATTCTTGCCTGGAAAATCCCACGGACAGAGGAGCCTAGCAGGCTACAGTCCATGTGATTGCAAAGAGTCAGACATGACTGAGCAACTAACACAAACATACACTGATCATAAAGTTGAAAAAATGTTTACCTCTTCCATAAAGGAAAAGTATCTGTGGTGTTGCAGAGACTCCTGAGAGTCCATTGGACTGCAAGGAGAGCCAACCAGTCAATCCTAAAGGAAATCAGTCCTGAGTATTCATTGGAAGGACTGATGCTGAAGCTGAAACTCCAATATTTTGGCCACCTGATGTGAAGAACTGACTCACTGGAAAAGACCCTGATGCTGGGAAAGATTCAAGGCAGGAGAAGGGGACAACAGAAGATGAGATGGTTGGATGGCATCACCAACTCGATGGACATGAGTTTGAGCAAGCTCCAAGAGTTGGTGATGGACAGAGAAGCCTGGCGTGCTACAGTCCATGGGGCAGCAAAGACCTGGACATGACTGAGCGATTGAACTGAACTGATATATCTCACAGTTTCATTGGTGAGTAATCTATGGCAGTTGGGGAAAAAAGGTGTCTTAACTGACAATCCTACATGGATCATTGACCCTATTGATGGAACAACTAACTTTGTACATGGGTGCATACTAAGTCATTTCAGTTCAGTTCAGTTGCTCAGTCGTGTCTGACTCTTTGTGACCCCATGAATCGCAGCACGCCAGGCCTCCCTGTCCATCATCAATGCCCAGAGTTCACTCAGACTCGCGTCCATAGAGTCAGTGATGCCATCCAGCCATCTCATCCTTGGTCGTCCCCTTTTCCTCCTGCCCCCAATCCCTCCCAGCATCAAAGTCCTTTCCAATGAGTCAACTCTTTGCATGAGGTGGCCAAAGTACTGGAGTTTCAGCTTCAGCATCATTCCTTCCAAAGAAATCCCAGGGTTGATCTCCTTCAGAATGGACTGGTTGGATCTCCTTGCAGTCCAAGGGACTCTCAAGAGTCTTCTCCAACACCACAATTCAAAAGCATCAATTCTTCAGCGCGCAGCCTTCTTCACAGTCCAACTCTCACATCCATACATGACTACTGGAAAAACCACAGCCTTGACTAGACGGACCTTAGTCAGCAAAGTAATGTCTCTGCTTTTGAATATGCTATCTAGATTGGTCATAACTTTTCTTCCAAGGAGTAAGTGTCTTTTAATTTCATGGCTGCAATCACCATCTGCAGTGATTTTGGAGCCCCAAAAAATAAAGTCTGACACTGTTTCCACTGTTTCTCCATCTATTTCCCATGAAGTGATGGGACTGGATGCCATGATCTTCGTTTTCTGAATGTTGAGCTTTAAGCCAACTTTTTCTCTCTCTTCTTTTACTTTCATCAAGAGGCTTTTTAGTTCCTCTTCACTTTCTGCCATAAGGGTGGTGGTCATCTGCATATTTGAGGTGATTGATATTTCTCCCAGCACTCTTGATTCCAGTTTGTGCTTCTTCCAGTCCAGGGTTTCTCATGATGTACTCTGCATAGAAGTTAAATAAACAGGGTGACAATATACAGCCTTGACGCACTCCTTTTCCTATTTGGAACCAGTCTGTTGTTCCATGTCCAGTTCTAACTGTTGCTTCCTGGCCTGCATACAAATTTCTCAAGAGGCAGGTCAGGTGGTCTGATATTCCCATCTCTTTCAGAATTTTCCACAGTTGATTGTGATCCACACAGTCAAAGGCTTTGGCATAGTCAGTAAAGCAGAAATAGATGTTTTTCTGGAACGCTCTTGCTTTTTCCATGATCCAGCAGATGTTGGCAATTTGATCTCTGGTTCCTCTGCCTTTTCTAAAGCCAGCTAGAACATCAGGAAGTTCATGTTTCACGTATTGCTGAAGCCTGGCTTGGAGAGTTTTGAGCATTACTTTACTAGCGTGTAGGATGAGTGCAATTGTGTGGTAGTCTGAGCATTCCTTGGCATTGCCTTTCTTTGGGATTGGAATGAAAACTGACCTTTTCCAGTCCTGTGGCCACTGCTGAGTTTTCCAAATTGGCTGGCATACTGAGTGCAGCACTTTCAAAACATCATCTTTCAGGATTTGAGAAAGCTCAACTAGAATTCCATCACCTCCACTAGCTTTGTTCGTAGTGATGCTTTCTAAGGCCCACTTGACGTCACATTCCAGGATGTCTGGCTCTAGGTGAGTGATCACACCATCGTGATTATCCAGGTCGTGAAGATCCTTTTTGTACAATTCTTCTGTGTATTCTTTCCACCTCTTCTTAATATCTTCTGCTTCTGTTAGGTCCATACCATTTCTGTCCTTTATTGAGCCCATCTTTGCATGAAATGTTCCCTTGGTATCTCTAATTTTCTTGAAGAGATCTCTAGTCTTTCCCATTCTGTTGTTTTCCTCTATTTCTTTGCATTGATCGCTGAAGAAGGCTTTCTTATCTCTTCTTGCTGTTCTTTGGAACTCTGCATTCAGATGCTTATATCTTTCCTTTTCTCCTTTGTTTTGCGCCTCTCTTCTTTTCACAGCTATTTGTAAGGCTTCCCCAGACAGCCATTTTGCTTTTTGCATCTCTTTTCCATGGGGATGGTCTTGATCCCTGTCTCCTGTACAATGTCCCGAACCTCATTCCATAGTTCATCAGGCACTCTATCTATTAGATCTAGGCCCTTAAATCTATTTCTCACTTCCACTGTATAATCATAAGGGATTTGATTTAGGTCATACCTGAATGGTCTAGTGGTTTTCCCTGCTTTCTTTAATTTAAGTCTGAATTTGGTAATAAGGAGTTCATGATCTGAGTCACAGTCAGCTCCTGGTCTTGTTTTTGTTGACTATTGTATAGAGCTTCTCCATCTTTGGCCGCAAAGAAGATAATCAATCTGATTTCGGTGTTGACCATCCGGTGATATCCATGTGTAGAGTCTTCTCTTGTGTTGTTGGAAGAGGGTGTTTGCTATGACCAGTGCATTTTCTTGGCAAAACTCTATTAGTCTTTGCCCTGCTTCATTCCATATTCCAAGGCCAAATTTGCCTGTTACTCCAGGTTTTCCTTGACTTCCTACTTTTGCATTCCAGTCCCCTATAATGAAAAGGACACCTTTTTTGAGTGTTAGTTCTAAAAGGTCTTGTAGGTCTTCAAAGAACTTCAGCTTCTTCAGCGTCACTGGTTGGGGCATAGACTTGGATTACTGTGATATTGAATGGTTTGCCTTGGAGACGAACAGAGATCATTCTGTCGTTTTTGAGATTGCATCCAAGTACTGCATTTCGGACACTTCTGTTCACCATGATGGCTACTCCATTTCTTCTGAGAGATTCCTGCCCGCAGTAGTAGATATAGTGGTCATCTGAATTAAATTCACCCATTCCAGTCCATTTTAGTTCACTGATTCAGAGAATGTTGACGTTCACTCTTGCCATCTCCTGTTTGACCACTTCTAATTTGCCTTGATTCATGGACCTGACATTCCAGGTTCCTATGCAATATTGCTCTTTACAGTATCGGACCTTGCTTCTATCACCAGTCACATCCACAGCTGGGTATTGTTTTTGCTTTGGCTCCATCCCTTCATTCTTTCTGGAGTTATTTCTCCACTGACCTCCAGTAGCATACTGGGCACCTATCGACCTGGCGAGTACCTCTTTCAGTATCCTATCATTTTATCCTAGTCATTTCAGTTAAGTCCAACTCTTTGAGACTCCATGCACTGTAGCCTGCCAGGCTCCTCTGTCCATGGGATTCTCCAGGCAAGAATCTTAGAGTGGGTTTCCATTCCCTTTTCCAGGGGATCTTCCTGATCCAGGGATCAAACCTGCATCTCTTGTCTCCTGCATTGGCAGGCTGGCTGTTTATCACTAGTGCCACCTGGGAAGCCCCAACTTTGTACATAGGTATGTTTTAAAATTTTTAATATTGTAATTACTGTTTGTATATTAACTGAATGGACTGTTCGATATGTTTTTCACAAGCACATATACTTTAGAGACTTTTGTAATTTGTAAAGGAAAATGTGCTATGCATAATTTTTATCCGCTCTGGAAGAGATGAATTATTAATGTTGTAGACTTATCTTGTATGGTGAAGTGCTCGGTTCACCATTCTTTTTCTCACTGTTGAAACCACATAAAAATGTATGCAAGCAACGCTGCTGCTTTGAGATCAAGTAAGGAACTAATAAACTCAGTCTGGAGAGTTGTCTCTCCTAGACTGAATGGGTTCAATCTAGGACAGAAAGAAGTTAAGAGAGTGTGGATTTTAGAATGTGTGACCTTATGACCTTAGACAAGTTATTTAATCTTTCTAAGCCTCAGTTTTGTTTTTTAAATTTTATAAAATGGGCATATTCATGGTACCTGCCTCATAGAATTGTTGATAGGACTCAATGAGTTATACAATTATTATATATATTATATATATATGTGTGTGTGTGTATGTATATATATATATATATATATAATAGTGCCTGGCACAAAGTAAAAGGTAAAAGTGTTAGTTGCTCAGTTGTGTCTAACTCTGCGTCTCCATGGACTATAACAGGACAGGCTCCTCTGTCCATGGAATTCTCCAGGCAATAATACTGGAGTGGATAGCCATTACCTTCTCCTGGGTATCTTCCTAACCCAAGGATTAAACCTGGTTCTCCTGCACTGCAGTCAGATTCTTCACCATCTGAGCCACCAGGGCCTGGCACAAAGTAAATATATAATTCAGGATATATCGAAGGAAGCCTGATCGAATTTCCAGGGAGAATTCAAATGATTAGCCTAGTTTGGTGGGATGACACATTGTTATTATATCTTTACTAACAGAATTTTTAAAGCCATAAAGCTAAGATATAGAATCTATACATGATGGAATGTTAATGAGGAAAGATGCTTATAACATCATATAACATAGAGATTATAATACAGTGTATAGTATGATCCCATTTTTGTTAAAGTTAAAACTGTATTCATGGAATTCAACATTTAAAAGGTATAAAATGGCATGCAGTGCCAAGTGGGCCTCTCACTTCTGACCCCAGCTTCTCAGGACCCATCTCTAGAGGTGACCATTGTTATGAGTTTCTGTGAATCCTTGCAGAGATGTCTCATGCCTGTAGAAGCATCCTGTATGTATGCATCTGCACATCCTATCCACCCTACCCCCCACCATTTAGGGAAAGGGTTGCATACTGTACACATAGGGGAGGAGGGATGAAACAATTCATATGAAAAACTTTGTAAACAGTTATATTATGGAAAAATGTGTTTGTTGAAAGTAAGTTCTATCTTGGTAAATTTGTGTTTTGTTTGAAAGATTTCCTTTGGTAGCTGTTTCAATTGACTTTGTTGTAAATTAAAAGGTATGTTGTTTAAATTTAAAAAATATGAAATTAGCTTCATAATATTTTCACTTATATCAATGTAGCCAAAATATTAACACTTCAAAGGCTCAGTGGCCACACATCACTATTACAAAGCACAACTCCAGGTGTCTGGTCTCTCTGGCTCACTTAGAAGACAACTTTTCCTCTTGAGCTGTGTTAAAGAAAAAGTTACCCATGTATGTGGCTTATATTTTGAGTCTAAAGTACATAGTTGATCACTGATCCTCTCCTCTATCAAATCACTATCAATGCACAGAAAAGCAGCTCTGACAAAAGTCGAAGAAAAGAGAAGCTCTTCCAGGACTAGAGGAAGATGTTGCAGCAGAGGCAAGGCACAAGGGAGTCGGGTGAGAGGACTCTTTGCTCACTTTATTTTTCTTGGCTCTCTTCAACTATACCAGGCCAGTGTAGTGAAATGTGTCCCAGTCATGTCTCCTGCATGTCCCATATTTGAAAAGTTAATCAGGACCTGAGTACATTCCCAGGAAAATGAAGCATGGACTGGGCCACTAGGTTAGCTCTGTTTTAGGTTTTGGCAAGAAGGGTTTTTCCTTCTTTCTATCTTCTTTCTTGTGCAGCTGACATGGTAAAAGCAGTCTGCTGCTTGCAAAGACAAGTGGGGGCCAAATAGGTCACTGGAAAATGGCATCTTGAAGGAGAGTTCTCTGACTAGCCTCTGGCCTCAGCCTTCATGAAAGGCTGAGAGGTAACGGCAAAGCTTACATGTGGTCCAGTCCAGTTCCCTATGAGAGACACAGATATGGGACTAAAGTCAAGCAAGTGATGAAGAGCATCCATTGGTCTCATATGGAGTGTTCTGTGGACAAATATTTCTTGGAAATCAACAAGGTAATAGACAGGTGATCAAGGATTTGGGAATTTAGGATCTTAGACATCTCTTAAAGGAATAATTAGTATTAATTACCAGGCAACAGCCTATGATCAAAAAGTCAATATACTTTGCTTTTTATCAAGACAGTTATCAGATACTTAAGGGGTTTTTTAAATATGGACAATTAGCACTTCTAAATATATCTCTTATGTCTAGTAAAATGAGACATTTATTGTGTTTACTCTCTAGTTCTCAAGCCTACCAATGTTTTAAACACCCTTTTATGTGCTATAGCCCAAATCATTAATTACATTCATAATAGAAATGTTACCGATGATACAAGCTATTGATTTGTGTACAATTTCTCACAGAAAATTAGCTACTTGAAAATCATTAACTATATAAAATCATTAACTATTATATAACTGTTATACAGAGCATGTTCTGTTGGAGAAAGTAGTAGACTGGGAATCAGGGTAATAAAGGCAGCTTTGCCAAGAGTTTACTTGCTGACCATTAACAGGCAAATTCCTTCCTCTTTCTAGGATTCAGTTTTCTCATTAGTCAAGTGAAATAGTTGAAGGAAGAGATCCATAAATAGGGAGACCTTACATCTTGGTTTGTCTAGGACAGTGCTGGTTTATGCCTGGTGTGATTATTAAGAACCCCCCTTTTTAATTTCAAAGTCTTCTAATTTGGACAATTATTTATATGGTCCCCCTATCCATAATATTTTTTGCTCTCAAATCTGATATTTAGTGATTAGAGTTGCAAACTCAACTCTATATATTTATATGGACCAGTAGGTAATGCAAACAAGTGCAGCTGCCCTTCTGTAATAACAACCAACAGCAGTTAAGGGTATGGCAAACAGCATATTGTGTCTGTAGGGGCTGCTCCTACCCACCTCTAGAGAATTGTTACCTCACAGAAATGTGTCTTCAAGGTTGCAAATCTCCCTATTTTTCAAGATTAGCCAGACCTCAGATTTTTACGTAAAAAATCCCAATTTTCAGATGTTGGCAACTGATTCATAAATTGTTAAAAAGCATTGGGCAAGTCATACAAAGTGTTTGGGGGCTATAAAACCTAGAGATCAAGTTTGCAATCACTGAGGGATATATATGAAAGTGAAAGCCGCTCCAATGTGTCCTACTCTTTGCGACCTCACTGACTACACAGTCCATGGAATTCTCCAGGCCAGAATACTGGAGTGGGTAGCCTTTCCCTTCTCCAGGGGATCTTCCCAAACCAGGGATCAAACCCAGGTCTCCCACATTGCAGGTGGATTCTTTACCAGCTGAGCCACAGGGAAGCCCAAGAATACTGGAGTGGGTAGCCTATCCCTCCTCCAGCGCATTTTCCTGACCCAGGAATGGAACCAGGGTCTCCTGCATTGCAGGCAGATTCTTTACCAACTGAGCTATCAACACAGATATAATTATGATGGGTAAAACAGAAAAGCTGGGTTTCCCCAAAGACTGTTTAAAACAACATCTTGACGGTGTTCTGACACTACTTCTACACACAGAATGTTAGTGAATATAAGCTCTAGGCACGATGTTCAAATTAAAATCTGAAAGCAACAGTATGACACACCGAATTGTTGGCCCTTATTTCTGGGGAACTGGAATGGGCATCATGAAGAACAATGAAGGGGCTTTCATTTTTTTAGATTTTTTTATGGGTAATTAAAAAACTTAGAATAAGAAATATGGACAGGAGGTTCACAAAACTTGTCACTCCAACAGAGAGACATGCATCAGGCTTCTCATTCCCCCTGAAGCAACAGCCAAAAGCTGAAGTTTCAGAAGCCGGTAAAGCCTTCCCATAATGCACCCATGCAGTGTTAGCCCCAGGGTGGTGTGAGTGACGGAATTTGGCAGTAAAGTGGGTAAAATTAAATGTCTTCAAAATTCAGAACATAGCAAGAGTTTGGGGATAGCTGAGCAGAGAGAAGAGGGAAAGAGAGAAAAGCTCTCTGGCTTTTACCATGACCTATATTTTCCTGGAGCTTTATACTGAAATCCTATATTTCTGAAAGTTATTTTGCTTTCAGCTTCTTGCTTAACAATTTCTAAGAAATGCTGTTGTCAGTTAGAAATGCTCTAACTTTTCTTCCCATTCTCTTCTATTCTATCACATCCAATGAAGGTTTGATCTTTGAGAGTCTGGACAACTGCAGTAAATACATTCCAGATTTCCACCACACTTTACTAACACTTGTGAATCACTGTCATTCTTCTAGGATTCAGTTAAAGTGTGGCCATTAGAAGTTACTTTAATGTCTAAGAAAAGGATAGAGAACAGACCTCACAAGTAGAAGGCCACCTTTACTCTTTTCAAACCCAGCTCAAGTTATGAGTAGAAAATATTTTTCATGTAAGCATTCAAACAGTTTTCCCCAAACCTTGCAGAATCCATTATTTTAAAGAAACTTCCACATGAATAGACCAAATGAATCAAGCATACTAATACTAATCAAGCATACGCATGTGCCAGTATCATACCATACCATACCATACCATCAGAAGCTTCACAGCCCAAAACATTCACATATTTTGCGTTGAATGATGAGGGCAGAAAACAATCATTGTGAATAAAATAACTTACAGATTTTAACCATATAATTCCCCATTTCAGCTGTTTTCTGCCACTGACAACTTGAAGTTATCCCCAACTAAACTCTTGATACATATTACTGAGAACAAGCTCATTTTTGGAATGTCTCCAATTCATTCATTCAATCAATAAGGAGATGTGTATTGTGCCAGGTGGAGACACAGAGAAGACATGATCCCTATGCTTGAAAGTCACAGGCTTGCCCACGCAGCTTGTCCAACAGTGTGAGGTTAAGAACTCAGCTTTACTTATCTGCTTCTGTGTCATATGACTTACCAAGGTCAGAGGACTATCTTCCTGCCAAACTCCATGTTTCCATCAGCTTTTGGGGGGCATTTTGATATCAGGTTCCCCCTAGTCATGAGGCCTTCCCTCAAGACACAGTCCCTGCCTGGTTTCCCACTCTTTTCCTAGCCATGGCATTATTCTTGCATATTTACAACAGACCATGTCCTAGTAACATCTCCCCAAAGCTGGCCAGGTCCTCAGTGCAGGATGCACTTACCTCTGTACTAAGATAACTAGCTAATGAACTTCTGCCTCTCTCAAATCCATAGCACACACAGTCTGCAAAACTCCGAAACATGTTCTGACAGAGTCCTCTAAGAATACTGCTCTGAGAGGGTGCATCCTCCTCCATGCTCTTGATGACCACTGCACACACCTCCATGAGAACACATCTTGCCTGGAGTGATTCCTTTGCATGTTCCTACACGAGCAGGATGGAAACCCCTCTGGGGCAGGGCCTGTGTCTGTGCTGCATCCCTAAGAGGCTGCACAAGGAGACTCCTCACCCATCAGGACCTTGACGCTATCCCAGCAGCAAATCCCCAGTTTTCTATGCTAGACTTCAGATTTACTGCTCACCATAGTGCCTTTTATCCATCCCAGATGGAAATGGGCTCTCAATGAAGATCTGAAGGAACTGCCCATTCATTCAGCACTATGCTATGTACTGGAGAATATTTAGCAGCCCTGGACTCAGGGCTCAATGTCAGGAAGATCTTCAGGTCACTGACATATCCCCAAATGCCATCTTGCCATCTCGGGGAACTGAAGCACCACCCTACGCCAGGCCTACAAGTTGAAAGCCACCAGGCTAGGGTATTTTCAAGGCAGTCATTACAGAGAGATTCAATATGCTCCCCAAATTGGTTTTTGTCTCTCTTCTTAAAACTTAAATCCAAGTTCTGTTCCAAGCCTTTGAAGTACAATGGAAGGTACAGAAGTTCTAGATGTAGGACAAACTTGTCTTCAGATTTTTAGATCTACTACTTAATTATTTGATTAAGTGATTACAAGACACATTAATAAGTAATAATAAGACACATTATGTTATGCACTGGAACTTATGAAAAGGGAAAAGAGTACTTCCTTTCGTCCACATGATGCCAAAACTGCTGAATCTCCATCCATTTCTCTGAAATGTACTAACTTGGGAGTCCTCCTTGGGTTTGCCAATATATTATAAAATGAACCTTCTGTTCAGGATAATCTAGAATGTTTTTCTTCCCCAGATCCTTGAGGTTCCCTCCTTTCCCCTTCTGCTTAATGCACATCTGGGCTTCATCACACTTCCAAGCTTTCCTAAGATTCCCTGGATCCGTTTTCAGTGATGTACTATATCCACCCCTATTGTCTCAGCTCCTAACCCTCCAGAATGTTTCTCTCCTAAGTCTCTGAGAAGAGCAGATGTTTTTCTCTGGCCCTTTAAAGTGTAAAGTTGTTTCTATAACTATTTGGAATCCCCTCAAATCAGAAATTCCCCAAGGGCACACACATCTCTGTTTTTATTCTATATTCCCATGGCAACCATGCATTCAATATATATAGTTTATGATTATCCATCACAAATGCGGACATAGCTTCTCTTTTATATGTATTTTTAAACTATGTAAGCATTTCATGTGTGTATTTTTTTTCTTCTTGTCCCTTTCATTTTAGTTCACTTCAAATTATAGGGAGTAATTCTGACACTGAATTCTCTCCACAAAATGACTAGTATCAGACCATCTGCAATTAACTGTTAATAAATGCTTCAGGCTTTTTTGGCAGCGGTTGTAAGCTTAGCCTAAGGCACTGACTTCTATTCACACAGAATTCTAGAATCAATACAATTGATTATATTGATTGAATCAATTCAGATCCTCTGAAAGGATCTCAGAGGTCATCTAATCCATAATCCATTTTATATTTTCAAGAACCTGAGGTTCAGAGAGCTTAAGAATCTTACCCAAAATCACACAGCTGACTAATAATCAAACCAGGAGTAGAACCTGGGTCTACTCACCCGTATTCTTGTATCTTTCGCAATATCTCACTCCGCCTCAAGCTTTGTTTATTCTAAATTTAGAAATGTTAGAAATGTGAAGCATTGGAGAGGGTGTGGAGAAAAGGGAACCCTCTTACACTGTTGGCGGGAATGCAAACTAGTACAGCCACTATGGAGAACAGTGTGGAGATTCCTTTAAAAAACTACAAATAGAACTGCCTTCAGTTCAGTTCAGTTGCTCAGTCATGTCCGACTCTTTGAGACCCCATGAATCGCAGCACGCCAGGCCTCCCTGTCCATCACCAACTCCTGGAGTTCACTCAGACTCGTGTCCATCAAGTCAGTGATGCCATCCAGCCATCTCATCCTCGGTTGTCCCCTTCTCCTCCTGCCCCCAATCCCTCCCAACATCAGAGTCTTTTCCAATGAGTCAACTCTTCGCATGAGATGGTCAAAGTACTGGAGTTTCAGCTTTAGCATCATTCCTTCCAAAGAAATCCCAGGGTTGATCAGTCCAAGGGACTCTCAAGAGTCTTCTCCAACGCCACAGTTCAAAAGCATCAATTCTTCGGTGCTCAGCCTTCTTCACAGTCCAACTCTCACATCCATACATGATCACAGGAAAAACCATAGCCTTGACTAGATGGACCTTAGTCGGCAAAGTAATGTCTCTGCTTTTGAATATGCTATCTAGGTTGGTCATAACTTTTCTTCCAAGGAGGAAGCATCTTTTAATTTCATGGCTGCAGTCACCATCTGCAGTGATTTTGGAGCCCCCCAAAAATAAAGTCTGACACTGTTTCCCCATCTATTTCCCATGAATTGATGGGACCAGATGCCATGATCTTCGTTTTCTGAATGTTGAGCTTTAAGCCAACTTTTCGCTCTCCTCTTTCACTTTCATCAAGAGGCATTTTAGCTCCTCTTCACTTTCTGCCATAAGGGTGTTGTCATCTGCATGTCCGAGGTTATTGATATTTCTCCCGGCAATCTTGATTCCAGCTTGTGCTTCTTCCAGCCCAGTGTTTCTCATGATGTACTCTGCATATAAGTTAAATAAGCAGGGTGACAATATACAGCCTTGATGTACTCTTTTTCCTATTTGGAACCAGTCTGTTGTTCCATGTCCAGTTCTAACTGTTGCTTCCTGACCTGCATACAGATTTCTCAAGAAGCAGGTCAGGTGGTCTGGTATTCCCATCTCTTTCAGAATTTTCCACAGCAATCCCACTTCTGGGCATACACACCGAGAAAACCAGAAGTGAAAGAGACATGTGTACCCCAATGTTCATCGCAGCACTGTTTATAATAGCCAGGACATGGAAGCAACCTAGATGTCCATCAGCAGACGAATGGATAAGAAAGCTGTGATATATATACACAATGGAGTATTACTCAGCCATTAAAAAGAATACATTTGAATCAGTTCTAATGAAGTGGATGAAATTGGAGCCGATTATACAGAGTGAAGTAAGCCAGAAAGAAAAACACCAATACAGTATAACACATATATATGGAATTTAGAAAGATGGTAATGATGACCCTATATGCGAGACAGCAAAAGAGACACAGATGTAAAGAATAGACTTTTGGACTCTGTGGGAGGGGGAGAGAGTGGGATGATTTGGGAGAATGGCATTGAAACATGTATACTATCATGTAAGAAACAAATCGCTAGTCTAAGTTCAATACAGATACAGGATGCTTGGGGCTGGTGCACTGGGTTGACCCAGAGAGATGATATGGGGAGGGTGGTGGGAGGGGGGTTCAGGGTTGGGAACTCATGTACACCTGTGGTGGATTCATGTCAATGTATGGCAAAACCAATACAGTGTTGTAAAGTAAAAAAATAAAATTTAAATTTAAAAAAAAATGTGAAGCATTTCTAGTCTTTGCAATGAGCAATGCAGAAATCTGTGTTTGTGGTATTATTGCTCTACTTACATAACTCAAGTATAATTTTTGGATTGGAGATGGTTAACAATTCAACACCTTTTAAAGTTGTGACCAGAAAATGACTACTGAATACATAACACAGTATGAGCTAATTAAAAGGTATTCACTGCGCTACTATAAACTACTAAAAGTAATAATAAAAATGATTGTGAAGCACTCTGCCTTTGCAAAGTGCTATAGTGATCCAACTCCCTAGTCTTAAGAGTGAACAGATGCAAAGGTATTATTAGTAATATAACATGCTCAACTTGGCATGAGATGAAAAGCTGAAGACAGGTAGATCTGACTCCAAAATGACATAGAGGAGGGTGGGATTTAATGGAAGAAGGAAATTGAGTTTCTTGGTGCCCAGTGTGATTTCCTGAGCTCAGTGTGCTCCATCCATCAGACCAGCACAGATACCACAGATGCAAAGGTATCAAAATGGCTAGTTTCCTTAACCAAAAAAGCCCAGGAGGTCCGAGGCTGACCGCAGGGGCACACAGCTTGATAGCCATTAGATGGCCAGCCTCCTCTCAGTGCGAGGAGCTTGAGCATGGGGCATTTCCCAGAGCAAACTCAGAGGCACTATCCCCCTGTGAACCAAAACCAGCAGACTCGAATAGCCACAGCTGGCTCTGGAGAAAAATGCCGTCACTGTCTCCTGCCCGGCTTTCAAGGGCTGCCATTCTTTCTTTCCAGAGCTGAGCCGATTCTTTCGGCGACGCCCACTCTCCCGCGGGCCCCCAGTGCCTCCCGTCTGCCGGCCCCGTCCCCGCCCTCACGCGCACCAGCTTAGCGCGTTTGCCGCCACCCGGGTGCACAGACTACAATGCGCCAAGCGAGCTGACCCAGCTGCCGGGCTCCCGCCCGGGTAACCACGGCAACCGCGGGCTTCAGGAATGCGCACTAATTGAAGGCCCAGTTTCCTCCCACAGTGATGAGCAACAAGTGAAGCAAAAATAGTGAGGCAGGGATAAAGGCTTCGACGGAGGAAGGGGGGAGGGGAGGCAGTCACAGCTCGGGGCTGGGTGGCTGTGGGTGAGGGGAGGGCAATAAGTGCCTTCAAGACTTCGTTTGTTCTCTTAACAACCCAGGGCAGTGAAGAGCCTAAACGTCCTTCACCCTTCAGAAATCTTCGCAAACATTTCTCAGTGAACAAGTAGTACCGCAAACCACCACCTCTTTGCTGCTGCGGCTAAGTCGCGTTAGTCGTGTCCAACTCTGTGCGACCCCATAGACGGCAGCCCACCGGCTCCCCTGTCCCTGGGATTCTCCAGGCAAGAACACTGGAGTGGGTTGCCATTTCCTCCTCCAATGCATGAAAGTGAAAAGCGAAAGTGAAGTCGCTCAGTCGTGCCCGACTCTTAGCGACCCCATGGACTGCAGCCTACCAGGCTCCTCTGTCCATGGGATTTTCCAGGCAAGAGTACTGGAGTGGGGTGCCACTGCCTTCTCCGCCACCTCTTTGCTTGCTTCTAGTAAATGAATGGAGATGTACACAGCCCTGTAAAAGTGAAAGTGTTAGTTGCTCAGTGGTCTCAGACTCTTGGTGACCGCATGGACTGTAGCCCACCAGGCTCCTCCATCCATGGAATTCTACAGGCAAGAATACTGGAGTGAGTTGTCATTCCCTTCTCCAAGGGATCTTCCCGACCCAGGGTCTCCTGCATTGGCGGGAGCTACCAGGGAAGCTGGTGCGCATCCATAGGCTCCCTAATTAGAATGCCTGCTAACATCTTGGGGCCAGCAGGTGAAGGTGAGCTGAAACTAATTTGCTCCCAGCTCCTCTGGCTCTTCTGTTCTCTTAAAAAAAAAAAAAAAAAAAAAACTTCCAGGTGATCATCTCTAAAGATGGGGTGATCATCACACCTGAATGCCTGTTGTCTTGATATAAATTATTTAAAGTCTCCCCTTTTCACTCTCAAGAGTATCCTAATTCGGACAAGAAATTATAAGGTTGTCCTATCTAAAGTCTTTCCAAGTCCATCCAGATCCTAATCCAAGTCTTAGGTGTTCCCCAAACCCTTCCAGCCTTCATCGAGTGGCCTGTATGACCTAATCCTTGTATGTAGGTCAGGTAGCAAACACTGTGTAATTAAATGAGAAACAGGGGCTTTCAACAGCTACCAAAACATAGCAATGAAAAGATTGCATGCTGGGACAGAATACCCTGAAACCCACTAGCGGGAAGATTCCCACGGGGCTGACTAGGGTCACCACTGCACAGCACTGCACAGATGTCATCGGGAAAAACACGAACCTATTAGTAACAGGATCGCCAATTCAGATGGCTCATTACAGCCTCTGCCTATGGAACAGGCTAAAGGAAAATCGGCTCTCTAGGAGGAGTCTCAGAACATAGAACTCCCTGCAGGGGGTTCCCTCAGATGAGGGGCAGCACACTGCAGATTAGATGTGGGGGATGGGAAGAAGTAGGAGAAGGAAACTGACATTTTGTTGTTGCTGTTTAGTCCCTCACTCGTGTCCCACTCTTCGGTGACCCCTAGTCTGTGTAGCTTGCCAGGCTCTTCTGTCCATGGGCTTTCCCAGGCAAGAATACTGGAGTGAATCGCCATTTCCTTCTCCAGGGGATCTTCCCAACCCAAGAATCAAACTTCCCAACCCAAGTCTCCTGCATTGCAGGCGGATTCTTTACTGTTGAGCCACCAGGGAAGCCCCGAGCTGACATTTACTGAGTTTGTGTTCTGTGCTATTTAATCCTCACAATAGGTTTTCCACGTTAACTTTTATTTTTCCTCCCTCATTTTTACAGATAAGGAAACCATGCCTTATCAACAGTGAGTTATTAAAGGTTATATGGCTGCATGGAGTCCACATAAATGTGCCCCCCCAAAGCCCATGCTCTTCACAGTGGACCTTATCCAGTATCCAGATTGACCTTTGACCAAGATCAGGGTTTTTCAACCTTAGCACTGTTCACATGTGGGGACAGAGAATCCTTTGCTGATGGTGGGAGGGCTGTTCTGTGCATTGTGGGATATTCAGCAGTCTCCTTGGTTTCCCCCTGCTAGCTGCCATGGCATCCCACAAGCTGTGACAACCAAAGTGATCCCAAATATTGCCAAAAATCTGGGGGGCAAAAGCGGCCCCTCTTGTCAATCAGTAGCCTAGACATTTAATATCAATACACTTTTGAACTCTTCTTGTTCTCTCATTGCCTCAGAAATGTAATACTTATCTTTACCAAAAGATGGTAATTTATATAGGGACAGAACAGTGCCTTTTATTTATTTTGTATCCTCCCTGTGTTAGGGACATAGTATGCAAACAAGACTGGTTAAAAGTTAAATCATAATGCAAATACAAGTCACACATGAAGCAAAACTGACTGCATTCCATGATGCCCATCAAAGAACAGGGTTGTGATTATGCAGTAGAGAGGCGTGAAGGCCATCAGAGGCTTCTTGCGAAGAGTGAAAGGCATGATCCCCAGTCGTTGGAGCAACCACAAACCCCACTCCACTCCTCAGATGGTAGAAGGCTCACTGACAGCCATTAAACAGAATCAACTTCTTATTGATGCCTGGCTGATTTTTCTGCCTCTTCCTTCTTCTCCACTCCTTCAACACATTACTCTGGTTTTTCTCAAAACCAAGATCAATAGAGGCATGCATGTAGGTAAGCTCAGGGCAGAGTAGGCCAGAATTAAGAGAAAGGGCTGGGAGAAAAGCCAGTGGATCTGGGGCCTAAAAAGCTCTCTCCCGATATTAGTTCTGTGTCTCTGCTTTCATGGCAGCCAGCGCAGTTATCTCGACTCTTCTGGAAATCTGAAGATGGATAGGATAAGGTCCACCTTCCAAGAGGAGTCAACTCTACTTTAAGTCTTTCATTTGAAACAAGATAGTGGAAATATAATCGAGTCTACAAATGAAAATGTAGGAACAGCCTAAATGGAAGATGTTCCAAAGGAGTAACCTCCAGATTTATGGCTAGAGTGTGGCTGTAATTAATTCCTTCTCTCCTTTTGGCCAGGAGTAAACTTTTCTTCTCCTCCAATTCTTTTCTCCTCTTCCTCTGTTTGTAAATCTTAGAGAGAAACAGCAGCAGCCCCTCTCAGAGATCAAAGTTTTAGCAGGCAACAAAGACCTCTGAGGAGTCTGTTGCCATGGGAACTCTGAGCTGAAGCCCTTCTAATCGGCAAATCTCCTTGGTTAGCAGCACAGGCTGGCATCAAGCAAGAGAAGGGGGAGGGGAAGTCTTGGCAACAGGTAATCTTTCTAAACAGCCAGAACTAGTGGTGGTGGTGGTGGTGGTGCTGGGGGTTGGGGGGGTGTGTGTGTTAGTACAACGGGATTCAAATTGAGGCAGCACTGACAGAGGGGTGTGTGCCTGAGTATTTCTGCACAGCCATAGGCACAGATTCCTATCAAAAATCCCTAAAGTGGATCACTAGTTCTGAGATGTCCCTCCCTAGAATTCCCTGATTTCTCATTATGTTCTTAATGGCTTTTTAATGCTAGTAGGCCAAAAAGTTGATTTTAGACCAGAATAACAATTTCAGGCACAGTATTGTGAATAATTTGATTTTTAAAAAATTTAATGCATGCCTGTTTCTCCACCTCTTGTCAAGGTAATATATGCTGTACTTCAGGATAAATCACAGGAGGAGATGGAAGGAAAAATAGAAGCATGACAAGAAAACATAGGTAATTCTGCTGCATTACCTTCACAGGGAAGAATCAATTCCAACTTAGTACCTACTCACAAGGACCTGCTGGGAGCAAGCCTATTTCTGGCCTCCTGGAATAGCATTGCATTTGGCCTAAAAAGAAGCAGAAATTGATGAATTCCACAACATGTTAACAGTGTGTGTTTTTGCCTGCCTGGCATTCTTTTCTTCTTCATTTGGAAACAAATGTCCAATTTCTCTTTATAAAGCTACTCCTTTTCCCTTCAATTCATATGGTTCATTTGGGGTTGGTGGTACCCTATGTTTCTCTCAGAATGCATAGCCCACCCCCAACAATAGGACTTTTGCCACACTATGGAGAGAGGCAGTTTATCCTCCTGAGATCAAAGGTGTTAAAGATCTGCTAGGGGTCACATTTGGAGACAGCCTGCTGGAGAATGAATCTAACACAGAGGAGATGGAGATATTTAAAACATAATCTGAACACTGGAACTCAGCCATGCTTGAAGTTAGGAATACCCTTGGACTTACTGGTTACAGTAAAGAGTCTGCCTGTAGTGCTGGAGACCCAGGTTTGATCCCTGGGTCAGGAAGATCCCATGGAGAAGGAAACAGCAACCCACTCCAGTATTCTTGCGTGGAGAATCCCATGGATGGAAGAGCCTGGCAGGCTACAGTCCATGGTGTCGCAAAGAGTTGGACACAACTGAGCGAGTTCACTTTCACTTTACTGGTTACCTAAGCCAAAAAGTTCCCCTAAGCCAGTTTGAGAATCTGTTCCTTGCAATTGAAAGAGTTCTGAAGAACACAATAGTTAGCTCTGAGTGGTGAATTTTTTAAAAGATATTTTCTTCTCTTGTGTTTTCTGTTTTGTTTAGTTTTTATAATAAAGAGGTATCACTTTTCCTAAAACAGAAGTATTAAACAAAACAGGACAGCAGTATTTGGGTATCACCTATATAGAGAGTTAATCCTGCAATTTGTAGATATTTTAGATAAAGTCAAAATTGTAGAAAGGATGCTAAAGCCGTCTTGTTTATCCTGATAACCTGGACAAGAGAACCTGTTCCATGTTGAAACATGCTCATGAAACAGGCTCGTGTAGTTCTCCTTTTCTCAGTCCAGAGGCACAAGTGTTCATTGCGCCATATTTTTACTGGGGCCCTTTCCCTCCTTTTTTCTTTTGGCCCTTAAAAAACAAGCTATCACATGAGACATCAGAAAGAAGGGGTCAGGCCCTTACATTGTGCATAGAAAGAAGTAAGAACAAGGCGAGCTGCTTTTAGATTTTAAAATAGCAACTTCCCTACTTGAGCCTTCCTGAATGGTGAAGTCCTTTTCCTGCCAGCTGGAGCTGCCCGAGGGAACTTTATTCCTATCCAAACAGTGGCATGGTTCCAGGTTATAAACAGATTGTTCCTGATCCTAGACCAATGTCTAATCTCAGGGTGGCAGATTTTCTGGACACTTCCACCTTCTGTAACTGTCTGCTGGCATGGCTCTACGATCCCAACCATCTATCTAAATATTTCTAAGGTACCTGTCACTATCATCTCAAAGCACCCTAAACACCACGTGCATTTCTTCAGAATGACTCTACCTTCTGAATCATCGAAAAGAGATTGAAAAGTGTCCAGTACAGTGTTTGAGTTTAATGGTGAATCAGTGGTTATCCTCGCATTTCTCTAAATCACATCTTTGGATATTTCTCAACCTCTGAAAGAAGCATCGGCAGCAATAGGTAGGTCATACTCAGTGGGGAGGTAAGCAGTATAGACAAGGACAACTATGTCTTTGAAGTGAGGTTAATGATTATAGGCAGTTTCACTGAGAAATGAAATGAAGTACTAAAGCAAATCTGGGCCAAGTAAAAACCATTACCTAAAGCAACAGTTACATTTTTGAAAACATGATTGATGCCAGGGAGCATTCTATAGTTCGTAATATAGACAGCGTGTGTGGTATTGTGGCTTCAACCATATTTCCTGGTGGTTCTGTCACTAGGAAAAATTTAAATACCTAGATAAAGAATCATGACCAATGAGATTAAATGATGTTATATCTCACTTGAGACTATAAACATTTATTGTATTAACACTTCATAAATCAACAAATACATACTCAGCATTGAGTATGTATTTAAGAGGTACATATTTAATATTTAAGAGGTACAAAGTAAGTATTAGTTACAGATTCTGCCCATTTATCATTTAAAAAAACATTCACTTAAATTTCTTTATTCTAAAAACTCTGCAAACCAATGCAAATAGATGAATGTGAACTGGTCCTGGCCATTGAAGGGCTCATGTTCCAGTGCTACTGAGAAGGGTCCAGTGTTGTAAGGGAAATTAAGACAAATATACACGCAGGACCAATGTCACCACTCACATGAAGTCAAACTAAGGTTCTGTCCTTGGCCCTTTTCACTTTATATAATCTTTTTGGGTGACTCATCTATTCTTTCATAATGATAGTTGTGACTATCATTCATGACTCTCAAATCTGTTATCTCTAATCCCTGTTTTTCCACTGAATTCCAGACCATATTTCTAATTGTCATCAAGACATCTCACATTCCATGTATTAAGGATCAAACTCATTTTCCGGCCTCTCCAACCTGGTTTCCAATCTGTAGCCTCTCTCTTGGTTGACAGAACAGTCAGCTACCCAGTTAACTATAAACCAGAGTGTCCTTTTGACTCATCCCTGTCTCTCAGTATCCATCACTTCCCTCTCAGAAAGGTTTCCATGCTGTCTGCTCTCAGTTCATTGCTCTGGTTCAGAATCGCATGCCCTCTCACCCATGCTGCTGCAGTAGCCCGTAACGGAGCCCTCTGTTCTAGTACTCCTCTCTAACGTACTGTCTACCTTGCTACTATTATTCTGATCCTGAAATCTAATTTCATTCCTCTGTGATGGCTTCTTCACTGGCTCCTCCAAGTCTTCAGATGGAACACAAAGTTCTTAGTCTGACATATAAGACACTTCATAATCTTGCTCCATTAACTTTTCCAACTTTACCTTTGTGAGTATAATGAAAAAAACAAATCATCTTAACTTTGCCTCTGATTTATCCCTTTAACTATCTCCTTTACTAATTGGTCATCTGAAATTCTACAGTTTTCTATTCCTCACGCTGTGATCATCCTCTAAGAAGAGCTCGTTTCAGTTCCTACAAGCCTCCATCAAGTTTATTCTTATTCTTGTGGAATTAGTTCTTTTAACACTGACCTACCACAAAAGACCACACTGAATTCCCACTGGCTTCCTTTTGAGTGAATGCTATCCTGTATGTTCTTGTAACCAACTTGTAACCCTTTTATCTCTGTCATGAGGACTGAATTACCA
The DNA here is from genome assembly GCF_016772045.2 of Ovis aries. Classification (NCBI taxonomy): domain Eukaryota; kingdom Metazoa; phylum Chordata; class Mammalia; order Artiodactyla; family Bovidae; genus Ovis; species Ovis aries. Next base: position 118,980,588 of record NC_056054.1, read on the forward strand.
GGAAGTCATTTTCTCCCTTTATCAGAGTAGTCACATCACTCATATTCATCTACTTTTTAAACCAATAATTTTAAATTTGAAATAAAGCTCAAAAATAAGTGAGTTGAACACCTTTTCCTATGAATACCTGATACAATAACTCAAAAGAAATCTTCCTTCTTAAGGACATAGAAATTAGTACTCCTAAGGACACTGCATCTTCAGAGGCCTCTCTTATTGTTAATAGCTCTTTCTTTATCCTGAGACAGACTCCCTCCCTTTGTAACTTCCACTCCTGGCTCTAGTTTTACCTAGCTACAACGGGTAAGTTTCCACTCTCTCCTACACAATTTCACTTCCGATATCTGGAGAGGCTTCCCATACTCCCTTTCCCAAGTCCTCTTTCATAAGACGAGTCCTCCCAGTTCCTCCAACTATTCCTCATAATAAGTTCAGTGACCACAAGTGGCTCATGACAGTTGTAGGCAGCAAACTGTGGACCATTATCTTCCTACCGAGGTCTTCATCTCCTAGAGGCTGACTTCAGGAACAGGTTGCTCTCTTGGTCTCACATAAAAAGAATATACCTCATGAACAGGCCTGCAGGATATAGCCACTAAATAATTAGAATTTTTTAAACTGTGACAATATTTTGAAAAATTCCATAATGGGGTGTCAAGACCAAGAAAATTCAGAATGTTGCATTTGGAAAGTAAATACTGTATTCAGAAAATTCTCCTACATTTCAAACTAACACCTTTAATTAACTAACACAACCAGTGTTGCCCTAAAAGTTTACATGGAAAATTTACCATGCTTTCAACGTTTCCAATTAATGTGGGATACAGGCTGCCCCAGTGGCTCAGTGGGAAAGAATCTGCCTACAATGCACGAGACGCAGTAGGAGTCACGGGTTTGATCCCCGGGTCAGGAAGATCAACCTGGGAGAAGGAAATGGCAACAGACTCCAGTATTCTTCTCTGGGAAATTTCATGGACAGAGGAGCCTGGTAGGCTACAGTCCCTGGAGTTGCAAAAGAGTCGGACACAACTTAGCAACTAAACAACAACAATAGCAGACTTATGTGTTTCTTTTCCCTAAGAACTCCACCATCCACTTCTGTCTGATCTGCAGCATCCATATTTGGCCTTTCTGATCCCTTTTTAGGATAACACTAATTTTTTTTATGTTTTCTCCCATCATTGCTGACCCTTTTCATCTGAGCCTTCCTTTCACCCCTCTTTTGGTCCTGAGGATAGCATCTTTGCCCAAGTTACTCTGTATGTTTCAATCCAGAGGAATGTCCTTCATATACTTCAGCACGTCCTCTAATGACAAGGCTTTCACTCTGTTTATTTCCCCACATTTGCAGAACGGGGACCAAATTATTTCAAGTGGTTTTTACCTGGCCTCCTTTTCCTGCACAAGCAATTACTTTGCTGCAAATGGTTGCACTGGTCAAATAACTTGTGTTCACAATTAGCTAATTGCAGGCTCAATGAGCCACTTGTTCCTTCAGACTTGACCATTAGAGTTGTGTTATTAGGCAGAAATTTACCTTTTTATTTCCTACAGATTTACACATTTACAGATTTACAGATTTCCGAGTCACAGGAGATCCTGAATCTGACTGCCCTGTAGTCTTTTACAATGTCAATATAAACCTTTTACATTTTTATTTCCTTCTGAATATATGTCATATTTCCCATTCTTTTACAGGTCACAGCAGTTATTCATCGCAGCATGCCAGGCTCCTCTGTCCTTCACTGTCTCCCAGGATTTGCTCAAATTTATGTGCTTTGAGTCAGTGATGTTACCTAATCATCTCATCCTCTGCTGCCCCCTTCTCCTCTTGCCTTCAATCTTTCCCAGCATAAGGGTCTCTTCCCATGACTTGGCTCTTCGCATCAGGTAGCCAAAGTATTGGAGTTTCAGCTTCAGCATCAGTCCTTCCAATGAATATTCAGGGTCGATTTCCTTTAGGATTGACTGATTTGATCTCCTTTCAGTCCAAGGGACTCTCAAGAATTTTCTCCAGCACCACAATTTGAAAGCATCAATTCATTGATTATTATTAAAGGGTTAATAATTAATAAATATTTACTTTAGTCCATTTTGTAAACTGTAAAATTAAGGCAACAGTAAACCTTATTTGCCAGTCCTGATAGAATAAAACTAAAAATCCTAAGTAGAAAATTCCATTTTCTCCCTGGGCACTGAATTTCCTACAGGGGGTAAAAATCAACCTTTAATTTTATTTGCCTCTAAAAGAAAGCACCTCATTTGTGCCCCCAAATTGTTATCACCTGGTTTCTTAGAAGCTACAAAAAAAGTAATTTCTTTTGAAAATGGCTTCAAGGATGTACATTTTATCCTACAGTTAATGTTGTTTCTTTTCTTAATTTCTGTATATTTTATTCCAATTTTCTTGTTCAACTAACATTTATAGAGCATGAAATATGTGCTCAGTTCTTCAGTTTCATACAAGGAGGTCATCTGCCACTGACATTCTTCTAATCCACAAAAGAGAAAAGTAGCCAAAAGTAATGAGTTTTCATTTATGAGGAAATTAATATTAATAAGGATTAGATTATATTTGCTTTGAAACTAATTCAGGCACTTTTATCTTTCAAGAAATTTGCCCTCCAATTAAACACTAGTAGGTCTATCCCAGAGCTCTTTTCACTGGGTACCTTTTATTATTAAAAGTGCACAGCCATCTTTCCTAAGGATTGCCTTAAGGGGAGATAATTGAATGGGAAAAGATTCCCAAAGGCCTCAGGAGATCCTAACACACCAGTGAATTCCTGTCTCTGCCCTGCTATTTTCCTCACTAGTAGCATATGTAAAGAATCAGCAGAAAGAATTCAGGGTTAAAGGTACAAGTGGAAAGGAGGAGAAAAAAACTAAGAAAGCAGAAGAAACATTTAGGCAATGCGAAAAAGGGGATCATAGCAGCCAGGAAACAAAATATAACAAATACAGCTACTGCTCATGAAGAACATACTCTGAAATCAGTTTGTGCACCAGAGATAAAGCCTGTGTGTGCAACCTGCTGATACACGCAGGGAGAAGTGAGAAGAAGGAGCAGTGCAAGCAGTCTAAGATGAAAATATCGCTGAGGGCTGTCACCTACCTAGCACCAGTACTTCCACGGAATCCTCATTCTTGCCCTCCAGGTCATCAGGGGTGGTGATGATACAGTAATACAGTCCGCTGTCTCCCCACATGAGTTTTCCAATTTGAAGATCTGCATCTGTTATCACAAAGAGAAGGACCTGGTTCAAATTCTGTCCTTTGAAGAAAACACTGAACAACAGAGGGTGGGTGGAAGTGAGGTGCTTCTGGGTGTCTGCAGTGTTCTACTTTTTTACCTGAATGGTGGTTGACGTGATGTTTGCTTTACTGAAAACAAATAAACAACAAAACAATGATAAAAACTAGCATCCCTAAGGTGAGAGAATTCACACCCAGAATTCACACCTAGTTGCAGGCTGGTTTCAGGAATAGAATACTTGCTTTCAACCAGGCTTACAGAGGCCTCTGAAAGCCAAGTAAATTCCAGAATTAACCTGGACTCCTGGAAATGAGCTGAGTTCACAGGAAGTGAAAAGTGTTAGTCACTCAGCCATATCTGACTCTTTGCGACCCCATAGACTGTTAGCCTGCCAGGCTCTTCTGTCCATGGGATTTTCCAGGCAAGAATACTGGAGAGGATTGCCATTTCCTTCTCCAGGGGATCTCCCTAACCCAGAAATGGAAACTGGGTTTCCTGCACTGCAGGCAGTCTCTTTACCATCCGAGCCACCAGGGAAGCCCAAAACGGGTTCACAGGAGTTCTTCAAAATTCCAATAATCAAGTAGGTCATACCAGACTTTGGACCTTTTCTTGTCCAAAGCTTTAGGGACCAGGAGAAAAAGTAGAACAGATGCAAAACTGCCTGGGACTTGGGCCATGCAGTGACCTGGCTCTGCACTTACACACATGCATCCCTTTTCTCAGCAGAGAACTTCTTAGGGAAGTTTACTTTCTGAGTTAAGGGCATTAAAGGCTGGTGTCAAGGTGTAAAGTATTTGACTGAGAAAGCTTTCACTAGAACCCATTTCAATTCAGGGCTGATAATAAATTTATTATCAGACTAAAGGTCAAGCTCATGAAAGCTTCTTAATGCTATCATCTCCCATAAAATCAAAGTCTTGAGAGACTGAAAGGGTGCACGGCTGACATCCTCTTGCACCTGTGAAGAATGAAACCAGCCTCCCTCCCATTCCTTAAAAACAGAGGCATTATTACCGTGGACAATCGTGATCTCTCTGCCCCTGTAGAAATCTCCCAGGGTCACAGTCGAGCCCTGTTTAGAAGCTACCACTCGAACAGTCCTCCTGCTGTCTAAGCAATCCAAGTAAGGGTCCCATTCCAGGTTTCTTTTACTGAGAGACTGGGTCCGTGGGGATGACATGCCCAGGGATTCCCCCATGCGATCCTGGCAATAGGACTTGAACTTCCACTGGACGACTGCCGGCTGATGGGAGGACGTAGAGAAGTGGCAGTGGAGCACGGTGGGCTGGAAGAGCATGGCCACCTTCTTCTTGTCGGGCACTGTAACCTGGAGGCCTTCAGCCACGGCTGCAAAACAGAATGAAGATGTCCAAAAAGCATCTGCACCCTGGACCTCACCTCACACTACACAGGCACGCCTTTCTGCCTTACCTTCCTAACCTGTCCTTGTTTTTTCCATCACAATGAATAACATCAGTATCTACCTGGTTGCCCTGTCCAGAAACCTGCTCTCAATCCTAATACCTAGTTGGTCACAAAGTCATGTCAACGTGACCTCTTAACATCTTTAATATTTCCATCCCCCTCTTTAACCCCACTACCATTGCTTCCGTGTATGTTCTCCTCATTTTTTGCCTATACTTTTGCAATAATCTCTTGTCTGGTCACTCCACCTATAGTTGCCCACATGTATCTATCCTCCTTGCTATAATTTCCGGTTATCTTTTTAAATCTGACTGTTATGGCTCTCCTTCTTAAAATCCTTCACTCATCCTCCATGGCCTTTAGAACAAAACCCAAAGTTCTCAGCAAGGCATTTAAGGTGCTTCATCGTCTAATTCCTCCTCAGCTTCACTTCCTGCAGCACCTCTGTTTGAGCATCAACCTCAGAGGACAGCAAACTAACAGTTTCCCTAAGTGGGATGTGCTATATCACACCTCTAGATCTTGGCACATAGTGTTTCTTGTTTATGGAAAGCTTTTTCCTCACTTATCTTCCTGGGAAACTCTTTTTCATCTTTTAAAACCCAGTTCAAAGGCTTCATGTCAAGCCTTCTCTGACTAGTCAAATCTATTTATCACTTCCTCCTTTGCACCATAGTGTCCCCAGCATTCTCCACCAGACATTTACTATAATGATTTTGCAAGTTCTTATTTTCACACCATCAGACTTGTCGGGTCAAGTAAGTAACGTGTCTTATTTAGCTGTCCTGGCTCCTGAAGCCTATAGACACTAAACTATTTGATAAATGAGGACAATGAATCCAGGAAGTATGAATTTAGGAGAAAGTGACTTCCCTTCTAGCTGGTGACCAAGCAAAGGAGACAGAGATTAAGGGGGAAAGAAGGCTTTGAGAAAAATGGAGAATTTCAGATCAAAAGCAGCAGACCAAGTCCAAAAGCTTTGAAGGTGATCCAAAAAGAGGTGGGGGGAGACTAGAAAGCAGATGAGAAGTTTAAGTGTTAAAAAGATCAATTTGAAGCTTGGTGTCCAAGAAAGAGAGGGAAGTTTCTATGAATGAAAGCCCAGGGGAGTGTTTGAGAGGCAAAGGGCTTCTATGAACTCAATGGTAAGGTCTAGAAACTCCAGACAAAGAGAATACAACTTCTTCAGGTTACTGGGAGAGTTAAGAGTTTCTAGCTTGATCTAATTCTGCTTTGAAACAGAAGCAGAATCATGATGAGAAGCAAAAAAAGGAATATGAATAAAAAGATAGGATAAAGAGGTCCAGAGTTGAAACCAGGAGGCTGCCAAGCCACCTTCAGGTAGCTTGAGGCAGAGTTTAACCCTAGAATTCCAGGTGGACTTCAGAGGCAGAAGGACTCGTTTCCTAGGGGGGCCTACCGTCCTTCATTACTGCCCATGGTCTCTATGACATCCCACAAAGCAAACTCACTCTCACAACTTGAATATCCGTTCATTCATGACTCTTCATAGAGTCACAAATAATAGCTTCAATGGCACCCCACTCCAGTACTCTTGCCTGGAAAATCCCATGGACAGAGGAGCCTGGTGGGCTACAGTCCATGGGGTCGCTAAGAGTCAGACACGACTGAGCAACTTCACTTTCATGTACTGGAGAAGGAAATGGCAACCCACTCAGGTATTCTTGCCTGGAGAATCCCAGGGACGGGGGAGCCTGGTGGGCTGCCGTCTATGGAGTCGCAAAGAGTCAGACACGACTGAAGCGACTTAGCAGCAGCAGCAGCAGCAGCGTGGTCAACAAGGGCAAAATACCACATTTGTACTCACTTCTGATTTCCAGACTAGTGCCTCTCTTCCATGAAAGCACTGTGAAAACTAAGTTTTAATTCCTGTCAGGAAGAAAAGGTTTTCATTCTGTGGAACTGGGAAGTGAATACAGCAGAGTATTTAAGATTTAGTGTTTTGAACCTTAAGTGCTGGATAGCTCCTCAAGAATAAATGAAGAAATGGGCAAATAAATGAATGACTATTAATACGAAAATTTCTAGGACTTCACAAATTTCTAGGACTTCACATTTATGTTTAAATGACATAAACAGCATAGTATAGTAAAAGAGCATTGGCATCAAAGAGATAAGGCTTTGAATCTCATCTGGCTACACACTAATGGTAAGGCCTAAATGAAGTCTCTTAAGCAACCTTCACCTGTAAAATGAGCCTCATATTCCTTAACTCAACAGAGTTGTTAAACCTTCTCTCTCTGGGTGCCTGCAGAGAGAGGGCTCTTTAGGAGCACCTTGACCATGACCCATAGATGGTACATCTCAAATGAGAACCCTCCCTCACCTTTCCTGCCTTTCCCCTCGAGAGGCTCTTGAATCTTGATGACCATTCATCACCAAAAGGTTTGATTATAGCCAGATTATGCAGATCAGTGCCATCGAGGGGCAGATAATTCCCATCTGGAAGCTCAGGAAAAAACCTCCTAGGCTCTGCTGCTTCCCTCCACCACCCCCAAATGCTGGTGTCACTGATTCTGTTCTTCCCAACTCACACATCTAGAAAGCTAGATGACGAAAAGGCTTGTGTGGTGGTTTTTTTTTTTTTTTTTTTTTTTTCCCTATAGTTTCTCCTTGAATTCTATTGCATTAATTTTTAACCTTGTAATTCTTCAAATCCTTATTCACAGTCTGATTTTCCAGGTAACAAAATGGGACAGAGAGGTGAAATGACTTCAGTGAGCAGTCACTGAGGCTGGATGACCAGTCACAGGTATTGACCAATCACAATGCTGGCTGTTGACCAACCACCTTTCTTCTCTGCTGCCTATTCAGGCTCTACTTGGGAAATGAAATATTTCCTAGCCTTTCCGGGATAAATGAAACCAGCAAAGGAGGCAGGTGCAGCACAAAAAGTGTTGGGGGAAGGGTTGTTTAAGTATAGGGTTTTCTTCATTAGATGATTACTAAGAATACCTCCTTCTCAGCTCTGTTCTCTGTTAATGAGATTAGCCACTTGACCAAGCCATGGGACACCATTAATTATTATTTTGTAAAATCGTGGACTCCCTTAATTATTAACAGAGGTTAGTCAACTCAGTTTCTTCTATGACATACACATAAGCTCATGTTCCAAAGAATAAAGACTATGTTTTCAGAAACATTTGCCTCTTTATAGCATGATACTTAAAGGCATGGATTTTAGAGCAAGTCCTCATTTAGAATAGGTCTTACCACTTCCTAGCTGCATGACTTGCAGCAGATTACTCCTCTTAGGAGTTTCGGTTTCTTTACTGGTAAAACCAGAATAACAGTAACTATTTTGAGGAGCTGTTTGAGGGTTAAATAAGATTTTATCCTAAGCATTTAGGATAATACTGATGTAAAGTAAGCACTCAATAAATGTAGTTGTTGCTGCTGCTGTCAATAACAATCTGTTGACTTCTGTAAAGCCATATAACCTAGAGCTGTTGCTGCTGCTGCTAAGTCGCTTCAGTCGTGTCTGACTCTGTGCAACCCCATAGATGGCAGCCCACCAGGCTCCCCCGTCCCTGGGATTCTCCAGGCAAGAACACTGGAGTGGGTTGCCATTTCCTTCTTCAATGCATGAAAGTGAAAAGTGAAAGTGAAGTTGCTCAGTCGTGTCTGACCCTCAGCAACCCCATGAACTGCAGCCTTCCAGGCTCCTCCGTCCATGGGATTTTCCAAGCAAGAGTACTGCAGTGGAGTGCCATCGCCTTCTCCAAACCTAGAGCTAGGTGAGCAAAAAGGTGTGAGTTATAGGGCAGAATGGGCAGCAACTGCAAAGGAATAGTATTGCAGACTGGGTAATTCGGTTCAACAATGACTGGGTGCACAGCACAGTCACATCCGTACCTCCTAGCAGCTGGAAACAGAGGGTGCCCCTGAGTGTGTGTGCGCATACACAGACATATATACATATGCAGGGATAATGACAATCCTGGGAATCTAAGCTAGGGACACAGCTGGATAGCTGGAGAGGACAGAACTAGGAATTTCAAGGAAATGTCAGTTTACTGAACATTTGAGGACCAGAGTGAAGAGTTAGAAAGCTAAAGAAGCCAATCCCTGCATCAGCTAGAAGCTTCCAAACTGTAGGATACACGGCACCCAGGCCCCAAGCCTGTCCTGGCCAGCCCTGTTAGATGCCCCATTCCCACCAGAGGGCAAGGCCTAGAACTGCTCTTCTGGCCCTAACCCTGGGTTCTGGGTGAGGGCTGTGATTCCCACAACCACTGAGCCACATGTCTTTCCCTCAGTCCATGCTTATATTCGCCTGTGTTTCCACCTGGCTTGCAATCCACTGGGACCAAAGCCTTGTCCTGAGATCCAGCCCTCCTTGCTTGGGCCCTGATATAAGGCCCTTCTCCTGAGGACTAGGTTTTGTTTCCAATATACTCACACATGACTGATCTGTATCTATAACTGTAAAGTTGCTATTCACTCAACTTCAAAAAACACCTCTCAAGAAATCCCCACTCCTATCCCAGATCAGGCCCCTCAGAGTCATAGCAAGTCTGGATGAGGACCAAGACTGATAGTCTCCTGTGGACACTGAGGTCTGGCCTAGGGACACCCTCCCTCTGACTCTAGTTCCCAAGAGATCTGCCCTGGGGGCTAGATTAGTGTCCTGAACTTGAGTCCCACCTCTTATAGCTCTTTTTGTTTTTCTATGTCACCACCTGTCAGATGTCAAAAACCTAGTACTTCTTATGCTGGTCTATACAGGCTAATAAGAACATCTTTGAGTGCCAGGTAAATAAACTGAAATTTTTCAGCCATTTTGTAATGTTCACCTGTGCATTTGACCTAAGAAATCTTATTCTCCCATGTTTCTAACTACAAGTTGTGCCTCAGACCCTCAACTTCATGAAACCTCATCTCCATGTTTAACAGATAATTTGAATTAAACAGAATTTCCCTGGCAGCTCAGATGGTAAAGCTTCTGCCTTCAATGCGGGAGATCTGGGTTCAATCCCTGGGTCAGGAAGATGTCCTGGAGAAGAAAATGGCAACCCACTGCAGTACTCTTGCCTGGAAAATCCCATGGACGGAGGAGCTTGGTAGGCTACAGTCCATGGGGTCGCAAAGAGTCGGACATGACTGAGCGACTTCACTGTCTTTATTCAAATTAAACATATATCACTTTCTGTTTTCCCACCTCAACTCTTGCTCATAGACTGGTCTTCCTTGTCTCCCTAGCTCTTTTGCCAGTACAGCCCTTGTTTTGTCCCTGCAGATAGAAATTAAAGCTTTGATCATTTCCTCTCTGTCTCTACCCACTTTCAGTCACTAATTCCAAATCTTTCTCCAATTTGACTCTTCTCTATTCCTATGGTCATTCCCAGTGGGAATAAATCAGGTTTCTTTTCCTTCTACCAGGAAGTAATTGTGAAAGAATTACTATATATTAGAAATTGTGTTAAGTGTCATTCATGTAGTAGCTTAATTCTCTCAAAAAATCCTATACAGTAGATATTATCATTACATCCATTTTATAGATGAAGAAACTGATTCTCAGAGAATGTATGTATCTTGCCTAACACATGAGGGTTAGCAAGTGACAGATTTGAAGCTACGCTTTTATTTTTCTTTAGTCATTAAGTTGTGTTTGACACTTTTGCAATGCCATGGATTATAGCCTATGAGGCTCCTCTGGCCATGCAATTTCCCAGACAAGAATACTTGAGTGGGTTGCCATTTCCTTCTCCAGGGGATCTTCCCAACCCAGGGATCAAACCTGGGTCTCCTGCACTGGCAGGTGGATTCTTTACCACCAGAGAAGCCCAAACCTAGACTGGGCCTAAAGCTCTGACTATCACTTTACACAAGTCCTCATTACCTTCTTGCTTTTATAACAGCCTCTTTAGTGGTCTCCCTACTTCCAGCCTGGTGCACTCTCCACATCTTTTATATCTAGTATATTCTTTCAGAAAAGACAGTCTCCTGTTTTAAGGCTCAAAAGATTGCCCACTCCTTCCAGGATAAGGTCCAAATGCCTTGACATGGCATGTAAGATCTCCATGATTTGGCCCCACCCACATTCCAGGCATACTAGGATGTCTTCCATTCTTTCATTATAAACATGTTATTCCCCCAGCTGGGGAAACATCAGGACATGTAGCTGAGGAGTTTCTGGGAGGCAGACAGACAGAAGCACTGAGTGTAGGTCCTGCACACACATGAGAAGCACACACTGGCCCAACAGGAGGCTGGCACTCGGAATCTGGGCACTGGTGACACCAGAAAGGACTTGTGTTTTGAAGCTCTTATAAAGACATTTAGAGAGGTATGGGAAGAATCCATGTTTCACTCTAAAAAACAAGTATCCCCCAAAACTGGAAGGAGACTGCTTAGAGAAGACAGAAAAGGAAGGTAAGTCAGATAAGGGGTCATGCTATATAGAACATATCTGTAAAAATTAGGATTCCTGATCAAAAGAAGCACCAGATGATATTGCAGATTGGAGATTATAGGGGGTTTTCTATATCTGCAAAAGAAGGAGTCATCATTCTTGGATCACCAGACCATTCTTCCAGTTTATACTCTGCCCCTGATCTTCAGGAAAACTGCCCTTGACTATCTAACTCAAATTCATTCAAAAACGTGTTTTAAAATACAGTGTTAAGTTCTGGGGAAATAAATTTAAAAGACCATCTTCTGATCTTGAAAAATTCAATATAAATTGAATTTTATATATTGAACCAATATAAATTGGTTTCTGACTCTAAGGTCCCTGAGGGCAAGGACCAGGATTTGGTGGATTTCAGTTCAGCTCAGTCACTCAGTCATGTCCAATTCTTTGCGACCCCATGGACTGCAGCATGCCAGGCTTCCCTGTCCATCACTAACTCCCAGTGTTTACTCAAACTCATATACACCGAGTCAGTGATGCCATCCAACCATCTCATCCTCTGTGTTCCCTTCTCCTCGCGCCTTCAATCTTTCCCAGCATCATGTCTTTTCCAGTGAGTCAGTTCTTTGCATCAGGTAGCCAAAGTATTGGGAGTTTCAGTTTCAGCATCAGTCCTTCCAGTGAATATTCAGGACTGATCTCCTCTAGGATGGACGGGTTAAATCTCCCTGCAGTCCAAGGGACTCTCAAGAGTCTTCTCCAACACCACAGTTCAAAAGCATCAATTCTTCGGTGTTAAGCTTTCTCTAAAGTCCAACTCTCACATCCAAACATGACTACTGGAAAAACCATAGCTTTGACTAGATGGACCTTTGTTGGCAAAGTAATGTCTCTACTTTTTAATATGCTGTCTCGGTTGGTCATAACTTTTCTTCTAAGGAGCAAGCATCTTTTAATTTCATGGCTTCAGTCACCATCTGCAGTAATTTTGGAGTCCAGAAAAATAAAGTCTGTCACTGCTTCCACTGTTTCCCCATCTATTTCCCATGAATTGATGGGACCAGATGCCATGATCCTAGTTTTCTGAATGTTGTGTTTTAAGCCAACTTTTTCACTCTCCTCTTTCACTTTCATCAAGAGGCTCTTTAGTTCCTCTTCACCTTCTGCCATAAGGATGGTGCCATCTGCATATCTGAGGTTATTGATATTTCTCCCTACAATCTTGATTCCAGTTTGTGCTTCTTCCAGCCCAACGTTTCTCATGATGTACTCTGCATATAAATTAAATAAGCAGGGTGACAATATACAGCCTTGACGTACTCCTTTCCCTATTTGGAACCAGTCTGTTGTTCCATGTCCAGTTCTAATTGTGGCTTCCTGACCTGCATCCAGATTTCTCAAGAGGCAGGTCAGGTGGTCTGTATTCCCATTTCTTGAAGAATTTTCCACAGTTTGTTGCGATCCACACAGTCAAAGACTTTGGCATAGTCAATAAAGCTGAAGTAGATGATGTTTTTCTGGAACTCTCTTGCTTTTTTGATGATCCAGTGATGTCGGCAATTTGATCTCTGGTTCCTCTGCCTTTTCTAAATCCAGCTTGGTGGATTTGGTTGACTCTGTATCCTCATTATACAGCAAGGCCATGAAATAGAGCTGAAGCTCACAAAATGTGGAATGAATCAAAGAATGAATGAAGAAATGAATAAGTGAATCCAAAGGACCTTTCTCAGCAGGTGGTCCTCAGTGTAGAGAATGGATTCTGATCAATAACTAGAAAAGCTGCCTAAAAGTAGAGTGAGGAGTGACAGCTCAGCGCATCAGGCCCCATCTCAGCTAATCACCAGGGGCGCCTAGTTACCAGGCCAGGGAGGATCAGCTGCAAGTATAGACAGTGCCTCCTTACATATGGCAAAGTAAGTTCCTGCCCCAATTCTCATGTAAAAAAAAAAAAAAAAAAAAAAAAAAGGAGTCTATACATGAGGAACTGTGTTCTTGCAAGGATAACAAAAGCAGTATCTTCAGCAATGCTGTTCTTATTTTAGCACTTTCTTTTTTTTCAAAGCAAGTCCCTTTTCCCCACTAGTTGTAAGCTATTCCTGCCAGCATTTTTGAGATGCAGATCTATAAGCACAGCCGCATTTTAGAGAAGTAAAGATTGCTTCTAAAGATAACGGAAAATTATTATCACCACAGACCGGCATCTTTAGAAATTGTATATCAAGCTCATCCATCCTCTAACTCTTGAAGCCCTCAGAATTGCCCATTCACCAGCATATCTTGGCTTTCAGAGCCCTGAGTTTTTTCTTCATTCAATATGACAATACATGTCTTCTTTTTCCTGCCTTTAAGTTAGATCTTTAAGAAATTCATCTTTTTTGTCTTCACATTTTTAACATACTGTCCCAATTTCCAATGACACTGTTTTAGGATCAATTGATAAGCGGGTTCTCTAAGCGTAAGAGATGAATAATGAGTGCTAAAGCATCTCCACACATGGTCCACAGTGTGTCCATCCCTTAGTACTGTCAGCCTGGAAAATAAAGCATTTTGGGAAAGTCTGACCTACAGGCTCAATTTTTAAAGACAAAACACAACTTGAACCTTTTAACCACCAGAAGTAGAAACTATTCATCTTTTGATATAGATGGGTTAGAAAATAAAAAAGGCTTTACCAAGAATCATAGACATTCCCTTAGTGTTTGCCTATTTTCTAAGCCTCGTTCTCCAGTTTGTTTATTGGTCCTATAGGTTAATCAATTTTCTTTCAATAAATTTCTTTCTATCCAATTGCTTAAATTGAACAGAATCAGTTTCTCTTGTTTGCTACCACAGTACCTAATGGCTTGATCCATTTTAGGGTTAGGGTGACCAGATGTACTATTTTAAGATTTCTTTTAAAAAATATTTTAAAAATATGACAACATTCTTTCATGTTTTCTCCCCAAGGGCCCTAAAAAGCATCAGTATCTCCCCATTTCTATTGGGCTAAAGTAAACACTGGTGTTACCCTTGCTCAGGTGGGCGTTGCTCATGGCCTACTTATTATTTGCTGCCTATAACTCTGGCCCTTGTGCACACAGAGCTTGCCATTCATTAAGTGTATGTCCTGTGTGTCCCACTGAGCCATGCTTTCCCATTCTCTGCCACCACTGTGCAAATGAAAGCCAGAAGCACATCTCCTTTCTATTTGATTTGCTCATCTTCCCGAGATCTGAAGCAGGCTCATGGGTAATGTCTAGCTGGCTCGCATGCTGTTCCAGTGTGACTAAAGCAGTACTAAAAGAGGTCAGTCTACCCTGCACGGCCCAGAAACTGTGGAAGCGGTCCTGATTCAATCAGGTGGGTCAGACTTCTTGGATGGACCAGCCATTTGGGCAGAGAAAGCTCCTGTAAGAAAGCTCTTCTCCACTTTCATCAACTTGTTACCTGTACTTTCAGTTTAGATCTCTTACCCAAGCTCCAGACCCAAATATATAACTTCTTTTTCCATCTGGATGTTACACAAGCACCCCAAACTCATCATTCTATAGATGGAGATGCTAACTGTCCACTTCTTTTAGAAACAGAACATTCCAGGTTTTAATCTGGCCAGCCAAGACAGCCACATATTATATTTCCTAGCCTCCCTTGTAGCTAATTATGGTCACAGGACTAGATTCAGGACATAGTGAGGAGGGGTGATGTATGCGATTTCCACATCACCTCCCTAAAAACAAACTACTTGGTCCTCTGTTTTCCTTGCTTCTACTGGCTGAAAAATACCTATCACTGGAACAGTCTTGGGAACCACATATGGGAACAGTAGACTCAGTCCCACTAGTTCTCTTCTGTTATAGGAGAGAGAACAAAACTATTTTATATGCGTTTTAAACTATTATTAGGGTCTCTTTGTTATAGCATCTTAGGCTTACTCTAACTAATATAATGCGAAAAACTGAACCCTTATCTCCCACCCTTACATGTTCCTCCTCCTATATTAGTTCATGTCCATAAATGGCATCCCAGCAATCCCAAGACAGGAACCTGGAGACATCTTTGATACTCTTGTCTTTCAACTCCCACTTGCAACCAAGCCAGGATCACTTCCTTCATCTCTTGTCGTTGCCCACTCCTCTCATTGTCACGGCACACCGGAGCTCAGAATCTCATCATGTCTCCCTTCTCCTTCTGCAAGGGTCTTCTGGCCGGTTTTTGCTGCATGTCTGTCTTTATCTAATCTACCCTCCACATTGAGGTTCAAATAATATTTCTAAAATGCACATCTGGTCATAGCACTCCTTTGCTCTCACGCTTTCAAATACTCCCTGTAGGCATTCAGAAGTACAAGGACTCATTTTAGACGGGGGCACCCTCTTCCACTGGGCTTTCCTGGTAGCTCAGCTGGTAAAGAATCCACCTGCAATGCAGGAGACCCCAGTTCAATTTCTGGGTCATGAAGATCCCCTGGAGAAGGGACAGGCTACCCACTCACTTAAAAAAAGTTAAATATTTGTACTTTTGTCCTCTTTTGATTCCTGGCTTTTGCACATGCTGTCTCCTCTGTAAATTTCCCTTCCCTCAATCCCACTCTTCCTCTAGTAACGCCAACTTATCTTTCCTGACTTCCTCAGCTATCACTTCTTATATAAAAGTTTCTTCTTGCTCTTACTGCAGTCATAGTACCCTAGAGAATCACATCATCTTGTCTAAGAATTTTCTATTTAGTCATCTGTCTTGGCCATTATTAATAAAAACAAGCTCTCTTTGCAATTTTTTAAGGAATCTCCACACTGTTCTCTATAGTGGCTGTACTAGTTTGCATTCCCACCAACAGTGTAGGAGGGTTCCCTTTTCTCCACACCCTCTCCAGCATTTATTGCTTGCAGATTTTTGGATCGCAGCCATTCTGACAGGTGTGAAGTGGTACCTCATTGTGGTTTTGATTTGCATTTCTCTAATAATGAGTGATGTTGAGCATCTTTTCATGTGTTTGTTAGCCATCCGTATGTCTTCTTTGGAGAAATGTCTATTTAGTTCTTTGGCCCATTTTTTGATTGGGTCGTTTATTTTTCTGGAATTGAGCTGCAGAAGTTGCTTGTATATTTTTGAGATTAGTTGTTTGTCAGTTGCTTCATTTGCTATTATTTTCTCCCATTCAGAAGGCTGTCTTTTCACCTTGCTTATATTTTCCTTTGTTGTGCAGAAGCTTTTAATTTTAATTAGATCCCATTTGTTTATTTTTGCTTTTATTTCCAGAATTCTGGGAGGTGGATCATAGAGGATCCTGCTGTGATTTATGTCTGAGAGTGTTTTGCCTATGTTATGACCCAGCAATCCCACTGCTGGGCATACACACCGAGGAAACCAGAATTGAAAGAGACACATGTACCCCAATGTTCATCGCAGCACTGTTTATAATAGCCAGGACATGGAAACAACCTAGATGTCCATCAGCAGATGAATGGATAAGAAAGCTGTGGTACATATACACAATGGAGTATTACTCAGCCGTAAAAAAGAATCCATCTGAATCAGTTCTGATGAGATGGATGAAACTGGAGCTGATTATACAGAGTGAAGTAAGCCAGAAAGAAAAACACCAATACAGTATACTAACACATATATATGGAATTTAGGAAGATGGCAATGACGACCCTGTATGCAAGACAGGGAAAGAGACACAGATGTGTATAACGGACCTTTGGACTCAGAGGGAGAGGGAGAGGGTGGGATGATTTGGGAGAATGACATTCTAACATGTATACTATCATGTAAGAATTGAATCGCCAGTCTATGTCTGACGCAGGATGCAGCATGCTTGGGGCTGGTGCATGGGGATGACCCAGAGAGATGTTACGGGGAGGGAGGTGGGAGGGGGGTTCATGTTTGGGAACGCATGTAAGAATTAAAGATATTAAAATTTTAAAAATAAAAAACTAAAAAAAAAAAAAAAAGCTCTCTCCTGAAGGCTTTTAAAAACTGCTACCTAGTAGGTACTCAGCACATTCAGTTGAATGATTTAACCTAGTTAATAGATTGTATTATTTGTTCCCAGCTGGTTTTCTCTCTTCACTCTTGCATTGTTCCCTGTAGGCAGAGTACACTTACCCCTCCATAGACTATGCCTTGGCCAGGTGACACGTTTGGCTAATGAAATGTGAGTACATGTGCCATAAGACTTGTCCAAGCAGAAGCTTAAAAGGCATTTGTGTCATTTGGCTCTGTGCCCTCTACCTACCAGCCTTGAGTCCTCCACCAGGAGAACAGCAAGCCCACAATGTGGCTGCTCCTTCATCCTGGGTCTTGGAATAAGAAGACATCTGGAAATGAGCCAAGTCCACCAATTCTAGCCAATTCACAGTTGACCTGCAGCTGACTACAGCTCTCATATAATATGAACAACTAAATGTTTGGTCTTGTGAGCTATTGAGATTATGAGGTTGATTATTGCTACATCAAAATGCTGACTAATATTCCTATTTTGGGCCCATAAAAAGTATTGAGAGCATACTATGTGCCAAATGCTGCCTTAGGAATTGTATATCATTTCATTTTAACGATCACAACAACCTTACAAGGTAAGTTAGCTTTCCCATTTTAAAGCTAAAGAAAACAAGGTAAACTACTAATTTAGTATTTAAATCCAAGTCAGTTTGAGCCTTATCCCTCTCTCCCAACTGCCTCCTGATGAGCCCAGGGCAAGGGAGGAGTGACGATGCGGGATTCCAGCTGAATGTGAAGGTTCTACTCCTAATTTAGAGCAGTGCTTCCTGCAGGGCTCCAGCCGCTGGAGGAGAACAGGGACGCAGCATGTTCTTCTGAGTTCTTCCTTGTTTCTTGGCCCATAAAGAACTCTAGTCATCCAAGATACCGTCTTTCATTTCCAGCAAGCCAGAAGCTATCTTAACGACCAAGATTTTAAAGCTACATACGCTAGCTCTGGTGCGGCTGCTGGATGCACAGCACCGGCCGCCACTCCCAGATGGGCTCTGACATGCCAGCAGCCTCTGCTGTCTCAGGGCCACATCTGACGCGCTCCTGTGCCTCACTGCAGCACTCCTCACTCGCTCCTTTCCTGTAGATCTTAGGATTAAATTAGAAATACTAAATTCTCTTCTTTACCACTTTTCCCTGTAAGATCCCCGAGTTCTGTGAACTCTGAGCCTCATTACCCAATGCCCTGTGACAGATAACCCACGTTGTGCTGTTGTTAGTCTCTAAGTCGCGTCTGACTCTTTTGTGACCCCATGGACTGTAGCCCACCAGGCTCCTCTGTCCATGGAATTTCCCAGGCAAGAATACTGGAGTGGGTTGCCATTTCCTCCTCCAGGGGATCTTTCCAACCCAGGGATCAGATGTGTGATCTCCTGCTTGGCAGGTGGATTCTTTATCACTGAGCCATCAGGGAAACCCAGACACCTGGATTTGTTCCCTTAAGTCAGGAGTTCTAGTTTCCCCCACCTTAACTAGAAACTGTTTCCCTTGGATTCAGGCATTTGAAACAACCGTCATATGTAAGTCAGTGACATTATTTCTTATTTTTAATCAATAAGATACAATGGACTTAGACAAGTCATTTACTTCCTCTGAGCCTTGTTCTTCTTATGTATAGATAGATAATAACCAGCCTTACTTAGAAGGATCAAAAGAGATTTTTAAAAGTCATAAAACACATTTAAAAATTATTGTGTGCATGCTCAGTCATGTCTGACTCTTTGCAACCCCATGGACTGTAGCCTGCCAGGCTCCTCTGTCCATGGAATTTTCCAGGAAAGAAAACTGGAGTGGGTTGCCATTTCCTACTCCAGTGGATCTTCCCAAGCCAGGGACTGAACCAGTGTCTCTTGCATCTTCTGCACTGGCAGGCAGATTCTTTACCACTCACAAAACTAGAAAAGCATTATAGTATCTAAATAAGCAAGAGCAACAATTAGATTATACCTTTCTTTATAATTCCTAATTGGGGGAAAGTCAGTGTAAGAGCTAAAATAATTGGAAGGAGTAAAGAGGTAAATCTTTTCATACTGTTCATGGGGTTCTCAAGGCAAGAATACTGGAGTGGGTTGCCATTTCCAATCAGAAAGATTGAGGGCAAGAGGAGAAGGGGACGACAGAGGATGAGATGGTTGGATGGCATCATCGACCCGATGGACACGGGTTTGGGTGGACTCCGGGAGTTGGTGATGGACAGGGAGGCCTGGCGTGCTGTGGGTCATGGGGTTGCAAAGAGTTGGACATGACTGAGCGACTAAACTGAACTGAGCTGAAAGAGGTAAGTGTCTCCTGGAACAAAAAGTTGAGACCAGAAAGGACATTTGAGGGCCATGTTGGCTAGAGCAGGCTTCATCCCACCTGGCCCAAAGCACTTGACTCACTTCAACAGTTCCCAATATGACAACATTTAATTGTTTAAAGTTGACCCTATCCTGTCCACCAGGCACTGGGTGCTAATGTGTCCACCAGGCACTGAAAATGCTAACATGTGCTCTCCTTTCCCAGCTGCTGTTTTTCATTCCAATCATTGGTGGTCAAAGAAAGGCTGAAGATAACTGGGGCTCCCTCTGTGGCTCCTCACTGAGGACCTTTTGTTTGTTTGTTCATTCAGTTCCTAAGTTGAGTTTGATTCCCTGTAACCCAATGAACTGCAGCACACCAGGCTTCCCTGTCCTTCACGGTCCCCCAGAGTTTGCTCAAATTCATTTCCATTGAGTCAGTGATGCTTTCTAATCATTGCATCCTCTGCTGCCCCCTTCTCTTTTTGCCTTAAATCTTTCCCAGCATCAGGGTCTTTTCCAATGAGTTGGCTCTTTGCCTCAGGAGGCCAATATATTGGAACTTCAGTTTCAGTCCTTCCAATGAATATTCAGGGTTGATCTCCTTTAGGATGGACTGGTTTGATCTCCGTGCTGTCCATGGGACTCTCAAGAGTCTTCTCCAGCACTACAGTTCGAAAGCATCAATTCTTTGGCAATCAGCCTTCTTTATGGTCCTACTCTTACATCCACACATGATCACTGGAAAAACACAGCCTTGACTAGACGGACCTTTGTTAGCAAAGTGATGTCTCTGCTTTTTAATATGCTGTCTAGGTTGGTCCTAGTTTTCCTTCCAAGGAGCATGCGTCTTTTAATTTCATGGCTACAATTACCATCAGTAGTGATTTTGGAGCTCAAAAAAAAAAAAAAAATCTGTCACTGCTTCTACTTTTTCCCCTTCTATTTGCCATGAAGTGTTGGGACTGGATTCCATGTTCTTAGCTTTTTGAATGTTGAGTTTTAAGTCAGCTTTTTTACTCTCCTCTATCACCTTCAACAAGAGGCTCTTAAGTTTCTCTTTACTTTCTGTCATTAGAGGGGTATCATCTGCATATCTGAGGTTGTTGATATTTCTTTCGGCAATTATTCCAGGTTCCTATGCAATACTGTTATTTACAGCATCAGATTTCACTTTTTCTTCCAGGCAAACCCAAAACTGAGCGTCATTTCTGCTTTGGCTGAGCCACTTCATTCTTTTTGGAGCTATTAGTAATTGCCCTCTGCTCTTACCCAGTAGCATACTGGATACCTTCTGACCTGGGGCGCTCATCGTCTGGTATCATATCTTTTTGCCTTTTTATACTGTTCATGGGATTCTCACAGCAAGAGTACTGGAGTGATTTGCCATTCCCTCTTCCAGTGGACCACATTTTGTCACAACTCTCCACTATGACCTGTGTGTCTTGGGTGGCCCTGCATGGCATAGCTCATAGTTTCACTGAGTTATGCAAGTCGCTTTGCCGTGACAAGGCTGTGATCCATGAAGGGACACTAAGGGTTCTGTAAGTCTGATTTCCAACTCATCAAAATTAAAGGGAAAAAAGTTCCGTACCAAAGGACCTTAGAGCTGAAAGACATGACCTCACTCAAAAGATTATAACACCAAGACAACATTGTAAAGCCATTATCCTCCAATTAAAGATAAAATAATAAAAAGAAATGGATTTTTAAAAGATTATAATATATGCAATCCCATGTTCACTGCTACTTTATTTACAACAGCCAACAGTCAAGATATGGAAATAAGCTAAGTGTCTTTCATTTAATAAACAGATAAAAAGATGCCATATTACGTATTTATACATGTGTGTGTGTATAATTGACATTTATATCCATGCACACACAATGGAATATTATTCAGCCATAAAGTAGAATGAAGTCTTACCATTTGTGACAACATGGATGGACCTTGAGATCATTATGTTAAGTGAAATAAATCAGAAAGACAGATACTGTATGATCTCACTTGTATGTGTAATCTCTAAAAACAAAAACAAAAAACCAAGCTCATAGATATAGAGAACAGATTGGTGGTTGCCAGAGGTGGGGGCTGGCTGAAGGGGGTCAAAGGGTACAAACTTCCAGTTTATAAATAAGTCCTGAGTATATAATGCACTGATTTCATTTTCTTGGGCTCCAAAATCACTGCAGATGGTGACTGCAGTCACGAAATTAAAAGACAATTGCTCCTTGGAAGAAAAGCTATGACAAACCTAGACAGCATACTAAAAAAGCAGAGACATCACGTTGCTGACAAAGTCCATATAAAAAAAGCTATAGTTTCTCCAGTAGTCATGTACAGATGTGAGAGTAGGACTATAAGGAAGGCTGAGCACCAAATATAGATGCTTTTGAACTGTGGTGCTGGAGAAGACTCTTGAGAGTTCCTTGGAGGGCAAGGAGAACAAACCAGTCAATCCGAGAGGAAATCAACCCTGAATATTCACTGGAAGGACTGATGTTGAAGCTGAAGCTTCAATACTTTGGCCACCTGATGCAAAGAGCGAATTCACTGGAAAAGACCCTGATGCTGAGGGCAAGAGGAGAAGGGGACAACAGAGAATAAGGTGGTTGGCCATCACCGAATCAATGGACAGGAATTTGAGCAAACTCCGGGAGATAGTGAAGGACAGGGAAGCCCGGCGTGCTAAAGTCCACAACAATATAATGCACAGGCTGGTGACTAAAGTTAATAATACTATGTTGCATATTTGAAAGTTGCTAACAGAATAAATGCTGAAAGCTATCACGAGAAAAAAAAATTAAAACTATATATGATGATGGATGTTAACTAGACTTATTGTAATGATCATTTCATAACATATATAAATAAGGAAACTTGTATACTTGAAACTAATGTTATATGTCAATTATATCTCAATGAAACAATAAAATTATGTGCCAAAAGGAAAAAAAAACAGATTATAAGACCCAGATCCCATGGATATACAGTTAATCTGTGGAGAAAGAATTGGAATCCAGTCCTCAAATCCTAGGTTAGAGTTCTTTCCGCTAACCAAGTCCTGGTACTAACACTGCTGCTGCTGCTGCTGCTGCTGCTAAGTCGCTTCAGTCGTGTCCGACTCTGTGTGACCCGATAGACGGCAGCCCACCAGGCTCCCCCGTCCCTGGGATTCTCCAGGCAAGAACACTGGAGTGGGTTGCCATTTCCTTCTCCAATGCATGAAAGTGAAAAGTGAAAGTGAAGTCGCTCAGTCGTGTCCAACTCCTAGCAGACCCCAGGGACTGCAGCCTAACAGGCTCCCCTGTCCATGGGATTCTCCAGGCAAGAGCACTGGAGTGGGGTGCCAGCACCTTCTCTGGGTACTAACACTGGAAGCACTAGGTACTTTCACTAAGACTCTAATATAGTACTAGCATAGTATTACACTAGGACTACTAGAACGGATACCCACGTCTGTATAAGCCAGACACTCAGCAGAATTATGAGTCTAAAATCTAAGGAGTGAATGCGAGACCGAAACAAGCTCCCTTTCCTAGTCTGGAGAGACATATCCAGGCTTATGGTAGGAAGTGGAGAGAGTTGTAATAAAGTGCTGAACGATGCTCCAGTACAAAAGAGGTCTCTTCTATGGGGAAAAATGGACAGATGAGGGAAGGGAATTCAAAGAATGGAAAAAGGAGATAATGGAAGTTGAGGTGACAGTTCAGTTCAGTTGCTCAGTCGTGTCCAACCCTGTGACCACATGGACCGCAGCACGCCAGAGGCTGAGGTGTCAGGAATCTTTAAAAGAAACTCCTGCTCCTCTAGGACTAATAACACTTCAATTCTCCGTACGCAAGCCCATTCACATGGTCACCAGGCATCTACCTGAATGCAAGTAAACCAGGTGACAACCCTTGCTGGATACTCCGCTTGCTGCTGTATGTAGCCTGGGTTAGTAGCCACCTTACGGCACCCACAACACTTAGTGCGTAGCTCCACGGTCGCCTTTGCAAGCGGTACTCCGTAACTGTTCACAGTTCCTTCACTGAGGTCACCACCACCAGACTGTAAGTTGCTGGGGTGCAGGGCTGTCTTATTAACCGCAGCACAGTGCCTGGATGTGACAGTAAGTCAGCAGCTGACTGTGCATGAACAAACATGCTAACTCAGCCATCACCTCTTCCAGGAGTCTGTTTCCGAGTTGCTCGACTCCCACCCCAGGTTTGAGGTGGGTATGCCCCATCCATGCCCTTACAGCACCCGTGTGGCTCTCGTGGCTCTTATTGTAGGACTTTTTACCTCCATATCAAAATTATCTGAAAACTCATTTGAGTCACTCACTAGACTGGCCACTCTTCGAGGGCAAAGACTATGTCTTTTCTCTCTGTATTCTCAGCACCTATCAAAATACTTAGAAACCACAGGTATTTGGTACATGCTTGGAGAATGGATGAATAAATGAATAAATACCACCAAAAAGGTACCAAAAGAAATGCTAATAGAATAAGCACTCTTTAGCACAGAGAGACCCAAAAGAGTCTCTAGGAAAATGCTCTGCCTGCTCCTAGAGTATGTTCCCAGAGTGTCACCACAGTTCTGGCGTTTCTGACAGCCTCTGCTGCCAGAAAGGTTGAAACACCATCCATATTCAGGAACAAAGACACAGTGAACCCTCCTCAAGTCTTATTGCTAGATGGCACCTGTTGCTAAAATAGCAGCTGGCAAGCATTTTATTTTGTGCAAAACAACAAGAACAATAACAACAACAAAACAGTCTATTGCAGGAAGCTCCCTCACACTGACAATGGGAAATCAGGAGGCTAAATATACAGCAGAAAGAAATACAGAATTTTTGCACTGAAAGATGAGGAAGAAGCTGCTAGAGCCTGAGGGAAAAAAACCTGAAGTGTTGATTAGAAATTGCTCAGCCTGCATTAAAACAGAGAAACTGGCGGGGAGGGGAGGGGAGGGGGGGGGGCGCGGGGAGGGTGGATGGGAGGAGAGTAGAAGAAAAGGAGAGAAACGGGAGGAGAGAAAAAGGGAGGGAGAGGGAGAATGAATGTGTTTTTTTCCCCTCTGGCTCTCTGACTCATTTTTAATCTGTCCTTTCCTTTTTCCCTCCCTTTCCACCACCCCCTCAAGAGAAAATTCATTGATTGGGCTGGACTAAAATGTCTTACCTTTCCTTTCCTGGTTGCTCTGTGAAGGAAGAGTCTGAATCCATCTCATCCTTGACTGCTCCTCTCTCCTCCCCCGCCCTCCCCAGCCGCCATTGTTAGCTCCTGCACTTTGCTGAGACTGAAAGGCTTGTCCACCATGGGAAGAAAGGGAAGCGGAAGCTAGGACCAGGGGATGCCAGTGTGTGATCAGTGGGATCTCTGGAGCCACCTGACTTGCAGAGCCTGGAAGTTCTGGCCCTCTGACAGCTGGGATGGCCCTGATAACCTGTTGCCTGTTCCCAAGCAGGAGCAATCTTTCCAGGTGCCGATGGGAGAAGGACAGGCCCGGGGTTCGAGAGAACTGGGTTCTGGCACCTGCTCCAACACAAACTTATTGTATGAATATTGCTTTTCTGGGTTTCCGTTTGTATAAATTGAGAGGACTGAACTAGGTTGTTCCTTCCAGGGACCATTGCATTAAAAGCTGGCAGCCATCTAGCATGGGCTATACCTTCCCCTTCTGCCCATGCCCTGCAAATCCTCAGAGAGCTTTTCTAGGGGACACCCCAGGGTGTCTAGAAGAGCATCTCTGAATCAAGGGCTCCTCCGCAGATGCCTAGCGGACTTTAGGGAGGTGATAGAGGTTCAAGGCCAAAGTTCCCCTCAAATATGATAACTGAGAAGCAGAGGCAAATTAAGGACATTCAGAATCAGTAAGGGTAGAAGTGGAAGGCACTGGGAGGCCAGAGGAGTGGGGAGGCATGGATCAGCCAAACCCTGAAATTAGAGATGATTCAGATATGAATAATGTGGGAGGGATGAACTCAGAGCAGCCAAGAGAAGTGGCTAACTCTGCTAAAGGCTCCCCCCAGTCCTAAACCTAGCAGGAGGCAAGAGCCAGTGTTAGGAACACTTCATTAGGAATAGGAAAAAAACTGAGGCAATCTATAACCTTATTCTGAAACTAAGGGAAATAGTGGTTTTGTCTTTCTTCTTAACTGTATTATTGACCCTCTTTCAATCACTTCCCTTAGATTTTTAATCTTGTTCCTCTTTTCCTACTGACTTGATTTTTCCCAGGCTTCAGTGCCCCCAGAGGGGACACAACTTGATTTTTGGTGCTATTCTACATTTTCTCTCTTGCCCTTCACTGCCCTCTCTTGTCCTCACTTTTCTGCTCCCTTGTTCTTCTCCTCCATCACCTGGTTTCTAACCCCTCCATCCCCACCCCAGGCAGGGCTGCTCCATGAATCTCTCAGGGCTGCCCACCCTGCCTGGCCACCTGTCTCTCAACCTCGCAGATCATCCTGTGGGAACACATGTTTGGAACTACAGCTTTTCCAGATCCCAGGAGGGTGAGAAGAAAGTTCACCAAAAGGTAGGGGGAAATATGGAGGTCCAAGCTAGAGGAAGTGACTCTAATGCTAAAGAGAAACGCTACCTTCTGAATACCTCTGCAAATTATCTTTATTAGGAGGGGTTCCCACTTTTTTATCAGGGGAAGAAGGCTCTTCTCTTCTATGGAACCACTCCCCAAATGCTACCAAATGAGTGAGCGCAAGGCCCTCAACTCCACAACCAATCAAGCCTTCATCCCAGTCTCCTTCCTCATTCCAGCGCCCCTGCACCCCCGGGAGCCACAGAAGAATGCCCCTGGGGCTCTGGGCTTCTCCAGGGAAGGAATCAAGGAGACACTCGTGTACCTCCAACCTCTAGAAAACTAGTTCTCTTAATTAATCAGTCTCCCCTGAGCTTTCATTTTTTTCCCAACCAGGTTTTTCCCAGGACTCACATAATACAAACTCCGGATAAGACTGAGGAAGAACCGTGGTATGGAAAGGGAAATGCACATTGGCAAGAACAATCTCATATCTCGAATGAGTCAAAACACCTGCATCTCCATCCGGCTCACTTAATTATCGGGCTTCTCTTGGCCTCCCCCATCATTCTAATACACACACACACACACACACACACACACACACACACACACACACACACACACACAGAGCCCCCTCCCCCACTTACCACCAGCCTGCTAAGCAGCTTTAAACACAGTCTGGGGGAACTGGGGATGGGGTGGGGAGGAGGATGAGAACAGTACCAGTACCGGAATACGTGTCAAGTTATCCGTCTCGGTTGAAAATGTCTCTTACCTGTTAGCCAGAGGAGAGCAACCCAAGCCATCACGACCCTGTCCATTTCCCCCAACTTCCCATCCAGATTAAGGAGTGAAGGAAGTAGGAAGCGGCAGAGATGGAGGATCTATGTAACCAAGCGGCGGAGGCGGCAGCGGAACCGCGGCGCCGGGCGCGAGCGGGGCCCCGGCGTCCCTGGATGCAGCCGCTCGCCGGCCCGGCAGCGCAGGCGGGGCCCCGGGCTGACAGCGCCGCAGGCTGCACGCGCGTTGCCGCGGGCTCCAGGAGTCCGCCCCGCGCTCGGCGGCGCCTTCCCAGCCTTCTGGCGCACCCGCACGCGCAGGCAGCGCAGCCCGCCGAGCGCCTTCCCGCCGCAGCGCACGCCGCGCGGGGGAGCTCAGCCGCCGGCCCCCAGCCCCGCCGCCCGCCGCCCCGGGCCTGCCAAAGTTTCTCCGTCACGTGCACGCCCCTGCGGGCGGGAGGTCAGGGCCGAGAGACAAAGTACAAGCCGGAGAGGGGTGCGGAGGAGGCGGCTGGGCGGGCTGCGCCGAACTGGGAGCGATCAGCGCCGGCAGCTCCCAGCGAAGCCAGCGTTCGGGACCAGAGCCAGAAGCGGGGTTGTGGACTCGAGGAGGGAGTCTGGGTACGCACGTGGCTAGGGCCATTCTAACTGGGAGAGAGGGACCTGCGGCGACTTGGCATAACTTGTTGGCAAGGCTGTGGGTTTCCGCTGAACCCCCTTGCCCCCCTCCCCATCCCGATCGCTTATTGACAGTGCCAAAAACCAAGGGGCTCCGCAGAATTGGAAAAGGTACGCGAGAATCCGCTTCCAAACTTTCTTCTTTTAAAACGTTATGAGGTTAAAACATTATAAGGGCATGCAACTCTTTAACAGAAAATATGTAAATATAGAATAAAGTGAACAATTATACGGCTCACATTTGTCCAGCATTTAATCACTTCTCAGCCTTTTGTTTAAAAGAAGGCGCACTTGTGGCTCAGATGGTAAAGAATCGGCGTGCCATATAGGAGACCCGGTTCGATCCCTGGGTAGGGAAGATACCCTGGAGTAAGAAATGGGTGCCCACACCCATTCTTGCCTGGAGAATTCCATGGACAGGGGAGCCTGGCGGGCTATAATAGTCCATGGGGTCGCAGAGTCGCTCATGACTGAGGGAATTTCACTTAACGTTTGCGGGGACTATTTAAATTAATTACTTCAGTTTTTAAAAAGGATTTGTCTGTGTTTGTAGGAAAGGATCCTAAATGTATGTTTGGAGACAACCAAGAAATATATACATTAATAAACATGTATCAAGCATCTACTGGGTGCTAACAGCCAAAGCTACAAAGATGAGGAAGGCAGATTTTCTGCCATTAAGGGGCCTCACCTTGGGTCCAAGAGAGGGAGGAAAATCAGACCATTAAACAAAAAACACATACTGGTGGTAAAAGAGAGCAAATATGATGGTGGAGGTATGGAGAAAGTGCCCCTGCAACCCGAAGGAAGGAGCAGTTTAGTGTGGCTGGGGAGTGGGGGGAGTGAGCAACACCAGTAAAAATGAATTAAGGTCTCAATTGATATTTACAGGATGGGCAGGATTTGTTACGTTGAGGGATTGGTGGTGGAAAGGGGACACAGCAGGGGAATACTGGGCAGAGGAAAGAGGAGATGAGGCTGCTGCTGCTGCTGCTGCTAAGTTGCTTTAGTCGTGTCCAACTCTGTGCGACCCCATAGATGGCAGCCCACAAGGCTCCCCCGTCCCTGGGATTCTCCAGGCAAGAACACTGGAGTGGGTTGCCATTTCCTTCTCCAATGCATGAAAGTAAAAAGTGAAAACGAAGTCGCTCAGTCATGTCCAACCCTCAACAACCCTATAAACTGCAGCCTTCCAGGTTCCTCCGTCCAGGGGATTTTCCAGGCAAGAATGCTGGAGTGGGGTGCCATTGCCTTCTCCGGAGATGAGGCAGAAAGGTGTAAAATTGCTCTGAAAACAGAGTGGTTCTAGGCTTAAGGGGGGTTCCTGGAGAGAGACTACAACCTTAGGAATGAATGTACGTATATGTGAAATGAGTGAGATGTGAACATCAGAAATGGTGAGGATTTACTCTGGTCTTTCGTGGCTTTCTGACATCTCCATTGCCTTCTTATTGTCAAGGATGGAACCCTTTCACTCGGAGCTTTTTTTTTTTTTTTAAAGCAGGCCTCCCAAGCCCAAGCAGACAAGCTGGACTACAACATGGTGGGTCATCTGAATAAGCTAAGGGCAGGCTGCTTGGAAGCCTATGCTGGAATTGCCGAGGAATTAATGGGAGACTAGGAGGATGTACCGGAGAAGGCGATAGCATCCCAATCCAGTACTCTTGCCTGGAAAATCTCATGGGTGGAGGAGCCTGGTAGGCTGCAGTCCATGGGGCTGCTATGAGTCAGACACGACTGAGCAACTTCACTTTCACTTTTCACTTTCCTGCATTGGAGAAGGAAATGGCAACCCACTCCAGTGTTCTTGCCTGGAGAATCCCAGGGACGGGGGAGCATGGTGGGCTGCCGTCTATGGGGTCGCACAGGGTCGGACATGACTGAGGCGACTTAGCAGCAGCAGGAGCAGCAGGAAAATGTACACCCAGGTGTGATCCTGGTTCAACCCAGAGTAGAATTTATCGTATCTTTCCTTGATCACCCAGAGCTTTTTGAACCAGGAGCACGTGAGACAAGAAGCAGAATCAGCGGATAATCGGTTTTGCCGCTGAGGGGACAGCAACCTCCAGTGTTCACAGATCAAAGGTGGCAGATATCAGGCAATCAGACTACTCTGAGGTGAGATCTTGGCTGTGCTTTTTGTTGTAAAGCCTCTCTGAGTTCCAATTTATTTTCTGCACCTGGCTCTTCAGGCTTCCCAGCAATTCTATGAGCTACCCAATGTCCCCTTGTACATTCCCTCTTTGCTTGATTTGGCCAGAGATGATTTCTGAAGTTTACAATTAAGAACCCTAACTAAGATGCTGCGTGAGAGAAATCTGAAGAATTGTTTTCTTTCATATACAAAAATTAAGAAAGAAAATAGAAATAAAGGAGATACCTAACAATTATTGGTTTAGATGCTCCAGTGTTCCCGGCTCTTATGAACCCATGGACTATAGCCTGCCAGGCTCCTCTGTCCATGGGATGTGCATTTCCTATTAGGTTCTAGAAATAGTCCTGGATGTTTTACAAGCTTTCTCAATTAATCCAAATAAGGAAACTCAGGCCCACAGAATTTAACTCCTCTAAGATCAGCTAGCTAATAAATGGCAGTGGTTAGATTTGAACTAAGATTCTTTTTAATTAATTTACTTTTTAAATTGAACGACATTGCTTTACAGACTTTTGCTGTTTTCCATCAAAATCAACATGAATCAGCCACAGGTACGCATATGTCCTCTACTTCTTGAACCTCCTTCCCGTCTCCCTCCCCATCCCACCCCTGTAAGTTATTGCAGAGCCCCAGTTTGAGTTCCCTGAGTCATACAGCAAATTGCCATTGGCTATGAATTTTACATATGGTAATGTGAGTTGCCATGTTACTCTCTCACCCTCTCCTGCACCACATCCTTAGTCCATAAGTCTGTTCTCTATGTCTGCTTCTCCAAGGCTGCCTTGTAAATAAATTCATTGGTACCATCTTTCTAGATTCTATATACATGCATAACTATACAACATTTATCTTCCTCTTTCTGACTTTAGTTCAGTTTAGTTCAGTTGCTCAGTCATGTCCGACTCTTTGCGACCCCATGACCTGCAGCATGCCAGGCCTCCCTGTCCATTACCAACTCCCGGGGTCCACCCAAAATCATATCCATTGAGTCGGTGATGCCATCCAACCATCTCATCCTCTGTCGTCCCCTATTCCTCCTGCCCTCAATCTTTCCCAGCATCAGGGTCTTTTCAAATGAGGCAGCTCTTCACATGACGTAGTATTGGAGTTTCAGCTTCAGCATCAGTCCTTCCAATGAACACCAGGGCTGATCTCCTTTAGGATGGACTGGTTGGATCTCCTTGCAGTCCAAGGGACTCTCAAGAGTCTTCTCCAACACCAAGTTCAAAAGCATCAATTCTTCAGCACTCAGCTTTCTTTATAGTCCAACTCTCACATCCATACATGAACACCAGAAAAACCATAGCCTTGACTAGACGGACCTTTGTTGACAAAGTAATGTCTCTGCTTTTTAATATGCTGTCTAGGTTGTTCATAACTTTCCCTCCAAGGAGCAAGTATCTTTTAATTTCATGGCTGCAATAATCATCTGCAGTGATTTTGGAGCCCCCCAAAATAAAGTCAGCCACTGTTTCCACTGTTTCCCCATCTATTTGCCATGAAGTGATGGGACCAGATGCCATGATCTTCGTTTTCTGAATGTTGAGCTTTAAGCCAACTTTTTCACTCTCCTCTTTCACTTTCATCAATAGGCTCTTTACTTCTTCTTTATTTTCTGCCGTAAGGGTGTTGTCATCTGCATATCTGAGGTTATTGATATTTCTCCTGGGAATCTTGATTCCAACTTGTGCTTCCTCCAGCCCAGCGTTTCTCATGATGTACTCTGCATTTAAGTTAAATAAACAGGGTGACAATATACAACCTTGACGTACTCCTTTTCCTCTTTGGAACCAGTCTGGTGTTCCATGTCCAATTCGAACTGTGGTTTCCTGATCTGCATACAGATTTGTCAAGAGGCAGGTCAGGTGGTCTGGTATTCCCATCTCTCTCAGAATTTTCACAGTTTATTGTGATCCACACAGTCAAAGGATTTGGCATAGTCAATAAAGCAGAAATAGATGTTTTTCTGGAACTCTCTTGCTTTTTCCATGATTCAGTGGATGTTGGCAATTTGTTCTCTGGTTCCTCTGCCTTTTCTAAAACCAGCTTGAACATCTGGAAGTTCAGGGATTACATACTGCTGAAGCCTGGCTCGGAGAATTTTGAGCATTAACTTTCCTAGCGTGTGAGATGAGTGCACTTGTGTGGTAGTTTGAGCATTCTTTGGCATTTCCTTTCTTTGGGATTGGAATGAAAACTGTCCTTTGGTGACTGCTGAGTTTTCCAAATTTGTGGAAATATTGAGTGCAGCATTTTCACAGCATCATCTTTCAGGATTTGAAATAGCTCCACTGGAATTCCATCACCTCCACTAGCTTTGTTCGTAGTGATGCTTCCTAAGGCCCACTTGACTTCACATTCCAGGATGTCTGGCTCTAGGTGAGTGTGAGTGATCACACCATTGTGATTATCTGGGTCGTGAAGATCTTTTTTGTACAGTTCTTCTGTGTATTCTTGCCATCTCTTCTTAATATCTTCTGCTTAATATCTTTCTGACTTATGTCCCTCTATATAATAGGCTCTAGATTCATCCACCTCATTAGATCTGACTTAGAAGTGTTCCTTTTTATGGCTGAGTAATAATCCATTGTATATATGTACCACAGCTTCTTTATCCTTTCATCTGTCAATGGACATTTAGGTTGTTTCCATGTAGATTTGAACTAAGATCTATTACCTCCAAAGCATATGCCCTTTGCATTATGACAGGGACATCTAGACCAGAGGGTTGATATAACAAGGTATGTTTATTGCCTACAACTTCTTTACACACATGTACTGAGTATGTGTCTGGGTGCTGGTGGGCACATGCACACAAAGCATGAAAGAGAGTCTGAATAATGCTTAGTATCTAAGCTTGCATAGCAAGGATATTTTATGCAAAACATGAAAGATGATGCCGTGAACGCACTACACTCAATATGTCAGCAAATTTGGAAAACTCAGCAGTGGCCACAGGACTGGAAAAGATCAGTTTTCATTCCAATCCCAAAGAAAGGAAATGCCAAAGAATGCTCAAACTACCGCACAATTGCACTCATCTCACATGCTAGGAAAGTAATGCTCATAATTCTTCAAGCCAGGCTTCAGTAATACGTGAACCGTGAACTTCCAGATGTTCAGGCTGGTTTTAGAAAAGGCAGAGGAACCAGAGATCAAATTGCCAACATCCACTGGATCATGGAAAAAGCAAGAGAGTTCCAGAAAAACATCTATTTCTGCTTTATTGACTATGCCAAATCCTTTGACTGTGTGGATCACAATAAACTGAAAATTCTGAGAGAGATGGGAATACCAGACCACCTGACCTGCCTCTTGACAAATCTGTATGCAGATCAGGAAACCACAGTTAGAATTGGACATGGAACACCAGACTGGTTCCAAAGAGGAAAAGGAGTACGTCAAGGTTGTATATTGTCACCCTGTTTATTTAACTTAAATGCAGAGTACATCATGAGAAACGCTGGGCTGGAGGAAGCACAAGTTGGAATCAAGATTCCCAGGAGAAATATCAATAACCTCAGATATGCAGATGACAACACCCTTATGGCAGAAAATGAAGAAGAAGTAAAGAGCCTATTGATGAAAGTGAAAGAGGAGAGTGAAAAAGTTGGCTTAAAGCTCAACATTCAGAAAACGAAGATCATGGCATCTGGTCCCATCACTTCATGGCAAATAGATGGGGAAACAGTGGAAACAGTGGCTGACTTTATTTTGGGGGGCTCCAAAATCACTGCAGATGATTATTGCAGCCATGAAATTAAAAGATACTTGCTCCTTGGAGGGAAAGTTATGAACAACCTAGACAGCATATTAAAAAGCAGAGACATTACTTTGTCAACAAAGGTCCGTCTAGTCAAGGCTATGGTTTTTCTGGTGTTCATGTATGGATGTGAGAGTTGGACTATAAAGAAAGCTGAGTGCTGAAGAATTGATGCTTTTGAACTTGGTGTTGGAGAAGACTCTTGAGAGTCCCTTGGACTGCAAGGAGATCCAACCAGTCCATCCTAAAGGAGATCAGTCCTGGTGTTCATTGGAAGGACTGATGTTGAAGCTGATACTCCAATACTTTGGCCACCTGATGCAAAGAGCTGCCTCATTTGAAAAGACCCTGATGCTGGGAAAGATTGAGGGCAGGAGGAATAGGGGACGACAGAGGATGAGATGGTTGGATGGTGTCATCGACTCGATGGACATGGGTTTTGGGTGGACCCCGGGAGTTGGTAATGGACAGGGAGGCCTGGCATGCTGCAGGTCTTGGGGTTGCAAAGAGTCGGACACAACTGAGTGACTGAACTGAACTGAACCAGACATAAGAGCTGAGAAATTGGAAATGGGAGATGGACTCGATGAAGGACACCTAGATGTACATGGAAAGTGGAAAGGAAAGCCCACAAAAGTGAACTTTGAATGTGTGCTTAGAGTGTATGCATCAGCAAGGAGTCTGGGCACTTGGAAAAGAGCTTGTGCCAGGGTTTATCATAGAACACAGGGGCTTTGTCCACATTCCTGGGAATTTGTTTCCTGTGTAGCACCCTGCGTGTCTGTCTTCTAAGTAGGACAGTACAGTTGATCAGCAACTGCCTGAGTGGATGGTGTCTGGGCCATCCCTAAGGAGATGCTACTGCTGTTGTTTAGTCACTAAGTCATGTCTGAGTCTTTGTGACCCCATGGACTGTAGCCTGCCAGGCTCCTCCATCCATGGGATTTCCCAGGTAAGAATGCTGAAGTGGGTTGCCATTTTCTTCTCCAGGAAGGAGCTGCTAAACTGGACTAAGTCATTGGGGAGTGTGTGCCCCTCCCCAGTACACATATTATTACCAAGGTAATTGAGGATTACGAGGAACTTTAGGTACACCTAATGATTCGCAACATGCGACCTGAAGACAGAGGTAAGAGGAGGTTGGGACAATGGCATTATTTTCCTGAATTGGTGTTCATAGCAGGATATGACACTAGAACCCTGATGCTCTTCCTAGTGTGGTTTTTGAGCTTCCAGTATCAGAGTCACATGAAAGTGTTTGCTTAAATGCAGGTTCCCAGGCTCTACTAAAAATTTTGAGATCAGAAACTTTGGGTGGGGCCTGGAAATTTGCATTTTAACCACCTTCCTTGCATACTTCTAAAGCTCAGTAATGTTTAAGAAGCCCTACTTAATCACTTTGTTTTCTGGGGAAGCTGTTGACTTCATGTTTGCCAATGAGCCTCAGATTCAGATCCAGTTGATCTCTAATTATCTATTTATCCTAGTCAGATAGGACAGGACTCCCATAGAGATGCATCTTTCACCATCAAAGGAAGTGTCTGGATCCCCAGTGCTTCAAACTTTCTTCTGCAACCCAGAGACAAAAATGTCAGAACATAGGCCCATGTGGGACCAGATCAGGATTCCTAGGAAGCCATAGCTGGAATTGTGTATGATGGGAAGAGGGTGTGGACTGACCGGTGGCTTCAGCAAAGCTGCACCCTTTAGAACAGAATTAGGACATGGAGAAAAGAGAAGTGAACCACCGCAAGGAGACAAGCCGGTAGCTGGTAGCAACCACATAGTTATAAATATAATGCAGCTGAATCCTCTTTAAAACATGATTTCATTGCAGCCACATAGGCATGTATGTACATGAATTCTGTGGAATGTAGGTCTTTTTAAAGCACACAGATAATATCACATTTCTACTTCTATCCGACCTGGTCTTCCATGAGAAATCTATGAGGTGTGACCTTCAAACAGATACTGTGTTTCTTGAGTTTTGTTTCTCTTCCCTTGCGCTGTCTTTTCAGTTTATCTTTCCCATCCCTCATCTCTTCAAAACCATCTTCAATGAATTATAATTTTTTTTAAAGTCTGAATTAATGTGAGAAACTAAAATAAATAAATAAATATGAACAAACAAATACTGAAGACTCTAAGCACCCTGTACTAGAAACTGAAAACATTTTCAATCTGAAAGCCCTTTCATATTGAAGAATAAATTGTTTCATTAAGAAAATGCTTTAAAGAAAGGAAATGCAAATATAAAGTGCATGGTGCCAAAGAATTCTAAAAAGCTGTACTGCCAAGAACAGTAGAAGATTGGGAGAACATACTGAAAATTTCATGAACTTGAAGGAGATTTAACCCAAGACCTGCTGTCTCAGGCTTCAAGTCAAACTGCAGTGGTGTTGGGGGCAGGGGGTGGTACACAATTAGATGACGTCAGCTTGCCTCATCCTGAGGCCAGACCCCACCATCAGAGTTAGTGCTCTATATTTTCCCCATAGAGGCCCATCCAAGGATAGTGTGCAGGAAAAAAGAACAGAACATCACATATATTTAGAGCGCAGTCCCAAATATGGAAAATGCATTCAAAGGAGTCAATGGAAACAACAAAAGAGTAATGATGGCTATATCAGGGAGCACAGTCATTCCTTTTATATTTTCTATATGTGCTAATAGTTCTACAGTGTAGCAACTGTTGCTTAGACAATAGGTACAGCTGTGCCACAATTTACTCAGTCTCTGGGAATCCCTGGAGGAAGGAGAGAGTCAGCAAGAAGAGACGACAGGGGTTTTGTCAGGCCTATATCTTTAGCCAGATACAAAGCCCCCAGATGTACACCTGCTCTCATTCTGTCTCAATCATGAGCTGTTAATGAAGTTAATTATGAGTGGTTGAGGCCCTGGGAGCCCTTACTGACTGACAGTTCAACCTATAATTTTTCTGAGTAACAGAGCCAAATATGAAATAAGTCTGCTTCTCTTTTATGAGCCCTATCTTTGGTCTTTGCTTTTGTTTCTGTTTTTGTTTCAGTGCTAGCATCCTTTGGAAATCAGCATTGACAGACCCCCAAATTAGCAGCAGAGCAGAGTCCAGTAATCAAGCAGCATCCTTTAGCCCAAAGGGCGAATGATGAAGGGAGCCTGTCTTTCGGTATTTTATCAATTCTTTGCATTCTAGGTTTTGGTGATTAAGTTAAAAGATTTCTTCTCAGCCCTAAGCATTCCCCTAGAGGTCTTCTCCCCTGGCACAGGTCTACGATGGACCCTAAGGGCAGGAAGTGAATAAGTATGTCATCCAGTGACCTCACCCCCAGAAAACAGGCAGGTAAGGCAGTTGGGAAAATGGAGCCAGAACACTGAACATCATGAAAGGAAGCTGCTCAAGCAGCAGAAGGGTCATTTGTGGGCTCTTGAAAACTAATGTTAAAAAACAGCAGCCTTGACTTTTGCGTTGGAGTTGTAGCATGAGCCTATCTCATAGACTGTTAATTCTGTGCTCCTATCCCAATCCTAAGTGAGTTCCCTGTACACAAAGATGATCAAGATGATTTTGTCTGATTTCAACCTGTTCCAAGGCCTACTTCCCTTTTCCTCATCGTCTCTTCTCTCTTTCTTAAATTCATTCATTTATTTATTCCATACACATTCATTGAGCACCTACTATATTTTAGACAGTATGCTGCCCAGAAATGCAAGATGAGTAGGTATTCAAAGATGGATGAGTCACAGCCTCTTCTGTCAAAGAGCTTACAGTTGAACTGTAGCTGTATGTGGGTGTGGCTGCGTGGGTGTGGCTGAGGGGGGGGTGAGAGTCAGACACATGGCCTTTGAATGTGATAGTGTGGCAGGACCTATGTAGGGACATTTGTAGGTATGGTGGGGGCACAGAGGGAGAGGGGTCAGTTACCTGTGGGAGTGCCAGTCAGAGATGTCATCATGAAAAGGTGACCCCTGAGCTAAGTCCTGAACATGATCTGGGCAGAGTTTCTAAAAGCAGAAGTGGAGCAAGAGGTAGGGCAGATGCACAAGCAATGGGCTGAGGTGAGAGTGGGGCCTGCTGCCAGGAGTGTGAGTCAGCAGTGAGGCTGGAAAGGCAGGCTGAGGTCAGAACAAGGGGAGCCAGGCTACCAGGCCTGGGCTTAACTCTGCAGGCAGTGGACCACCCATAATGGTATCTAAGCAGAAAAACAAGATCAGATGTTTATTTCACCCAAGTTATTGTGGCCACAGGATGTAGGATGTATTGGTGGGAAGAGAGATAGCAGGCAGAGGCCTCTTCAGTGGAGAGCTCATCATAAGAACCCAAGAAGGAACAAGCACCAGAGCTCAGCTATAGGGTGGCTGGAGTGGGAAGCAAACTGTACGTGAGAGATGCTACAGGGAGACATAGGAGGTGGAATCACATAACCTGACAAGAGGCTGTATATGTATAGACTGAGCTAGCTGAGAAATCAACCAGACTTAAGGCTGAGTTACTCAGGAATGTGGTGTGAATTCAGGCAACATCTAGAGATGATGGGGAACTTGGAAATTCCCCTTTTTTGCTTTGGCAAAGCCTTGTATAATAAACATCCTTGAGCATCTATAATGAATAGCTTGGAATACTCGTGTTAAAGAAGCAGGGATCCCACAGAGGTCAGAGCCATTCATGGGTGTGGCCTGGGGAAGTCCCAATTTCATATTCTGCAAAATGCAGATCATAGAATCTATTTCATAGGGATGTTATGGAGAGAAGAGATCAGATAACCCTTGTGCAGTGTTTAGCAGGGAGTCTGACACAATAGCTTTCAATGAATGTTAGCTATTATTACTATTATTAGCACAGGTTGGAGGATGCACTCTATACTTTCAGGGCCTTAATTTAAACTAGCGTCAGGAAAAAAATAGCATAAGATAAACATTCTCTTAAAATGCTGTGTTTTTTAGGATGGTTTCATACTCACTTGGCTGAAAATCATACCTCATACTTAATATTTTTAAAAAGTAGAACCCATGCATGTTTCTAATGGCTTCTCTCCCATTTAGATTGAAATCCAAAATTCTTAGACTGTGTAAGCCCTGTATGATTTGGCCCGAGCTCCCTCTGCAATATCCTCTCTGAGCCCCTCCCCCGCCTTGCTCACTTCACTCCAACTGCAGACTTATTTAGCTGTTCCTCAGACATCCCTGACATGTGCCCACCTTGGAGTCTTTGAACTTGCTATTCCCTTGATTGGGAGTGATCTTTGCCTGATATCTTCATGGTTTGCTTCCTCACTTCTAGAGTTTACTTAAATGTCATTTCCTCAAATAGGGCCCTTTCTGACCACGGCTAACGTTGTACCCTCCATCAATCCCTATTCCCTTATCCTGCATTGTCTTTCTTCATTGGACTTATTGTCCAATAAGGTCTTCAGACAACATATTATATACGTAGTTATTTATTTCTTTATTTCCTGCCTTCCTCATTATGTTACAAGCTTTGTTCTGTTCTACTTGTTATTGTGCCTGAAGTAGAGCCTGGCGCTGCATAGACTCTGAACAAATATTTATTAAATGAATGAAGCACTTCCTCTTGGAAACTCTTAGTTTCCCTAGTTTTCTCCCTATGTCCTCAGACATTCCTTCTTCCTTACTTTCACTAGGTTTTCTTTTCCTAATGAAAGTTGCTCAGTCATGTCCAACTCTTTGTGACCCCATGAACTACTCAGTCCATGGAATTTCCCAGGCCAGAATACTGCAGTGGGTAGTCTTTCTCTTCTCCAGGGGATCTTCCCAACCCAGAGATCAAACCCAAGTCTCCCACATTGCAGGCAGGTTCTTTACCAGCTGAGTCACCAGGGAAGCCCAAGAATACTGGAATGGGTAGCTTATCCCTTCTCCAGCAGATCTTCCTGAGCCAGGAATCGAACCGGAGCTCCTCTTTTGCAGGGAATTCTTTACCAGCTAAGCTACCAGGGAAGCCCCATTCTTTTTCTAGTTCAGTCACTCAGTCATGTCTAGTTCTTTGCGACCCCGTGGACTGCAGCACATCAGGCCTCCCTGTCCATCCCAACTCCTGGAGTTTACTCAAACTCATGTCCATTGAGTTGGTGATGCCATCCAACCATCTCATCCTCTGCCATCCCCTTCTCCTCTTGCCCTCAATCCTCCCCAGCATGAGGGTCTTTTTAAATGAGTCAGTTATTCGCATCAGGTGGCCAAAGTATTGGAGTTTCAGCATCAGCATCAGTCCTTCCAATGAATATTCAGGACTGATTTCCTTTAGTATGGACTGGTTGGATCTCCTTGCTGTCCAAGGGACTCTGAAGAGTCTTCTCCAACACCACAATTCAAAAGCATCAATTCTTCGGTGGTCAGCTTTCTCTATAGTCCAACTCTCACATCCATATATGACTACTGGAAAAACCATAGCTTTGATTAGATGGACCTTTATTGGCAAAGTAATGTCTCTGCTTTTTAATATGCTGTCTAGGTTGGTCATAACTTTTCTTCCAAGGAGCAAGCATCTTAATTTCATGGCTGCAGTCACCATCTGCAGTGATTTTGGAGCCTAAAAAAATAATGTCAGCCACTGTTTCCACTGTTTCCCCATCTATTTGCCGTGAAGTGATGGGACCAGATGCCATGAACTGACTTCTAAATGCTGGTGTTCCTCAGGACTCCATCGTGGGCCATTTTTTTCTCTCTTCACTCTCAGCCTAAGTGATCTCATCCATTTCCATGAGTCTATGTACCAGCTTTATGTGGCTTACTTCCAGATTCTATTGCTAGCCCAGAACTCCAGATAGATAGCTGATTGACTGCTTGACATCTCCACTTGAATGTATAATAGGCATTTCAAAATTAACATCCATAACTGAATTCTTGACTCCCCTGCCATTGCCATGCACGCCCCAAACAAAAACCTGCCACCCTGTAGGATTTCTGAATAGGAAGATCCATGTGGCTGGTAAGAGGGGAACACTATTCTGTTTACATAGGACCTTACTTAAGTAAAACCAGGAAAAAAATCAGTTGTAACATAGAAGGAGAGGAGCAGATAATAGTAGTATGAGGAGCAGACCCTCTTTGGTACTAGAAAGCCTAGTATTCCTCTTTCTCTCACTTCTATAACCAATCCGTCGGCTAGTTCTATTTTTCCACAAAGTGCAATTAAAACCATGGTCAGCTCTCCATGTCCGCTCCATGTCTCTGTTCTAGGTCATCATCATTTCACATGGACTCCTGAAGGAACCTTTTAACTCATCTCCTTGTGCCCATTCTTGATTTGAAACTGTTTTCTGACTAGCATCAAGAGTGACCTTCTTAAACTCTAAACCATGTGACACTTAAAAAATCTCTTAAATGACCACCAACGTCCTTAGGATAATACTTGAACCCCTGATACTGGCCAAATCCCAGTCCTTGCTGGTTTCTCCATCCTCAGTAAGCATCGCACTCCTCCTGACTGGATATACTTCAGCAACACCAACCAATCTTCTGTTTGTTCTGAGGATTCACCAAGCTCTTTATTGTCTGAGGCTTTTTCAGAGGCTGTTCCCTCTGTCTGGAATGTACTTCTTCAACTCTTAACATGACTAGCTCCATACCTTTGCATTGTTTCTCATTTTAAATGACATCTCAGAAAGATTTGTCTCTGATCACCTATCTAAACATTTAACAGTTAAATCCAAGTATTATTTTAAGTGTTTAAAATAAGATAAAGCAATCTGAGCCAAGACGGAGTAACAGAAAATGAATTTATCAACTGGTCAAAATATATGAAACAATCTTTTCAGAAACTGGACATCAGGGAGCAGAGGCGAATAATCCCTGAAAGAACAGAAGCAAACAGGGTGAGCCTTGTGATTGCCCCAGGTTGCTGCTCAGAGAGAGTATCCAGAATGCAGAATCAAGAGTAGTAACCTAGGCAGAGCCCTGTGGTCTCCTTGAAAGATGGAGTTTGTTGTCTAGGTAGGCCAAGGTGGCTAGAG
This sequence comes from Ovis aries, assembly GCF_016772045.2. Classification (NCBI taxonomy): domain Eukaryota; kingdom Metazoa; phylum Chordata; class Mammalia; order Artiodactyla; family Bovidae; genus Ovis; species Ovis aries. Next base: position 119,021,756 of record NC_056054.1, read on the forward strand.
TTCACAGGGCAGAGTATCAGACAAAGAGAGCAACACAAAGAAAAGCTCTGGAAATCTGCTGAGGATCTCCCTTGGAGCTGCAGCTGAATACTGATCAGTGCATGTGTGGGAGGAAACTATACAGTGCCAGGGAAAGAACAACCTGAAAGGACTGGAAGGAACAATCCTTGAAATTCATACAGGGCTAGAAATAGTCTGTGTTTCCATTAGCCAAAGTGGAAAAACCTGCAAATTCGTGGGTTATCAGCACAGTACTCAGAAGCATGTTATATCAGCAGAGGAGAAAATGAGTCCTAAAGGTTGCTCTAAATCTGAATAACTAAGCATAAAAGCAAACCACAAAAGGAGGTAAAACAAGACCCAAATTGTTTCCAAAAACATAATACAAAGCACAAGAATATTTATTAGAAAAATGTGCAGCATCCAACAGGGTGAAATTTACAATGGTCATCCAACCAAATATTGCCCAGCTTACAAAGAAGCAGGACAAAATAAAACCCATAATAATAAGAAAAATCAACCAGTAGAAACAGACCCAGAAATGACACAGATGATGGAATGAGTGGACAAAGACAGTCAGTAGTTACTATAACTACATTCCATGTTAAAGGTAGAAGACAGATAGACCATGTTAAGTAGAAATATAGAAGATATAAGAAAGATTTAAATAAAATTCTAGAGATGAAAACTAAATGATCTGATACCAAAAAAATATACTGGATGGGTTTAGTAGCAAATTAGATTTCGCAAAAGAAAAGGTTAGTAAACATGAAGAAACAGTAGAAACTGCAAAATGAAACAAAGATGAAACAAGAGAACAAAGACTGAAGGAAAAACAAATGAACAGAGTATCAGTGAATTGTGGGGCAACTTCAAGGGGCCCAAGGGGGTGGATATGTTTATTATCTTGATGGTGGCAATGGTTTCACAGCTGTACACATATGTTAAAACTCATCTAGTTGTACGCTTTAGATATATGTATTTAACTTACTATACTTCCATCATGTCTCAACATTGATATAAAAAAAAAAATCTGAAACTAAAATCCCAGATAATAACAAGTGGAATAGTGGAGCAGTGAGTTGGGATACTAAGTGAGGGGAAGCAATAGTTTTCTAAGCTTCTTGTCTATTTGAGAAGAATGGATGTGGATACCTAATAACTGTATAAGTTGTTATAAAAATATGTTTTAAAACAAAACAAGTATCTTAAAAATATAGATACCTACTGAATGAAGCAAAATAGAAAGCATGACTTGAAACCAGTGTAAGAAAAAGCAGAGTAAAAAGTACTGATCAATCAATCTAAAGCAGAAAAAGGAAAAATAAGAAACCTAGAACGATGGTAAACAGAAATTGAAAATACTTGAATGAAGCTTTTTATTCAAGAATCTAAAAAAGAACCACAAAATAGCCTGAAGGAAATAGAGGGACTCCATAAACTTAAAGCAGAAATAAAAAGGAACAGGAAAACTGTAAAGTTCATCAATAAAACCCAACCTGTTTTTTTTTTTAAGATCAGTAAAATAAACATTTGCAAGAAAAAAAGACATGAGGTAGTAATAACATTAGGAATGAAAAGGGAAAGCAATATTAGAATATGTACGTTTTAAATTATAAACAAATATTGTAATTATTTTATGCCAATAAGTTTTGTTTTCTTAAATCAACTTTATTGAAGTATAATTTACACACAGTAAAATGCACACCTTTAAAATATATTATTTGAGAAATTTTGATAACTATATGCCACTTGTAACTAGTACCACCATAATCAAGGTATAAAATATTTCTGTCAACCCAGGGGTTCTCTTGTCAGTTCTCAGTCAATCCCCTTCCTCTACCTCTTAGCCCTAGGTAACTGCTAATTTGAGCAACCCAGGTGGCTCAGTGGTAAAGAATCTGCCTGTCAATGCAGGAGACCCAGGTTCCATCCCAGGTCTGGGAAGATCCCCTGGAGAAGGAAATGGCAACCCACTCCAGTATTCTTGCCTGGGAAATCCCTGGGGCAGGCGTGGGGGATGGGGGGGGGGCGGGTGGGCAGGGGCAGTGTCACAAAGAGTCAGACACCACTTAGCAACTAAACAACAACTGTTCATCTTATTTCTATACAATAGTTTGGCCTTTTCTTGAGTTTTGTATAAATGGAATCAAAATATCTATCTACCCTTTTATATATTCTTTTTTTCACTCAATGAAATTATCCTGCAATTCATCCATGTTAAATATCAACAGTTCATTGCATTTCTTTCCTGAATAGCAGCAGCCTAGTAAGTGTATGTGTTAGTGACTCATTTGTGTCCGATTCTTTGCGACCGCATGGATTGTAGCCCACTAGGCTCCTCTGTCCATGGGATTCTCCAGGCAAGAATACTGGCGGGTAGCCTTTCTTTACTCCAAGGGCTCTTTCCAACCCTGGGATCAAACTCAGGTCTCTTGCGCTGCAGGCGGACTCTTCACCATCTGAGCCACCAGGGTAGCTAATAAGGATATAGCACAATTTTAAAATCAATTCCTCTTTTAATGAAGATCTGGGTTGTCCAGTTTAAAGCTCTTACAAATAGAACTGCTATAAAATTCATTTCCAAGTGTTTTTATTTTATTTTTCTCATTTCTCCTAAATGAATGGAAGTTCTGGGTCTGATGGTAAATGTCAGTTTATCTATATAAGAAACTGTCACTGTATGAAAATCCTAGTTGTGGCACATCCTTGCCTACCTTTTATAGCAATATAATTGAAAACCTACATGAAACAATTTTCTAAAGAGGAATATTACCAAAATTAACTGAAGGAAAGTGAGGGAACCTAAAGAGTAATAACCATACAAAATACTGAAATGGTAATCAAAGGTCAACTCCATTCTCCATAGATATACTAGGATCAAAGCATTTTATTAGTGAAATTCTATCCAATTGTCCAGAAATAGATAATGCCATTGTTCTTCAGAGGGAACAGAGAAAAAGATGGCAGTTCATTTTATGAGGCTATTACAATGCTTATGCCAACATTTTGTAAGGATAGCATGGAAAAAATACATCATTTAATATCACTTCAATCAAGGAGGCAAAAATCCCACATTGAGTATACTTTAAAAAATAAGCAATGCCAAGCATGATTGAGAAGAGGTTATAGTAGTAGTAATGGTAGGATACTTTAACAGAAAAATGTAGCAATATCATTTACTATACTAAACAAAGGATAAAACCATATGGTCATCTGAGAAGATGCACAAAAAGCACTTAAAAATATTTTTAAATATTGTTCTTGCTTTTAAAACATATATATATAACATGCATACACATACTTAAACCAAACAGAGATAGACAGTTCTCTGGGAAGCACATATATATCCAAGAAAATTGACTGACACTATTTGAATCAATCTGAGAATTCAGCAGTGTCTAAATACACAAGATTAACACTAAAATCAATATGTTTCTCTACACATCATCAGTAACTAATTAGAAAATATAATGGAAAAAGAAACGTATATAATACTTCTATATACATTCTAGGAATAAAACTAACAAAGGCATAACACGAATCAGACCTTTATGAGGAAATCTATAAAACTTTATTCAAGGACAGTATTTAACATCTCAGCCTCTTACTGTAAGTGTTTCCTTTATAATACTTATGAATAACAATTAAAAACATTTTCTTAAATAATGTTTAAGAACCAGGGTGGAAACTAAATCAAATCATTCTGGTTGGTTCTCTTGCTTTTGTCATCTTACCTGCCCCTCCCCCCATTGGATTGTAAACTTTTTGAGGAAAAAGATCTCGTTTGTGGTGTTCCTCCCTCTGTCCCCCTCCACCCAAGACCTTCCACAATCTTGGCACAGAGTTGGCCCCTTACAACCGTGGTGGTGATGGTGGTTTAGTCGTAAGTCGTGTCCGACTCTTGGGACCCCGTGGATTGTAGCCTGCCAGGCTCCTCTGTCCATGGAATTTTCCAGGCAACGATACTGAAGTGGATTGCCATTTCCTTCTCCAGGGGACCTTCCCGACCCAGGAATCAAACACTAGTCTAACCCAGGTCTCCTGCATTGCAGGCAGATTCTTTACGGACTGAGCTACGAGGGAAGCCCCCTTACAACCGCAAAGTACCTATTTCTGCTTTATTGACTATGCCAAAGCTTCTGACTGTGTGGATCACCACAAACTGTGGAAAATTCTTCAAAAGATGGGAATACCAGACCACCTGACCTGCCTTTTGAGAAATCTGTATGCAGGTCAAGAAGCAACAGTTAGAACTGGACATGGAACAACAGACTGGTTCCAAATAGGAAGAGGAGTATGTCAAGGCTGTATATTGTCACCCTGCTTATTTCACTTACATGCAGAGTACATCATGAGAAACGCTGGGCTGGAGGAAGTACAAGCTGGAATCAAGATTGCTGGGAGAAATAACAATAACCTCAGATGTGCAGATGACACCACCTTTATGGCAGAAAGTGAAGAAGAACTAAAGAGCCTCTTGATGAAAGTGAAAGAGGAGAGTGAAAAAGTTGGCTTAAAGCTCAACATTCAGAAAACTAAGATCATGGCATCTGGTCACATCAATTCATGGCAAATAGATGAGAAAACCGTGGAAGCAGTGACAGACTTTATTTTCTTGGGCTCCAAAATCATTGCAGATGGTAACGGCAGCCATGAAATTTAAAGACGCTTCCTCCTTGGAAGAGAAGTTATGACCAACCTAGATAGCATATTAAAAAGCCAAGACATTACTTTGCCAACAAAGGTCTGCCTAGTAAAGGCTCTGGTTTTTCCAGTAGTCATACAAGGATGTGAGAGTTGAACTATAGAGAAAGCTGAACACGGAAGAATTGATGCTTTTGAACTGCGGTGTTGGAGGAGACTCTTAAGAGTCCCTTGAATTGCAAGGAGATCCAACCAGTCCATCCTTAATGAAATCAGTCCTGAATATTCACTGGAAGGCCTGATGTTGAAGCTGAAACTCCAATACTTTGGCCACCTGATGCGAAGAACTGACTCACTGGGAAATACCCTGATCCCGGGAAAGATTGAAGGGGACGACAGAGGATGAGATGGTTGGATGGCATCACCAACTCAACGGACATGAGTTTGAGTAAACTCCTGGGAGTTGGTGATGGACAGGGAAGCCTGGCGTGCTGTGGTCCATGGGGTCGAAAACAGTCAGACAGGACTGAACGACTGAACTGAACCGAACTGTAAAGCATAGAAGAACCTGAAGCATCGGCTGGTCCTCTTTACCTACTTTGAAGGATATTACGCAATAATGTACAGAAATTTCTCCAAGCCATCCTCGTGACAACACCTCCCCCACCCCGACTCATCTCCACCAATCAGAATGCTTGGCACCCTTGTCCTAGCTCCCCTTCAACCCCGCCTCCAAGGACGCACGAGGCGGAGTCTTCCGGTCTCAGGCTGTTTTTCTCCTGGAGAGGCCGATGCGCCTGCGCACCGCGCCCTGATTGGCTGAGAGTTGAGGACTGCGCGTGCAGGCCACAGCCTCGGTTACTAAGGGCGGGAGCCCGGCGAGGGCGCCGGCCGCTGGTGCTGTCTCAGGCTCTCTTCAAGGCCTGGCTACGCTCGCCATGCCGAACCGCAGGGCCAGCCGCAATGCCTACTATTTCTTCGTGCAGGAAAAGATCCCCGAACTACGACGGAGAGGCCTGCCTGTGGCTCGCGTCGCGGATGCCATTCCCTACTGCTCCGCTGACTGGGCGGTAAGGCTGGAGGCCCGTGGCCCGGGGCCAGGCAGTTGGCAAGTGGGAGGGTAGGGCGGGAGGCAAAGGGGCCTTGAGAAGGCCAGTGATCCCTGGGCCCTGCTGGAGGGGAAGGAAGCTCCCCGTTCCTGGTCCAGGGCAAACCGGCGCCGGAACCGCTTCCCAGTAATGTCCAGGCATCTGTTTTCCGGGCCCCGGGCACTAGGCCTCACTGCTGCTGCTTGTTTTCCCTTTCCATCTCCTCCAGCTCCTGAAGGAGGAGGAAAAGGAGAAATACGCAGAAATGGCTCGAGAGTGGAGAGCTGCCCAGGGGAAGGACTCCGGGCCTTCGGAGAAGCAGGTAAAGTTAACCGGAGAAGAGCAGCCACCTGCTTCACAGGTAGGCATGCTCAGTAAATGCTGGATGAGTGAATGGAGTAATGTCAAGAGTAGATGACTGGGTGATTTGGGTGAGTGTAAAAAAGAGTTTTTCTTTTTTTTTTTTTCCGTGGTGTCAGAATGCTTGCTGAAAAACAAGCAGGCTCCTGAACTAGGGCACACGTTGGTTTCGTTTGATGGTGAAGGCCAGGGAAAATCCCACTGGGAAACCTGTAACCAATAAGCCATGATTAGCAAAAGGGAGTGTTGATATTGAGGATTTGTACTAGATCGCCTCTAAGGGTACTTTTGAATTCTTTTATGATTGAAGAATCTTTTTTAGATGTTTACCCGTAGTTTGGTTCCTTCTTTCGTTTTGAATGACACCAGTCTGTGTTTAAAATATTGAAATAACAGTATCTGTGGATGTTGACTAATGTTTTGTGTGCCTTACAAGATAAGAGTTGAATAAAGTTTATTTGAATTGAACATTCTGTCTGTGTAGCAGAATGTTAAAGCACTGAATAAAATCTGTTGCTGATTCATATGTAGAAAAGGCAAGGTAGATGTAGAATTTTACCCCCTTCCTCTGTATTCTTCCCATAATGACATAGCAAAAATTCTATTCTTATTGTAAACTGCTAACACTGGATTGAAATTCAATAGTTTTGCTTGTTTTAGGTTTGAGAGATTTTTATGTTATGGATTTATGTTTGAGTAGAAGCTCTACTCAGTCGAATTCATATTAATACTTATATTTGTGAGCCCCGATTTTTTTCTGTCTTCTTTTCACTACAGTTTCTTATTTCCCTTCAAAATAAAAGTCATGTTCTACATATACATCATTGAGACTTGGAGTCAACACAATCTGGTTTTTACTTCGAGTGAAGAACAAACAGTATTAGAGTACTCTGGCAAATGATATTCTTTTGGCCACTGGACAAGCATGTATTTTGTGACTCCATACGATTAGATTATCAGTAGTGGGGAAATGGCTTTCAACAGTAATTGGATTGGTTGTTTACCACCTAGCCCCTTGATTCAAAATATTTTTCGATTTTGCCATTCTCTGCCTTTGGGTGTTGGTGTTATAAACATTATTTATGTACTCATTGTGTTTACTGGCTTGGAGTGGTTACTAAAGTAATCTATGGGTTGTTTCAAAATTATTTTGCTAAATTTATATGATATAAAGTGGGCAAGAGTTTAAATATATGGTCAATGATTACCTTTCTCTTTAGAAACCTGTTTGCACTCCATTGAGGAAGCCAGGCATGCTTGTACCAAAGCAGAATGTTTCACCCCCGGATCTGTCAGGCTTGTCTCTAAAAAGTGACCAAGGTAGAGTAATCCTACAGTGTTTTGCTTATATAAATTTGGGCACTTAAAATTCTTGCTTATGTTGATCAGTAAACTTGTCTTCTCTTCATTTTGATTCTGCATTTCAAAGTAATTGACTATGGTGTTCAAACATGATATGCATTTGTTGAAGTAACACTGGGGTTTTTTTTAAAAAAACAAAAATCTGGTCTCTTGGTTTCTACCATTTCATATGTTATTAGACATACTTTTTGAATTCAAGTGTTTATAGCTAGACACTTAAATATGTTTGTTTTAAAAGTAAAGATAAATTGAGCCTAGGGCAGCAAAGAATATAATCAGAGTCCTTACTATTCCTTTTGGCTGTTTTCTTTTTTTAATTAAATGTGTTCTGACTTTGTTAAAAACTTACTAATCTTTAGCAGTCCTTAAGTGTGGCCAATCCTGGTAAATAATACCCTTCTTACATTCTCACATTTCTTTCTTTAGAGAATTTATAAGTGGTCTTGTGTGTATTGTTAAAAGGTAAAGAGTGAACTAAATTGTCCATAGTTTGTACTAGAATTTTCCGATACTGATTCTACTTGGCTTTATTTTCCATACCCGTATATTTCTTGAATATGGGTCACAGCTTTTCTTAAGTCATTACTCACATTTTAGGCTTATATATAGCTAAGTTTTGTAGAGCTAGCTGTAAGTTTGAATAATTTTGTTATTTTATGCAAAGAGTGGTTACTGCTTTAATCCTTGGTAAATGTTATAAAAATTTATTTATCTGATACACCTGATTTATTTTCTCTTTTCTAATTCATTTAGGAATATAGGAACAGAAGGAGAAGGGTTCTAACACTTTTGTTTTTATCAAAGGAGTATATCTTGAGACGCTTATCTGTTTGTGTTGTCTTTTTGTTTTTAAAGCTCTCCTTGGAGGCATTTTTTATTTTTTAAATATTTTTAGCCATGGCGAGCTACCTCCTCACTGTGAACAGCGCTTCCTCCCTTGTGAAATAGGCTGTGTTAAATATTCTCTCCAAGAAGGTATTATGGCAGATTTCCACAGTTTTATAAATCCTGGTAAGTAGCCAATTAGAGTAGATGCTAGATGTTAAAAAGTTACTTTTTTTATATTGATCTTATTTGATAATAGTATTTTTCTTAAAAGCTGTTGTATGGGTGAGTTCTTCAAATGTAGACTGGGTGAAAAACTGTTGAGAATGAAGTGTTTGACAGAGTTTCTGGTTTAGGCTTTTAACCTCAAGTAAGCGTTAAAGTAGGAGGAGAGTGAAAAACTTGGCTTAAAACTCAACATTCAGAAAACGAAGATCATGGCATCTGGTCCCATCACTTCATGGGAAATAGGTGGAGAAACAGTGGAAACAGTGTCAGACTTTATTTTTTTGAGCTCCAAAATCACTGCAGATGGTGACTGCAGCCATGGAATTAAAAGACGCTTACTACTTGGAAGGAAAGTTATGACTAACCTAGACAGCATATTCAAAAGCAGAGACCTTACTTTGCCAGCAAAGGTCCATCTAGTCAAGGCTATGGTTTTTCCAGTGGTCATGTATGGATGTGAGAGTTGGACTGTGTAGAAAGCTGAGCGCCGAAGAATTGATGCTTTTGAACTGTGGTGTTGGAGAAGACTCTTGAGAGTCCCATGGACTGCAAGGAGATCCAACCAGTCCATCCTAAAGGAAATCAACTCTGGGATTTCTTTGGAAGGAATGATGCTAAAGCTGAAACTCCAATATTTTGGCCATCTCATGCGAAGAGTTGACTCATTGGAAAAGACTGTGATGCTGGGAGGGATTGGGGGCAGGAGGAAAAGGGAACGACAGAGGATGAGATGGCTGGATGGCATCACTGACTCGATGGATATGAGTTTGAGTAAACTCTGGGAGTTGGTGGTGGACAGGGAGGCCTGGTGTGCTGCGATTCATGTGGTCGCAAAGAGTTGGACACGGCTGAGTGACAGAACTGAACTGAAGCGTTAAAGTTGAGCAGATAGAATGCCTGAAAAAATCTGTAGCCTATTTGCTTATCTGTAGTCTTAGAATTTCCTGAAAGTTTTGCTCTTTTGTTTCTTTACCTCATCCTTCACCTCAGCAGTTCTTAGTTTTTAACTTGGTGTTGACTTGTAACCTTGAGCAAAATATTTATCCTTTCTGAACCTATTAATTAATCTATAAAGTAGGGATAATACCTGTTGGAGGGCTGTTCTAATGTGGGAGACCTGGGTTCGATCACAGGATTGGGAAAATCCGCTGGAAAAGGGAATGACCACCCACTCCAGTATTCTGGCCTGGAGAATTCCATGGGATTGCAAAGAGTAAGACACGGCTGAACGACTTTCATTTTTACTTTTATAAAGAATACATGATACGGTATGGAAATAGACTAGTATTTAAAAGACTTTCAGATATTATTATTCCTACTACTATTCCACTCCATCAAAAGCAGTTAGTAATGAACACATAGGATTTGATTCAGTTCTCAAGTTGGTAGATAGTAGTTAGGGGAGTACTGTACCTTTTAGAGATAAGTGAGAGGAATATATAGGGAGAACTATTTGGGGAAACAATAATTTCATCTTTGGTTTTTTCAGTTGCTTTAAAATTGATTAGGACAGTCCAACACTTTTCCTTGTTTTGAAATAACAGGAAAATAAATTTTCCTACTTAATGAGAGTTGCTGCTTAGGAGAATTTTTGAACAGGTATAAAATGTTAAAAAGGTGGAACTTGGAGACTTTCCTCTGAGAAATATGTCAGTTATCTTGGTATATCAAGGGCCTCATCAACTGTGGCCATTTTATGGACTCCTGGCCAAGACTCTTTTAGCACAGATTTTCTTTACCTAGTATTTCTTTCTCTGTGAGGACTAACTTTTTAAAGTAGTGTGAATAATATGCCAAGATTCTTTGATAGTCATCATACCATTGGTTAGGAAAAAACTCCTTTGAGGTTTAAATCTTCTGTAATTTCACATAACAATAGCAGTTACCTATGTTATGATATAGTATATTACTATGGAATATTACCAAGAGTATAGCCAAGAGCTTCTGAATTTCTGCATCTCTCAATAAAATATTTTGAATTACAGGTGAAATTCCACGAGGATTTCGTTTTCATTGTCAGGCTGCAAGTAAGTATAAAGGAGTGGGATAGAATATAGGCATTGACTATAAGTGACCTGGTTAAGATGCTCTTTAAACAGATACATAAAACATTAGAAGATAATCTTAAATTATTGTTGGTAAATCTTCTTAAAAGTGGTAGATAGTGTGTGTAAGCCTTAAAATTTTTAAAATTACAAGCAATGATAGAATAATGTCCTTTTCCTGTTATGGAGATTGTGTTTTTATTTGTTTGGATTTTTTTTTGTTTTTTGTTTTTTCCTGCTTATATCCTTTGGCTTGAAGATCAGTGGCTTTTACTGGCCAGGTGCTTAGGTAGGTCTTCTAACAGGTATAAGGTTATCTAGATTTAGGGCTATTCACAGAAATGTCCATTCAAAAGTAAGGGGGGGAAAAGTTTATGCTTCAAAAGTAACAGAACAATAGTATTAAACAGATGAAACAGCTATGAATTGATTTTTCAGATGAGGAAAACAGGTTTCTATGTAAAGTGTCTTGCAACCAAAGGATGTGACTGTATAAATCTTACTCTTATACTCGTTTCTAGAAACTAGATTTTAACCAATGTCAGGGTTTAAAAGTTTTTCTTAAAAATGTAGACAACTAGTCTATAGAAGTGTTTGAAATTAGAAATGTTTTTCAAATCTGCTATAACAAGCAGCTGTTTTGTAATATTTATTTTTGATTGTGTTCTTTGAGTTTTTTCCAGTCTTAGTAAAAAATATGTTAGTCCCTTTTTTGTTTGTTTTTTTTTGAGTCAGAGCTGTGGGCTTTGGAATAAGGAGTTTAAGGCAGTCTTCTAGTAAGTTCTGTTATGTAGCTTGAGGTAAACAAAATGTATAGAATAAAAATGCTGTTGTAACTTTAAGATGTGAACCCAGCTCATCTCAAGTGTTAAATTGTCTGAAGCTGTTTGGCAAAATAGGTAGTAGTAAAAAAGTAACAGTAAAAACTTAGCTGGTGAATTAATTTCACATTTTTACTTAAGCTCTGTTTATGGTTTGTTCATCTCATGACTTCATTGGAATCCCTATATGCCAGACACTCATTTGTAAGAATGCCCTTGACTGTTTATTTTGTTTCTGATTAATTTTTATTTATTTATTTATTTATTTTTTAAATTTTAAAATCTTTAATTCTTACATGTGTTCCCAAACATGAACCCCCTTCCCACCTCCCTCCCCATAACATCTCTGTGGGTCATCCCCATGCACCAGCCCCAAGCATGCTGTATCCTGCGTCTGACATAGACTGGCGATTCAATTCTTACATGATAGTATACATGTTAGAATGCCATTCTCCCAAATCATCCCACCAAAAAAACTTATTTTTGCAATGGTCTCAAAATTAAGTGGTTAACAGAAAGTGTGGTTCTTGAAGGCAATCCTGTTAAGGTCTCCAGGAATGTTTCTTGAGTTATTTTTCACACTGTTTGAAACCAAGCACGATGTTTTTCATTCAGGAAACCTAAGATACTTGGAGCTTACCAATTTAAGCATGTCTTAAATTGCCAATTTTATAGCCCTAGGGAATGTATCAATTAACTAAGATAAATGACTGTATTAGAATGACAGCTATGTCAACAGAATAAAGATACCAAGGGTAGTGTAATCCAGCTGATATCTCACACAGTGACACCCTGAGAGAGATACACATGATTAATCGCTAAGGACAGGACATTCAGATCTGCCTGACGCTCCTATGCTGGCTGGTCTTTAAGAAGCACGTGTGAGACTGAGTGAAGGCTTCGTGGGCATTATGGTTTAGCACATTATATTGAAGAATTTTAAGCTTGGAAGAGATTTTGATAGTCTCCCATGTCCCGCCCACCCCTACAACGTTCCTCTGAATGGGAGTTCAGGTTTTGTGTGTGTGTGTTGGGGGTGTGGGGTTGGGTAGGAGATTTGGGCCCTCTCATTCTCCAGTACTTCACCAGAGGCGCTCTGCTGCTTTCCTGTTTATAGTTAATCATTTTGAGAGATAAGTTCTGCTTTAACATGAGCCCAGCCTTAGAAACTGCTTTCAGCTTCCTATATGGAAGGTCTATCAGCTTTTAAAACTATGCTTCATACACATATAAAAAGATTATAACATTCACTTAAAATTTAAAGAAAATTAACAGCAGTGCACCTGCCAGTCAGCTGAAGAAATAGCACTTTGCTGTTATCACTGAAGGCCCCTATATTTCTCTCTGATTTCATCCCCCCCTTAAGAGAACCACGGTTCTGAATTTTGTGTGATTTCCTTTGTTTTATGAATAGTTTTATGATAAGTACATGTTTAAATAATGTATTTTATTTTGTTTATTTGAACTTCTCAGTCGTGTCTGACTCTTTGCAACTTCGTGTGCTGCCCAACCAAGCTCCTCTGTTCATGGAATTCTTCAGGCAAGAGTACTGGAGTGGGGCCTTCCCTTGTGGTGCAGTGAATAAGACTCTGTGCTCCCAATGCTCAGGGCCTGGGTCAGTCCCTGGTCAGGGAACTAGATCCCACATGCCGAAACTAAGATCTGGAGCAGCCAAATAAATACATGTTTTGTTTAAAAAAAAAAAAAAAATACTGGGATGGGTAGCCATTCCCTTCTCCAGGGCATCTTCCCAACCCAGGAATTGAACCCAGGTCTCCTTCATTGCAGGAAGATTCTTTACTCTGAGCCATCAGGGAAACGCCACATATTCTGTATATTTCTGTGTATTTTTTAAATGACGTCTTTCCCCCTATTTCTCTGTTGGATTGTTTGTCATCTTTATTGGTGTATGGAAGTTTATAGTATATCTGTTTTTATTGATTATTTTAATTGTGTGCAGATACCTGTTTTCATTTTTCTCTCATGGGTATTTTAATTTATAGAAGTTTTTATTTTTAATGTAGTAAAGGTATCAGTTTTTTCCCTGATAGCTTGTGGGTGCTTGGGGTCTTATTTAAGAATTCCCTTTTACTTTTTTTTGTAGTAAACTTTAAAGAATTTATTTTTACTTGACCTACTTATATTTCTCAGAATGAGAATATATACATTATTTACCAATAAATGCTTAATGCTTTAAACTTACAATTACCTTACTTGCAGAAATTTGGAAATCATTCCAATTAACTGGAAAAAAATACAAATTTTTTTTGTTTTTATAATTCAGAATATATTTAAAATAAAATTTCCATAGCAGCCAAAACCTTTAACCAAAAATCCAGAACTGCAGTCTCTTAAGGGTAACAAAATGGCCACATACTAATTATCTTAAATATTAGCTCAGGAAAAGAAATATGTGGCTCTTAAAACAAGACTGGCTAGCAATTGGTACAGTTTTACTTTCTGGGCGTACAAAGCTGTCTTTATTTCATCTGTTCAAACACAGACAGTTGCTCCAAATTTAAAGTTTAAATGGACTTGCAACATTTAATATTGGTGATGCTTGCTAAGATTTAATAACTTCCAGCAATGAGAATCAGAAAATGACCACAATTAAAATTATCCTGAATGACTTAACTACTACACAGAGTAATCTGCCATTTTATAGTGTTTTTGAATTACATGGTATTTTTTCACAAATATAACACCTCATTAAATATCTTGTAAACCACTTTGTAGTTACAATAAGGGTTGTGAGGTTAAGTTCCAAAGATAATTATGTAATTAGTTTCACATTGCAAGACAATGCAAATCTCAGGCAAAATCAGCATTAGGAATGCAGTCTGTTGATCACTACAGTCCATGGAGTCGCCCATACTCTTAAGAGGATGCTCATCTATAATGGGCACCATCTTATTCAGTCATGGTATTAATACTACACTTCCAAAATCCAAGTAGATAAACAGTGTAATGGACTCCTGCTTTACAAATCATCTATTAAATCTGCCTGTAAAACTAAAAAATTTATTTTTCCAAAAGGTCAAATGAGTTACACTTATTTTATCCTTAACCCCAGGTAAAGAATTCCCTTCTCCTTGAAGGCCATGAAGATAACTTTATTTTATAGTTCCAAGATCTTATTCCACTTGGAATTGACTTGGGTATGATGTGAAGTGGAGGTTCAGCTTCTTTTTTCCCTTGTGGGTAATGGGTGTGATGTGAGGTGGAGGTTCAGCTTCTTTTTTCCCTTGTGGGTAATGGGTATGATGTGAGGTGGAGGTTCAGCTTCTTTTTTCCATTTTGGGTAATGGGTATGATGTGAGGTGGAGGTTCAGCTTCTTTTCTCCCTTGTGGGTAATGGGTATGATGTGAGGTTGAGGTTCAGCTTCTTTTTTCCATTTTGGGTAATGGATGTGATGTGAGGTGGAGGTTCAGCTTCTTTTTTCCCCTGTAGGTAATGGGTGTGATGTGAGGTGGAGGTTCAGCTTCTTTTTTCCCCTGTAGGTAATGGGTATGATGTGAGGTGGAGGTTCAGCTTCTTTTCTCCCTTGTGGGTGATCTGCTGTCCCATCTATTGAATGATCTATGTGTCCCATGTGCAGTGCCACGCCACACTTCTGCTTATGCATGAGTCTTTTTGATATCGTCTGTCCTATTAATCTGCTTGTTTTTTAGTGCCGATTTATTGTTAAAACACAATATTTTCATAATATTTTTACTTTGTATTTTTTTGGAATATTATGGCTGTTCTTGTCTCTTTGATCTTCCACATACAATTTATCATGCGTCACAAAAAAGCTATTGAGATTAAGAATCTCCTGATTTAGAATCACAGGATTCTAATCTTTGGATTTGGGGGATTTTGAGGGGAGTGTTTGTGCATTTTTATTTTAACTTTTATACATTTTTTAAAGATTACTTTTCACTTATAGTTATTACAGACTGTTGGTTATATTCTCCATGTTGTACAATACATGCTTGAGTCTCTATTATACCTCATCCTTAGTACCTCCCATTCCCCCACCCTTATCTTGCACCTCTGCCCACTGGAAGCCACTGGTTTGTTCTCTATATGAGTCTTCTTTTACATTGACTAATTTGTTGTAGTTTTTAGATCCACATACAGTACTGATCTTGGTCTGATTTATTTCACTTGACATAGTGTCCTCCAAGTCCATCTGTTACAGCAAATAGCAGTGTTTTATTCTTTCTTAATGACTGGGTAGTGGTCCTATGCATGTATATATCACAGCTTCTTTTTAAATTTTTATTTTATATTTGAATATAGTTGATTTGGGCTTCCCAGGTGGCATGAGTGGTATAAAAAACCCCTGTGCCAGTGCAGGAGAGGTAAGAGACATGGGTTTGATCCCTGGGTTGAGAAGATCTCCTAGAGGAGGGCACAGCAGCCCTCTCCAGTATTCCTACCTGATGCATCCCATGGACAGAGGAGCCTGATGGCCTACAGTCCATGGGGTTGCCAAGAGTTGGACAGGACTGAAGCAACTTAGCATGCACAGCACACGCATGATTTACAACACTGTGTTAGTTTCAGGTGAACACAAACTGCTGTACACATGTATATCTATTGTCCAGATTCTTTTCCCATGCAGGTTATTATAGAGTATTGAGTAGGGTTCCCTGTCCTTGTTGATTATCAATTTTATATATATATATATAGTAGTTCAGTTCAGTCGCTCAGTCGTGTCCGACTCTTTGCGACCCCATGAACCGCAGCATGCCAGGCCTCCGTGTCCATCACCAACTCCCGGAGTTCACTCAAACTCATGTCCATCGAGTCGGTGATGCCATCCAACCATATCACCCTCTGTTGTCCCCTTCTCCTCCTGCCGCCAGTCCCTCCCAGCATCAGGGTCTTTTCCAATGAGTCAACTCTTTGCATGAGGTGGCCAAAGTATTGGAGTTTCAGCTTTAGCATCAGTCCTTCCCAGGACTTCCAGTCCTTCCCAGAACACCCAGGACTGATCTCCTTTAGGATGGACTGGTTGGATCTCCTTGCAGTCCAAGGGACTCTCAAGAGTCTTCTCCAACACCACGGTTCAAAATTCTTTGGCACTCAACTTTCTTTATGGTCCAACTCTCACATCCATACATGACCACTGGAAAAACCATAGCCTGGACTAGATGGACTTTTGTTGACAAAGTAGTGTCTTGTGTATATGTTAATCCCAAACTCCTAATTTATCCCTCCCCTCCTTACCTTTCCCCTTTGGTAGCCATAAGTTTGTTTTCTAAATCTGTGAATATGCTTCTGTTTTGTAAATAAGTTCATTTGTATCATTTTTCTTTTTTTAGATTCCACATATAGCAATACCATATATATCTTTGCCTGGCTTACTTCACTTGGTGTGATAATCTCTCTAGGTTATAGAGATTGTCTATGGATCTATCTGTATTGGCTGCAAATGGCATTTTTGGGGGGAGGCCCCTCCCCCCACCACACACAATGTGGTATTTCAGTTCCCCAACCGGGGATTAAACCTGTGCCTCTGCAGTGGAAGTACAGTGTGAGCCAATGGATGCTGGGTAAATCCCTGCGAATGGCATTATCTTACTCTTTTTTTTTCCATTGTATATATGTACCACATCTTTATCCATTCATCTGTTGATGGACATTTAGGTTGCTTCCATTTCTTGGCTATTGGAAATAGTACTGCAGTGAACATTGAAGTGCATGTATATTTTCAAAGTATGGTTTTCTCTGGATATATGCCTAAGAGTAGGATTCTTGGATCATATGGCAACTCTCTTTTTAGTTTTTTTAAGGAACCTCCAGACTCCTTTCATAGTGGTTGTACCAATTTACATTCTTACCAACGGTGTAGGAGGTTCCTTTTTCTGCGTACCCTCTCCAGCATTTACTGTTTGTAGACATTTTGATGATGGCCATTCTTAGGTGATGATTTTGATTTGCATTATAATTTTTATTTGCATTATAATCAAAATTATAGTGCAAATTCATTTTATAATTGTAATGCAAACTTAATAGTAATTTATATTATATAACAATTTATAATATAATTTGGAATAAATTATAATGGAAACTTTATAATGCAATTTTTATGTTTATAAAATTTATAAAAACATTTTAAAGTTTATATAATTATGCAAATTTTGGGAAAAATTATCGAGGTGATAATTTTTATTTGCATTATAATTTTGATTTGCATTTTGATAATTATCAAAGTTGAGCATCTTTTTATGTGCTTTTTGATCATCTGTACATCTTTGGAAAAATGTTTATTAAGATCTTCCACCCATTTTTTTGACTTTTTTCTTTGAATATTCAGCAGCATGAGCTGTTTGTAGATTTAGGGAGTAATGCCTTGTGGGTTGCATCATTTGAAAATATTTTTTCTAATTCTGTGGGTTGTCTTGTGGCTTTGTTTATGGTTTGCTTTGTTGTGCAAAAGCTTTTTAAATATTTATTTTTATTTATGTATTTATTTTGTTGAGCCAGGTCTTAGTTGTAGCCCAGGGGATCTTCAAACTTTGTTGCAGCATTTGGGATCTAGCTCCCTGATGAAAGGGTCGAACCAGGGCTTCCTGCATTGAGAACTTAGAGCCTTAGCAACTAGACCACTAGGGACGTCCTGTGTAAAAGCTTTTAGTTAGATCCTATTTGTTTATTATTGTTTTTATTGTTATTAGAACATGGATCCAAAAAGATACTGCTGTGATTTATGTCAGAGAGTGTTCTGTTTTCCTCTTAAGAGTTTTATAATATCTGGTCTTACATTTAGGTTTTTAATCATTTGGAGCTTATTTTTGTTTACATTCTTAAAGAATGTTTTAATATTATATCATTCTGTTACATGTGTCTGTCCATTTTTCCCAGCACCACTTACTGAAGAGACTGTCCTTTCTCCATTGTATATTCTTGCCTTCTTTGCTATAGATTATTGACCATAGGTGAGTGGGTTTATTTCTGGGCTTTCTATCCTATTCCGTTGTTCTGTGTTTTTGTATAAGTACCATACTGTTTTGATGACTATAGCTTTATAGTATAATCTAAAGTCAGGGAGCCTAATTCCTCCAGCTCTGTTCATCTTAAGATTGCTTTGGCTGTTTTGGAGTCTTTTGTGTCTGCATACAAATTTTAAGATTTTTTTTGTTCTAGTCCTCTAAAACAGTGCCATTGGTAATTTGCTAGGGATTGCATTGAGTCAGTACACTACCTTGGGTAGTATAATCATTTTTTTTGACAATATTGATTCTTCAGATCCGAGAACATGGTATATCTGTCTGTGTCATCTTTAGTTTCTTTCCTCTGCATCTTCTAGTTTTCAGAGTACAGGTCTTTTGCCTCCTTCAGTTCAGTTCAATCACTCAGTCGTGTCCAACTCTTTGCAACCCCACGAATTGCAGCACGCCAGGCCTCCCTGTCCATCACCAACTCCCAGAGTTCACTCAAACTCATGTACATCAAGTCAGTGATGCCATCCAGTCATCTCATCCTGTCGTCCCCTTCTCCTCCTGTCCCCAGTCCCTCCCAGCATCAGAGTCTTTTCCAACGAGTCAGCTCTTCACATCAGGTAGCCAAAGTATTGGAGTTTCAGCTTTAGCATCAGTCCTTCCAAAGAACACCCAGGACTGGTCACCTTTAGAATGAACTGGTTGGATCTCCTTGCAGTCCAAGGGACTCTCAAGGGTCTTCTCCAACACCACAGGTCAAAAGCATCAATTCTTCAGTGCTCAGCTTTCTTCACAGTCCAACTCTCACATCCATACATGACCACAGGAAAAACCATAGCCTTGACTAGACGGACCTTTGTTGGCAAAGTAATGTCTCTGCTTTTGAATATGCTATCTAGGTTGGTCATAACTTTCCTTCCAAGGAGTAAGCATCTTTTAATTTCATGGCTGCAGTCACCATCTGCAGTGATCTTGGAGCCCAAAAAAATAAAGTCTGACACTTTTTCCACTGTTTCACCATCTGTTTCCCATGAAATGATGGGACCAGATGCCATGATCTTCGTTTTCTGAATGTTGAGCTTTAAGCCAACTTTTTAACTCTCCTCTTTCACTTTCATCAAGAGGCTTTTAGTTCCTCTTCACTTTCTGCCGTAAGGGTGGTGTCATCTGCATATCTGAGGTGATTGATATTTCTCCCTGCAATCTTGATTCCAGCTTGTGCTTCTTCCAGCCCAGCGTTTCTCATGATGTACTCTGCATATAAGTTAAATAAGCAGGGTGACAATATACAGCCTTGATGTACTCCTTTTCCTATTTGGAACCCGTCTGTTGTTCCATGTCCAGTTCTAATTGTTTGCCTCCTTAGGTTAAGTTTATTCTGAGGTATTTTATTCTTTTTGATGTGATGGCAAATGAGATGGTTTCCTTATTTTTTTCTTTCTGTTATTTTGTTCTTAGTGTATAAATATGCAACAGATTTCTGTGTATTAATTTAGTCTCCTAAAATTTTACTGAATTAATGGACTGTAGTAAGTTTTCTGGTAACATCTTTAGGATTTTCTATGCATAGTATCATGTCATTTTCAAACAGTGATGGTTATGCTACTACTTTTCCAATTTGGATTCCTTTTGTTTTCTTCTCTGATTGCCCTGGCTAGAACTCCCAAACTATGTTCAATAAAGGTGGTGAGCGTAGACATCCTTGTCTTGTTAGAGGGAATGTTTTTAGCTTTTCACCATTGAATATGGTGTTGAATTTGTCATATATTGCCTTTATTATGTTAAGGTATATTCCATCTGTGCCTACTTTTCTATGGATTTTCTTTAATTTGAAAATTTGGTGCATCACACTGACTTGGAGATACTTAAAAATACTTGTATCTTTGGGATAAGTCCAATTGATCATGATGTATGATCCTTTTAATATACTGTTGGATTTAGTTTGCTAGTATTTGTTGAGGTTTTTGCATCTTTGTTAATTGATATCGGCCTCTAATATTTTTGCGTGTCTTCTTTGCCTGATTTTAGCCTCATAGAATGAGTTTGGAAGTGTTCCTTCCTGTGCCATTTTTCAGAATAGTTTCAGAAGGATAGATGTTAACTTTGCTCTAAGTGTTTAATAGAGCTCGCCTGTGATGCCATCTGGTCCTGGACTTAACTTTGTTGGGAGTGTTTTAATTAGTTTCAATCTCAATACTTGTGATTGTTCTGTTTGTGTTTTCTGTTTCTTCCTGGTTTGGAAGGTTGTACTTTTCTAATAAGCTTCCCAGGTGGCTCAGTGCAGGAGACATAGGTTCCATTCCTGGGTTGGGAAGACCCCTTGGAGGAGGAAATGGCAACCCACTTCAGTATTCCTTGCCTGGAAAATCCCATGGACAGATGAAACTGAGTACAGATATGCACACACCTTTCTAATAATTTGTCCGTTTCTTCTAGATTGTCCATTTTATTGATGTATAGTTGCTCATAGTAGCTTCCTATGATCCTTTGTATTTCTGTGGTATCCGTTATAATTTCTACTTATTTCACTTCTAGTTTTGAGTTCAGGCCTCTCCCTTTTTTCCTTGATGAGTCTAGCTACAGGTTTATCAATTTTGTTTATCTTCTCAAAGAACCAGCTTTTGGTTTCATTGACCTTGTCTATTGTTTATTTTGTCTCTATTTAATTTATTGCTATATCTCCATTTCATTTATTTCTGCTCTTTCTTTCCTTCTGGTAATTTTAAATTTTTGTTTTCTCCTCTGGTTTCTCTAGGTGTAATGTTAGATTTTTTTATTTGACAAATTTTTCTTGTTTCCTGAGATAAGACTGTGTTGCTTATAAACTTCCCTCTTAGAACTGCTTTTGATGCATCCCATAAATTTGCATCATCATGCTTTTGTTTGCATTTATCTCTAAGTTTTTTTTTTAATTTCCTCTTTGTTTTTTTCCCCATGATCCATTAGTTATTTAGCAGCATATTGTTTATCCTCTGAGTGGTTTTTTTCTTTTTTTTTAGTTTTTTTTTTCTTGATTTTAAAAAATTCTTCTATTGTTGTGGTTGGAAAAGGTGATTGATGTAACTGCAGTTTTACCCAAGCTTGCTTTGTGGCCTAGCCTGTGATCACTCCTGGAGAATGTTTCATGTGCATTTGAGAAGAATTTGTATTCTGCTTTGAGATGGAATGTTCTATAAGCGTCAGTTAAGTCTGTCTAACGTGTATTTAAGACCTGTGTTTCGTAGCGATTTTCGGTCTGGATGAGCTGTCCATTGATAGAAGTGTAATGTTGAAGTCCCCACTCTTGTGTTGCTGTTGACTTCTTCTTTCATGGCTGGTGCGTGTGTCTTGTTCAGTTGCTCAGTTGTGTTTGACTCTTGTGACCCTATGGGTTGTAGCCTGCCAGGCTCCTCTGTCCATGGGATTTTTTTCAGCAAGAATCCTGGAATTGGTTTCCATTTCCTCCTCCGGGCCCAGAGGCCCATTTCTGCCTCTTCCCAACACAGAGATCAAACCTGAATCTCTATGACTATTAGTATTTGCGTTATATTATTATTGCTCCTATGTTGATTGCATGTAAAATTGTTAATTCCTCTTTTTGGATTGATCTCTTGATCATTATACAGTGGAAGTAACAAATAGATTCAAGGGATTAGGTCTGATAGAGTGCCTGAAGAACTATGCACAGAGGTTCGTGACATTGTACAGTGCAAGTAACAAATAGATTCAAGGGATTAGATATGAGAGAGTGCCTGAAGAACTATGCACAGAGGTTCGTGACATTGTACAAGAGGCAGGGATCAAGACCATTCCCAAGGAAAAGAAGTGCAAAAGAGCAAAATGGTTGTCTGAGAAAGCCTTACAAATAGCTGTGAATACAAGAAAAGTGAAAGGCAAAGGAAAAAAGCAAAGATCCAAATTGGGAAAGGAGTACGTCAGGGCTGTATATTGTCACCCTGTTTATTTAACTTATATGCAGAGTACATGAGAAACGCTGGGCTGGATGAAGTACAAGCTGGAATCAAGACTGCTGGGAGAAATATCAATAACCTCAGATATGCAGATGACACCACCCTTATGGCAGAAAGTGAAGAGGAACTAAAGAGCCCCTTGATGAAAGTGAAAGAGGAGAGAGAAAAACTTGACTTAAAGCTCAACATTCAGAAAACGAAGATCATGGCATCTGGTCCCATCACTTCATGGGAAATAGATGGGGAAACAGTGGAAAGAGTGTCAGACTTTATTTTTTTGGGCTCCAAAATCACTGCAGATGGTGACTGCAGCCATGAAATTTAAAGACGCTTCCTCCTTGGAAGAGAAGTTATGACCAACCTAGACAGCATATTAAAAAGCAGAGACATTACTTTGCCAACAATGATCCATCTAGTCAAAGCTACGGTTTTTCCAGTAATCATGTATGGATGTGAGAGTTGGACTATAAAGAAAGCTGAGCACCAAAGAATTGATGCTTTTGAACTGTGGTGTTGGAGAAGACTCTTGAGAGTCCTTTGGATTGCAAGGAGATCCAGTCCATCCTAAAGGAGATCAGTCCTGAATATTCGTTGGAAGGACTGATTGCTAAAGCTGAAACTCCAATACTTTGGCCACCTGATGTGAAGAACTGACTCTTTGGAAAAGACCATGATTATGGGAAAGATTGAAGACAGGAGGAGAAGGGGATGGCAGAGGATCAGATGATTGGATGACATTACTGACTCGATGGGCATAGGTTTGAGTAAACTCTGGGAGTTGGTGATGGACAGGGAGGTCTGCTGTGCTGCAGTCCATGGTGGTCGCAAAGAATCGGACACGACTGAGCAACTGAACTGAACTTGATCATTCGGTAGTATCCTTCTTTGTATCTTGTGTGTCTTTATTTTGTTCATTTTTTCTCATACGAGTGTTATTCCATTGTTGATTTCCTTTTGCATGGAATGTCATTTTCCATCTCTTCACTTTCAGTCTGTATGTATCCCTAGATCTGAAGTGGTTCTCTTGTAAACACCATATATGTGGCCTTATTTTTGTGCGTTCAACCACTGTATGTCTTTTGGTTGGAGCACTTGATCTGTTTACATTTAAGTTAATTACTGATACGTATGTGCTTATTGCCATTTGTTCATTTTGTTCTTATTTTATAGGTCTCTTTTCTTCCTCTTTTGTTCCCTTGTGATTTGATGACTGTCTTCATGTTATGGTTGATTCCTTTTTCTTCTTTGTGTGAGCATTGGATACCTTTTTGTTTTTGTGTGTTGAGTCCATTATAGATTTTTGGTTTGTGGTTACCATGAGGTTTTGATATAGACACCTATATACCCAAGATTAAGTTGCTGGTCACTTAATTTCAGATGCGTTTCCATTATCCTGCATTTGTACTCTCCTCATTCTGTGTGAGTGATTTCCTGTCTTTACTGTGTGTACTGGTGAGCTTTCCTATTTGTAATTTTGTTTCTGGTTGCAGCCTTTTCATTTCCACTTAGAGAAGTTTCTGTAGCATTTGTTATAAAACTGGCTTGGTAGTGCTGCATTCTCACAACTTTTGCTTGTCTATAAAGGTTTTCATTCTGCATCAAATATGAATGAGAGCCTTGCTGAGTAGAGTATTTTTGGTTATCATTTTTCCCTTCATCATTTTAAATATGTCAAACCATTTCCTTTTGGCCTTTAGAGTTTCTCCTGAAGAATCAGCTGATAACCTTACAGGGATTCTCTTAATGTTATTTGTTGCTTTTCCCTTGTTACTTTTAATATTTTCTTTTTGTCTTTTATTTTTATCAATTTGGTTAACATGTGTCTTGGCACATTCCTCCTTGGGTTTCTGCTGTACATGACTGCTTCCTCAACTTGGGTGACTTTTCCATAATAGGGAAGTTTTCAGATATTATATCTTCAAATATTTTGTCAGGCCCTTTCTCTACATCTTCTTTCAGGACACCTATAACATGAACGCTAGTGCATTTACTATTGTCTCAGAGTTCTCTTCAACTGTCCTCATTTCTTTTTATTCTTTTTTGTTTCTTTATTCTGTTCCACCGTTCTGTCTTCCAGCTCACTTATCCATTCCTCTGCCTCATTGATTTTTGCTATTGATTCCTTCTAGTGTATTTTTCAATTACTGTGTTTTCTACTCTGTTTGTTCTTTATATCATCTGGCCCTTCATTGAACATTTCTTGGTGTCTTTCAGTACATTTCTTGTATCTTCTTGGTCTGTGCCTCCATTCTTTTTCCAAGATTTTGGATCCTCTTTACTGTCATTACACTCAGTTCTTTTTCAGGTAGACTGTCTGTCTCCACTTGGTTTTTGTTGTTGTTGTTCCTTCGTCTGGAACCTATTCCTCTGTCATCTCACTTTGTCTCACTTTCTGTCTCTGTAGTCGCATTGGCTACAGGATTGTAATTCATTTTTCTTCTGGTGTCTGCCCCCTGGTGGTTGGAGCTGGGTCCTGTTCCTCTGGTTGGCAGGGCAGTGGCAAAGATTGTGTTTAGAGGCAGCTCTGAGCTCAGGAAGATCCCCTGGAGAAGGGAATGGCAACCCACTCCAGTACTCTTGCCTGGAGAATCCCATGGAGGGGAGGAGCCTGGTAGGCTGCAGTCCATGGGGTCACAAAGACACTGAACTCAGGAAAACTTTTAAGCAGCTTGTCTGCTGAGTAGGGATATGTTCCCACCCTGTTTATTTTTTGGCTTGAGACATCAGCACTGGAACCTTCGGGCTGTTGGGTGGGGCTAGGACTTGGCATTACAATGGTATCCTTCAGGACAGCTTACAGCAGTGAACATGCCCCAGAACCTTTGCCACCAGTGCGCTTGTCCCCACAGTGAGCCACAGCAACCCCTGCTTTGCAAGAAGATCCTCTAGGACTAGCAGGTAAGTCTGGCTGAGACTCCTATGAAGTTGCTGCTTTTCCACCTGGGTCCTGGTACACATGATATCCTGTGTGTGCTCTCCATGAGGTTTCTGCTTCCTTCCAGCCCTCTGGAGCTCTTGCAGCAAGCCTTGCTAGCCTTCAAAGCCAAATGGCTCTGGTGGCTCTCCTCCCAATATCAGGCCCCTGGACTAAGGAGCCTGACACGAGGCTCGGAACTATCACTCCTGTGGGAGAACTTCTGAGATATAATTATTTTCCAGTTTGTGCTTCACCCAGCTGGCAGGTATGAGATTTGATTATTTTGCACATGTGCCCCCCCCATCTTGTTTTGGTGGGGTTTTTTATGTTTTTGGAGGTAGAATTTTTTTTTGGAGAGGTTCCAATCCTCTTTGTTGCTAGTTTTTCAGCAGTTAGTTGTGATTTTTAGTGTCTCCTGCTGCTGCTAAGTCACTTCAGTCGTGTCCGACTCTGTGCGACCCCATAGACGGCAGCCCGCCAGGCTCCCCCGTCCCTGGGGTTCTCCAGGCAAGAACACTGGAATGGGTTGCCATTTCCTTCTCCAGAGCATGAAAGTGAAGTCACTCAGTCGGGTCCCACTGTTAGCAAGAGGAAGTGAACTCAGGTCCTTTTACTTTGCCTTCTTGTCGTCTGTGCAGAGAAACTAATCTCAGTATTTTGAGTATATTTATTACTTTTGTTTTTTTTGCAAGGAAAATACAGTATTTTCACAAGTGTTTGGCATACCTCATGAGTGAAAAACAACTGTATGAAGCAGATGATGATAAATATCTATTTCTGGCCTACAGGAGACATCAACCAAATTATTAATTAACTACTCACAATCTCCATAACTGTTTAGAATAACATTCTAAAGTAAAATAGCCCAGTATTAATTATAACCTATTTTAGTTATTAATTTGATACATGAATCTTGGTATTCAATTACATTCCCATTGTAACATGAATATTAAAAATCATCATGTAATATTATAAATTCTTATAAGCTATGGGAAATATAGTTTTTTCTTTCTCTTTTTTTTCTTCAAGCATCCTGCATCAAACATAGACTGGCGATGCGTTTCTTACGTGATAGTATACATGTTTCAATGCCATTCTCCCAAATCATCCCACCCTCTCCCTCTCCCTCAGAGTCCAAAAGTCCACTCTACACATCTGTGTCTCTTTTGCTGTCTTGCATACAGGGTCATCATTACCATCTTTCTAAATTCCATATATATGTGTTAGTATACTGTATTGGTGTTTTTCTTTCTGGCTTACTTCACTCTGTATAATCAGCTCCAGTTTCATCCATCTCATTAGAACTGATTCAAATGTATTCTTTTTAATGGCTGAGTAATACTCCATTGTGTATATGTACCACAGCTTTCTTATCCATTCATCTGCTGATGGACATCTAGGTTGTTTCCATGTCCTGGCTATTATAAACAGTGCTGCGATGAACATTGGGGTACATGTGTCTCTTTCAATTCTGGTTTCTTCGGTGTGTATGCCCAGCAGTGGGATTGCTGGGTCATAAGGCAGTTCTATTTTGAGTATATTTAAATCTTTGAATCATTTTGAAAAGAACTGACAGCTTCATGATATTCTTTATGTTTACACAGTTTTGACCAGAGACATATTAATGCCACTGGCGTTAGTTTCTGCAAAAATTCCCCAGTTAGAAATG
This sequence comes from Ovis aries, assembly GCF_016772045.2. Taxonomy (NCBI): domain Eukaryota; kingdom Metazoa; phylum Chordata; class Mammalia; order Artiodactyla; family Bovidae; genus Ovis; species Ovis aries. The sequence goes on from NC_056054.1 coordinate 119,048,601, forward strand.
TTTTAATATAGAGCTACTTTTTTAAATGTGTAGTTCTTTATAATAAAGTCTTAATTTTCTCTATAATCTTTATCTTATTAGCTATAGCTTATCATTTTTCTTGCTAATTATATTAATAGATCTCAATTATATTTTTCTCAGCAATAAAATTGATTTTATTTAAAAATTATTCTCTAGTATTTTTTAAATTGAATCAAAATTATATTTTCTACTTGTTTATTTTTTGTTTTGGTTTTATCCCACCTTTGCTAAACTCTGAGGTTTTTAGAAAGTTCCTTATATTTGTGAAATGACTTCTTCTAATCTGTATCTTTTATTTAAAACATTTAAAACCTGTTTGTCCTAGTGTGCTTGCTGTGAAGATTCTAATCTTTCACCAGTGAGTATTCTGTTTGCTGTAGTTTTTCTCTGTCTTTTAGTTTTGGTATATACTCTTTATCAGGATAAAGAGTTCCCTTTTGTTCCCAGTTTCACTAGAGGTATCAGTTGCATATTTTAATGAATACTCTTTCTGGATATCAGATGATTTGTGTCTTTTGTTTATATGGTGATTTACTAATCTGAAAAACTAACCTTACATTCCACAAACAAACCCAGCATTTTCACTATATAACTTAAATAAATTGCTGGATTCGATTTGCTAATATGGGTTGATCAAGAAGTACCTTTGATTTTTAAAAAGTAAAAATAAGGGACATGTTTTTCATTTTCACCAAGAGCTTTATTAAGCAGTGATTCACCATTTTTCCCACTAACTTCTACCATTTTTCAGCAACTTCATAATTCCATTTTCCCAAAACTTTTTACCTTTTAGAACAAAGAATTGTTCCAGGTGCCTTTTACACCAGGGAATTGGAATTTTTTTCTTTAAAAGAAGTTTGTAAAGATCAAAATAAGTGGGAATTTGAAGGTGCAATGTCTAGTGAGTATGGTGGATGAATCAGAACTTCCCAGCCAAGCTTTATCAGCTTTTGCCTGGTCATCAAAGAAACATGCAAAACTTGTGTTATCCTGATGGAAGATTATATTTTCTTTTGGCTAATTCCGGATGCTTTTCATTGAGTGCTGCTTTCAGTTGGTCTAATTGGGAGTAGTAATTATTGGAATGAATCATTTCATTTTCCAGAAGCAGCTCATCCCTTCCAGTCCCACCATGTACACACCATCACCTTCTTTGGATGAAGATTCGCCTTTAATGTGGTTGGTGGTGGTTCATTTTGCTTGCCCCATGATATCTTCCACTTGCATTATTGTACTGTATCTGCTTTTTATCACCCATCATAATTTATTCTGAAAACGAAATGTTTTTGCTTTAAGGAGAGAATTGCATTCAGAAATATGATCAAGAAGGTTGTTTTTTTTCCCCCTTATGTGCAGCCCAAACATATTTAATAAAAGCAGTTACCATAGTGCTTTGATTTTCAGTGGTTGAGTTGGATATTTTGAGTATGTCACTTATCTCCCATGTGGAATAAAGTTCATTGTTCTCAATGCCTCAGTTTGCTTGCTGTCACCTTCACCTGGTCTGCCCAACCATGGAGCATCGTCCAGCAAGAAATCTCTACCATGAAACTAGGCAAACCACTTTTGACATATTTGATCAGTCACAATACCTTTTCTATATACTTCACAAATATTTCTTTGCACTTTAGTTGCATTTTTACCTTGAAATAATAAAGCATGTTATTCTGAAAATGTGGCTTTTTTTCCTTCCATCTTCAATATTAAAATGGCTTCACAAAAATTCAGCAGCTTTGGTAAACTTTTTAAAATGCACACTGATACGACAGCTGTTACGATACAATGCAACAAAACTGTTTTGAATGAAGTTAAAGACACCTAAGCACTACCAGAGCCATTTTACAGAAAAACCAAACTTTTTGGACAACCCAGTAGTTTGTTTTAGGATTTTTGCATTCATGTTAAACCTGAGGTTAATCTTTATTTTCTCATCAAGGCTGTTTTGCCGTTCTAAAATGGTTTGGGAAATGCATTTTGAGTTTTTGAGTCTACATGTGTTCTTTTTTATGGTTCTGTTTAAGTTATCAGTAATTTTATTTCCTTGAACATAAAAAGCTGTGTTTTTTAAAGCTTTATGTTTGTTAACTCTGTTATGGGGATCTTCTTTTTTTGGATATATTTTTGTAGTCTGTTTATCTTGATGCTCAGTCACGTATTCAGCTCTTAATATGTGTGGTCATTTTTGAGTGCTGAACAGTAGCTGTAACTTGGCACACATGCAAAGAAATCATCAGTAAAGTTTCTCATGGGCTTCACAGCATAAACAGTGGAGGCCAGAAGACAATTGAGTGGTTTTTTAATTTTTAAATTTTTATATATACGCAAGTAATTCTGGAGTAATATTTTAAATTCTTACTAGCTCTAGGTCTGTTGAAATCTCAGTTTCTCAGTCTCTATCTCTTCTAGGTTTGGTAAATGCCCAAATAACCAACAAACCCAAATGCCAGATTCAGCTCTCTAGGATTTCTTCATTGTAAGATTTTGGACTTACAATTCCTCTCTTCATTTATGTCTCTGCAGTGCCTTCAAGCAGGTGTTTGATGTGTGCCATCTTTTCCTTAGTCTTTCATTATCAGAACTTGAACTCTCCTTGTATTATCTTTTTAATTGGCTACACGGCGCTGCTTGAAGGATTGAAGCCAGGGCCCCATCAGTGAAATGCTGAGGCCTCATCACTAGACCACCAGAGAGTTCCTAGCATTCTTTTTCTTAATAGTTTCCAATTTTATGTTGAAATTCGTAATTTGATCTCATCAAATAATAGGCATGATTATTTAAAATCTGTGTCCAGAAACTTGAGCTTCTGGACTCGATTTTGTCTTTCAACTTTGTCTTGGTTTTCACTCTTTGTTGTGTGAGTACCTGGTTTATTCATATAGATTATCTGGGGAAAAAAATGGTTTAAGGTAGTTTGAGGTTGATATTTCTCTTCTAGAAATGATTTATGATTGCTTTTTCTAGACACCAGGGGTCTCACAAACCAGGCCCCCAAAGCTGTCTGAAACACACTTCTTAGCCAGTAAACTTCCTCTTAAGGAATTAGGAAATGACTCCAGGGTAAAAACTGCCTCCAGAATTAGGCTGACCTCTCTGACTTCTTTGCATTTTGATAACCTCTCTTTGCATTTGATCACCTCTGTGGCTTATTTTGCTTTTGACCTAATAATCCCTTGCTACTGTAGCTGTTTTCCATATCTTAAATTTTTGTGGGAAGTTGTATTACTTGGTCTGTATTTTACTGGAAGTGGAAATACCATTTTACAACCTTCTAAAAACCTATCATTACTATCGAGTCTCCAGCCTTTCTAATAAAATATTGATGAACGGCGGCATAGAAATGGTGAAAACACTGCTGCTTTCACTTAACAAGCCTGGGCTTGAGTCCTGACTCCACTGTTCACCAGCTGTTAATTTATTGTTAACTTCTGTGATTCTCAGTTCTCTCTTCTCTAATATGTATATTACCTATTTTATAACATTATGGGATAAAATGTGTAAAGTACCTGACCACAACCAGGCTTGATACAAGTACTTAAATACAAGTTACCCACTACTCCTTCCTATACCCATCCTTCTATACCTAATCCATAATGTTTGTCTTGGTCAAATTTTAACTCTACCTCCCTTTTTATTTCCTTCAGGTGATTCTAGTCACAAGATTCCTATTTCACACTTTGAATCTGGGCATGACCAAGCAACTGTGTTACAAAATCTTTATAGATTCATTCATCCAAACCCAGGGAACTGGCCACCTATCTACTGCAAGGTAATTTCAACATAAGAATTTCTTTTAAAGTCATCTACTTAGAAGAGCCATGAAAGATACCCAGAGAAAGAACTTTTGCCTGTGTCTTAACTGTGTATTAAAATATGTTCATTTTTAGTTGCTTTGAATGTAATTAGGTATGTATAATGCCTTTTCTTCTACATTTCTCTAATATTGGAGGGATTTTGAAGACTGCAGTAACTGAATATATTTCACCTTTGGTAGATTTCATGTTTATAGTTCCTCCTTCTGAAATACCTTCAATATCTTTTTACCCTGAAGGACGGATTTCTAGTTGATACACCTGTCACTTCCAGGCAAGAGTACCATTTATTCAGAACTATTTTTGTAGTAATTCCTTGATAAAACAGTAAAAATCAAACATTTCTAACCATGAACACAAATCTCACTTGCTGTTCATAAAGTATATTAACAATGCTTTATGAACATAACTGGTTATTATTAGCAGTATTTTCTAGTATATGTTACCCTTTTTTTTTTTTTTCAACCATTCTCATTTAGTTTTCATGGACTCTTCAGCCTTTCCCTTCCCCTTACCCATCCTCCCTCCCACAGTTTGAAAGGGCCTTATTAATTGCAAGTAACAGAGGATAGAAGAAAATAAAAGTAAAATTTTTTTCTCTTCTTTAGTCTGATGATAGAGCCAGAGTCAACTGGTGTTTGAAGCATATGGCAAAGTCATCAGGTAAGTTAAACTAGGTCACTGTTCAAATGTATTTTAGTATCTGTGTTTCCATTTTGATGTACATGTTCTGTGTTCCTGAATTCGCTAATTTTATGTTTGTTTTTATTTACCAATGGAAGAAATCAGACAAGATCTAGAACTTCTCACAGTAGAGGATCTTGTAGTAGGGATCTACCAGCAAAAATTTCTGAAAGAGCCTTCTAAGACCTGGGTTCGGAGCCTCCTAGAGGTGGCCATGTGGGATTATTCTAGCAACACAAGGTACTTATGTCATTTTATGATGATAATACTGACTTTTTCTGAACTGAGAAATATAGTAGGATTAGTTTGTGCCTTTTAAAGCATGATTTGCCTATGAAACTTTGGAATCATTGTATTTCCTTGAATATAAGGTTTCACTGATTATAAGATACATTGTTACCTTATCACTAAATGCAAAAACCAAAATACCAAATAAAATGACAGTGTTTATTCATTTAGAGTGTCCGTATTGATGAAAGTATATAGTATCTATTTAAATAAATACTCTGTTACATAGTCTTCTTATAAGAAATATGAAAATAAGAAGTATTTTTTATTTTGATATTTTAGGCTTACAGAACATTTGGAGGACTCTAGTACAAGGAAATTGTATATACCATTCTCAGATTCTAATTGTTAATATTTTAATATGTTTATAAAAATAAACACTTTCTTTTCCTCAACCACTTAAGAGTGAGTTGCCTTTTCACCCTGAATATCAGAAATGTAGGTAAGAACAGGTACATGTGTGTTGCCACAATACAGTTATCAAAACAGTATATTACCATTGCTACAGTTATTTCAGTTCAGTCCCTCAGTTGTGTCCAACTCTCTGCGACCCCATGAACCGCGGCACGCCAGGCCTCCCTGTCCATCACCAACTCCCGGAATTTACCCAAACTCATGTCCATCGAGTTGGTGATGCCATCCAGCCATCTCATCTTCTGTCATCCCCTTCTCCTCCTGCCCCCAATCCCTCCCAGCATCAGGGTCTTTTCCAGTGAGTCAGCTCTTTGCAGGAGGTGGCCAAAGTATTGGAGTTTCAGTTTCAGCATTAGTCCTTCCAGTGGACACTCAGGACTGATATTTAGGATGGACTGGTTGGATCTCCTTGCAGTCCAAGGGACTCTCAAGAGTCTTCTCCAACACCACAGTTCAAAAGCATCAATTCTTCAGCACTCAGCTTTCTTCACAGTCAACTCTCACATCCATACATGACCACTGGAAAAACCATAGCCTTGACTAGACAGACCTTTGTTGGCAAAGTAATCTCTTTGCTTTTTAACATGCTGTCTAGGTTGGTCATAACTTTCCTTCCAAGGAGTAAGTGTCTTTTAATTTCATGGCTGCAGTCACCATCTGCAGTGATTTTGGAGCCCCCTAAAATAAAGTCTGACACGGTTTCCACTGTTTCCCCATCTAAGTGATGGGACCAGATGCCATGATCTTCGTTTTCTGAATGTTGAGCTTTAAGCCAAGTTTTTCACTCTCCTTTTTCACTTTCATCAAGAGGCTCTTTAGTTTCTCTTCACTTTCTGCCATAAGGGTGGTGTCATCTGCATATCTGAGGTTATTGATATTTCTCCTGGCAGTCTTGATTCTGGCTTGTGCTTCTTCCAGCCCAGCGTGTCTCATGAGGTACTCTGCATATAAGTTAAATAAGCAGGGTGACAATATACAGCCTTGATGTACTCCTTTTCCTATTTGGAACCAGTCTGTTGTTCCATGTCCAGTTCTAACTGTTGCTTCCTGACCTGCATATAGGTTTCTCAAGAGGCAGGTCAGGTGGTCTGGTAGTCCCATCTCTCTCAGAATTTTCCGCAGTTTATTGTGATCCACACAGTCAAAGGCTTTGGCATAGTCCATAAAGCAGAAATAGATGTTTTTCTGGAACTCTCTTGCTTTTTCCATGATCCAGTGGATGTTGGCAATTTGATCTCTGGTTCCTTTGCCTTTTCTAAAACCAGCTTGAACATCTGGAAGTTCACAGTTCATGTATTGCTGAAGCCTGGTTCAGAGAATTTTGAGCATTACTTTCCTAGCGTGTGAGATGAGTGCAATTGTGAGGTAGTTTGAGCATTCTTTGGCATTGCCTTTCTTTGGGATTGGAATGAAAACAGACCTTTTCCAGTCGTGTGGCCACTGCTGAGTTTTCCAAATTTGCTGGCATATTGAGTGCAGCACTTTCACAGCATCATCTTTCAGGATTTGAAACAGCTCAACTGGAATTCCGTCACCTCCACTAGCTTTGTTCGTAGTGATGCTTTCCAAGGCCCACTTAACTTCACATTCCAGAATGTTTGGCTCTAGGTGAGTGATCACACTGTCGTGATTATCTGGGTCATGAAGATCTTTTCTGTACAGTTCTTCTGTGTATTCTTGCCACCTCATCTTAATATCTTCTGCTTCTGTTAGGTCCATACCATTTCTGTCCTTTATAGAGCCCATCTTTGCATGAAATGTTCCCTTGGTATCTCTAATTTTCTTGAAGAGATCTCTAGTCTTTCCCATTCTGTTGTTTTCCTCTATTTCTTTGCATTGATCACTGAGGAAGGCTTGCTTATCTCTCCTTGCTGTTCTTTGGAACTCTGCATTCAGATGCTTATATCTTTCCTTTTCTCCTCTGCTTTTCACTTCTCTTCTTTTCACAGCTATTTGTAAGGCTTCCCCAAACAGCCAGTTTGCTTTTTTGCATTTCTTTTCCATGGGGATGGTCTTGATCCCTGTCTCCTGTACAATGTCACAAACCTCTGTCCATAGTTCATCAGGTACTCCTTCTATCAGATCCATTCCCTTAAATCTATTTCTCACTTCCACTGTATAATCATAAGGGATTTGATTTAGGTCATACATGAATGGGCTAGTGGTTTTCCCTACTTTCTTCAATTTCAGTCTGAATTTGCTAATAAGGAGTTCAAGATCTGAGTCACAGTTAGCTCCTGGTCTTGTTTTTGCTGACTGTATAGACCTTCTCCATCTTTGGCTGCAAAGAATATAATCAACCTGATTTCAGTATTGACCATCTGGTGATGTCCATGTGTAGAGTCTTCTCTTGTGTTGTTGGAAGAGGGTATTTGCTATGACCAGTGCATTCTCTTGGCAAAACTCTATTAGCCTTTGCCCTGCTTCATTCCATACTCCAAGGCCAAATTTGCCTGTTAACCCAGTGTTTCTTGACTTCCTGCTTTTGCATTCCAGTCCCCTATAATGAAAAGGACGTCTCTTTTGGGTGTTCTAAAAGGCTTTGTAGGTCTTCATAGAACCGTTCAACTTCAGCGTCCTCAGCATTACTGGTTGGGGCATAGGCTTTGCCGTGGAAACGAACAGAGATCATTCTGTCGTTTTTGAGATTGCATCCAAGTACTGCATTTCGGACTCTCTTGTTGACCATGATGGCTACTCCATTTCTTCTAAGGGATTCATGCCCACAGTAGTAGATATAATGGTCATGAGTTAAATCTACCCATTCCAGTCCATCTTCGTTTGCTGATTTCTAGAATGTCGATGTTCACTCTTTCCATGTCCTATTTGACCACTTCCAATTTGCCTTAATTCATGGACCTGACGTTCCAGGTTCCTATGCAGTATTGCTGTTTACAGCATTGGACCTTGCTTCTATCACCGGTCCCATCCGCAGCTGGGTATTGTTTTTGCTTTGGCTCCATCCCTTCATTCTTTCTGGAGTTATATCTCAACTGATCTCCAGTAGCATATTGGGCACTTACCAACCTGGGGAATTCGTCTTTCAGTATCCTATCATTTTGCCTTTTCATACTCTTCATGGGGTTCTCAAGGCAAGAATACTGAAGTTGTTTGCCATTCCCTTCTCCAGTGGACCACATTCTCAGACCTCTCCACCATGACCCGCCCATCTTGGGTGGCCCCACACGGCATGGCTTGGTTTCATTGAGTTAGACAAGGCTGTGGTCCGTGTGATCAATACTGTTGTCTAATCTGAAGGCTGTATTCATATTTTGCTAGTTCTAATAATGTCTTCTGTAGCAAAAAATAAACACCTGGGGTCCAACCCAGGATGACATGTTACATTTAGTTATGATGTCTCTTTAGGATCCTTTTAACCTGGAATTATTCATCGATCTTTGACTTTGGTGGTCTTGACCTTTTTGAAGAGTGCAGGCCAGTCACTTTGTAAAATTTTTCTCAGGTTGAGTTTGCTTATATTTCCTCGTGGTTAGATTGCAGTTGTGTGTGTGTGTGTGTAATTGTTTTTAATTGAAGGATAATTGATTTACAGTATTGTGTTGGTTTCTGCCAAACATCAACATGAATCAACTATATATGTATATATGTCCCCTCCCTCTTGAACCTGCCTCCTTTCTCTCTCCCCGTCCTACCGGTCTAGGTTGTTACAGAGCCTCCGTTTGAGTTCCCTGAGTCATACAGCAAATCCCCGTTAGCTATCTGTTTTATATACTGTGATGTATATTTCCATGTCACTCTCTCCATATATCCACTCTCCCCTTCCCCCCCCTTCCTCCATTGCATAAGTCTGTTCTCTGTGTCTGTGTCTTCATTGCTTCCCTGCAGGTAATTTCATCGGTATGAGGCTGTGTATTTCTAGCAAGAGTACCTCAAAAGTGATGTCTCTTCTCAGATGTGTCAGATGTGGAGGCATCTGATTTTAATCTCATTACTTATAACTTTGATCACTTGCTTAAGGTAATGTCTGCCAAATTTTTCCATTGAAAAGTTATTCATTTTCACTGTACAATTAATATTCTGTTGGGAGAGTCTTTGAAATTTGGTAGATTATCTATTCTTTAATATTTAATCTGCTAGCTTATCATCTGCTAGTCAGTTATGACTATATTTGTGAAATGGTGGTGCTCTAATTTGGTTGTTGTTTCCACATTTATTATTAAAGGAGCTTTTCCTTTTTGCTGACTTTTTTTAAATTTATGACTGTGGACTTACATATTCCTAGTATCTTATTCAGTGAGCTGTAATGTCTTATTAACTTATTTTTTGCTCAGATTGGTTTCTTTATAGCCAGTGGTTTCTTTGTTGTTCGGAGTTTGAGTTTTGTTATTGTCTAATTTTACAATGCTGCCTCCTTCTTTGAGTGTTTCTTTGCTTTTCCAGCTCCAGTTATTCCAGGTTCATCTTTTACTTTTCCTTCTTTAGCTTTAAATTAGCCCTTTATCCAAGGAACCCTGATTCTGTTTAATGGAGGAGAGTATTTAGGAGATAGAATCTGGGTGCTAGGTTTCATTCCTACTAGAGCATCTTCGGTTCTAGCTCTCCTTAGTGGAGAGAGCTAGGAAATATATGTATGTGTACTACCCTTGCTACACATTTTTAAGTGGCTAGACTCACCTGCCGACTCCATCCTCCCTTTCCTCCTCCCTCTCTGTCTTCATCTCATCCTGAGTTCATACATAAACCTGCAATTGCCATTTAAAACCATAGAGTTCTCTAGTTTTCCATTTTTGTATTGCTTTTCTGCATGGAAAAACCTGGTGCTCAACAGAATGTATTAGGTTGTTGTAAAATTAAGTGATACCACCTTTTAAAAAAAGACTTATTAACAGTTTAGAATCTTTTTTTCAGTTTTGTTAGTCAGAGATTAGTCAAAAAGTTATTGGTGAGGGACTGGTGGTCCCATGGTTAAGACCTCATGCTCCACCACAAGGAGCACAGGTTTGATTTCTGGTCAGGAAGCTAAGATCCCTCATGCTGCAGGATATGGAAAAAAAAACTATTGGAATTTGTTCTTTTTTTTCTCCTTCACTGTGGTTAAATTATTCATTTGAAATAGTTTATTTGCTTGCTTTATTTCAGTTTGGTTTTGCCCATATTTGTTGGTTTTATTACATTTTGAATGAGTAGTACATTAGGACAGTTCAAAAAAAACAGTTCAGTCTAGTTCTGTAAAATTTCTTTAAAATGTTAGTCACTCGGTCATGTCTGACTCTTTGTCACCCTGGGGACTGCAGCCCACCAGGCTCCTCTGTCTTTGGGATTCTTCAGGCAAGAATACTAGAGTTGGTAGCCATTCCCTTCTCCAGGGGATCTTCCTGACCCAGGGATCAAACCTGGGTCTCCTGCATTGCAGGCAGATTCTTTACATTCTGAGCCACCAGGGAAGTTCTGTAAAGTTCCTTGGATTGCATTAAATTCATAAACTAACTGGAGAACTGAAATCTTTATATATGAATTCTGTCCAAGGACAGGAGATGTCTTTCCATTGTTCAGATCTATGTTTGGGTCTTTCAAGTTTGTTTTAAAATTTTTCTCACATAGATTGTGCCTATCTGAGTCTGGTGAGTTTTTTGTGGGGTGATAACTTTGTTTATTCTATGCAAGTTGGCTTGATTAGACTTTCTAACTTTAATTGTATCAGTTTTGGTAATCTGTACTTCCCTAGGAAATGATTCATTTTATATAGGTGTCCAGACTTATTTAAGTCTGCAAACTAAGTCTCTTATAATTTAAAATTCCTCGTTTCATTGATTTCTTATGTATTTGTGCTTCTGCTTTCTCCTTCTAAATCATACCTCGTGCATTGTCTTTGTTTTTTTTTTTTAAGCGGCAGGATTTCAGTTTATTAGACCTACCAATGTTTTGTTCTCTTCCTCATTCATTTCTGTTTTTGTATTCTTGGTACTTTGTGATTCTTTGTTTAGATTTGTGAGCTCAGTGTTAACCTTTTTGATTTTTTAATTGATAAGTGTTTAGTGGAGTGAATTTTCTCAGACATTGCTTTCAGTGCATCCCATAAGTTGTTGACATAGCATTTTGTCTTTTTTTTTTTTTTAAATTCTGTAGTTCCAGCTCTCTTTAACCAAAGAGTTACTATGAGGCTTTTAAATGTCCAGATGGAAAGAAAGCCTTTCTGATTTTTTGTTAGTAAATTTTAGTGTCTTTGCATTTTGTTCAGAGTATTGTTTATAACATTTCTACCTTATGAAAGCTACCAGTGTTTTGCAAATTAAATAATCAGTTTTTGGACTGTTTTGTGGATAGAACAATATGTACTTGTCAGGGTGCAACTTTTGACAAATACCCATAAGCTCTACATTATTATATCATTTAAGCTGCATTACCTCTTTATGTTTTTTGTCTGCTTGATCTGTTTTATATTGAAAATGGGTGGTCTCATTACTCTTGTTTATGTCTGTGTCTTAGGACATCTCCTATAGTTATAAATGGTTGCTGTGTTATTTGATGCCTTTACAGAAAACATTTGCTGAATCTTGATATAGTAGATTGATCAAGGGCTCTTGGGAATGACAGTAACTGTGTTCTTGCGTGCTTAAAACTTTTTCCACTGGTTTGCATTTTATTTCCTTGAGTTTTTAAAAGATACAGCTGTACTATATTGCTTTATGTTGTTTTTTAGAAGTTTGGTCATTAAATTCTCTTGATTTTTTAAAAATCTTTTTTGCCTGGAGACCTTAAGAATGATTTTTTTCATCTTTAAACTCTAATAGTTTTTTAAGAAATGTATTTATTCATTCATTTATTTTTTCTTGTGCTGGGTCTTTATTGCTGTGCGTGGGTTTTCCCTAGTTGTGGTGCACAGGCTTCTCACTGTGGTGGCTTCTCTTGTTGCGGAGCATGGGCTCTAGGGTGAGTGGGCCTCGGTAGTTGAGGCCCATGAGCTTAGTTGCCCCACCACATATGGACTCTTCCTGGACAGAGACTGAACCTATGTCTCCTGCTTTGGCAGGTGGATTCTCCATCAGTGTTCCAGCAGGGAAGTCCTAAGGTCTAAGTTTCACTGGGATATTTCTCTGAGTTCATTATTGCAGGTCAGTTTTCCAAGCTCTTGCAGAATCAGGTCGTATTTCTGGATATTTTTCTTAGATTGTAGTGTAATATTTTTTTCTATTTCATTTTTCTTAAGCATGTCCGATATGTGTATGTTTGGTCTATTTTACCTATCTTTCATTATGGTCACTCTTTCTCACCCCTGTTTCATCTTTCATTAATCTCTTATTCTCATGTTAGTTTTCTATTTCCTTTAGTTTTTCACTTAACTTCTCATTTGAATCTGTTCTTCCTTAGGTAGTTTGAAATTCAATTATTTTCCTATACGATTTTTCTTTTCTGAGTTTTGTCAACCCTTATGTCTTATTTTTGCAGTTTCTTATTTAGGCCATGTTTTCATATCATCAGGATTTTTGTTTGAGGATATTTAATTCATATATTAATAACAGTGTAGAATGTGTGTGTGGTCGCTAAGTAGTGTCCAACTCTTTGCAACCCCGTGGACTGTAACCCTCCAGGCTCCTCTGTCCATGGGATTTCCCAAGCAAAGATACTGGAGTGGGTTGCCATTTCTTTGTACAGGGGATCTTTCTGACCCAAGGATCGCACGTGCATCTCCTGCATTGGGGGTGGATTTTTTTGTTGTTTTTTACTACTGACCACGTGCGAAGTCCTTGTTGTCTTATGGTGTTATGTTACAGTTTTCTTCTCCTTTATGTTTTTCTTTTTGGGCGGAGGGGAGTTGGGCATGAGTGAGGGTAGGGAGAGTTATCAGAGACTGTGATTCTCGTTTTCTGTTTGCTCCTGCAGTGGCTTTGTGTTTTTCTTGCATTTCTTGGACAGAGGTGGTTATTTCCGGTGGTTTGAAATGTACAGTTTAAATGGTCCCTCTTCTGTCAGTGTAACAAAGTATGGTTTCTTTGAATGCAATGTGGGGGTGTGGTTATGTCTTTACTTTTTTTTTTTCTTCTGCTTTCCTTGTTCTGAAAAATATTAAGTTTCCCCCCTTTGCTTTTTTACCCCTCACACAATCTCTGAAGGAGTTTTTCCTCTTGCCTTCTGCTGCCCAGAAACATTGCCTTCCAGGCTGCCTTCCAGAGTCTTCAGGCACTTTTAAGTCCCTTTCCTGTAGTCAGTGCTCTGATCTCTCCAGGATTCTGAATATTTATGGACCTCCTCATTGTGGGAATGATTATGATTTAATCTTGGGCTCTTCATTTCCCTTCTCTCTTCCCTCATGTTTTCTGGGCTCCACTCTCTATATGACGTTATGTAAAGGCTTGGGTGTGAACTTGAGAAATGACTCCATTGGAAATTAAGAGGCGGTTGTTTTTTTCCCTCTATATATAGGTAATTGATGCTTGTGGTCTTATAATGTTCTCTTAGTTATGCTGCAGGCCTGTACTTTGTTTCATTTATTCTTGTTAGGCTTTAAGTTTATGGATGATGTATTAGGATATTTAGATTTATGTACCATTGCATCAGCCACTCGCTAAAGTATGCCTAAAATTTCATATCCAGAATCATTGTCTGTGTTGTTATACTTTATTGTTTCTGTGCCATCCAGAGTGGTAGTGCAGCATTTCTTAAAAGATAACTGCACTATTATCTCAGGATTTTCTACCAAGCCAGTGATAGACACCTTTTATGCAGATTTTGATGCTGGTTCTTTCTTGATCTTGTGAGATGGTATCAATGGAATATTTCAGAGACAAATCAATATTTTCTCAATGGTTTATTGACTAAAATTTTGAAAGATTACAGTTGTTAGATTATCAAGAATAATAAGCAGATATATATGCAAACCAGAAACAGAGTCACAGATACAGAAGGCAAACTAGAGTGGTTACCAAAGGGAAAGAGGGTGGAGGAGGAAGAAATTTAGGCATATGGGATGGTCAGATTCAAACTAATATATACATAATAGATACATAACAAGGATATATTGTACAGCACAGGGGATTACTATACCATTATCTAGTAATAACCTGTAATGGAATATAATCTGTGAAAATACCAAATCACTATGCTGTATACCTAAAACTCACACAATATTGTAAATCAACTATACTGCAATAAAAATTAAAATACTACATATGACTGCTTTGAAAAATAAATTTGTACTTGTTTAGGCAATTTCAACTATTTCTAGACTGACCAATAGCAATTGTAGAATACTTTACTTTGTATGTTGCATTTCACCTTCAGTTAAACTGTGAAAAAATCATTTTAGAATTGAAGAAACAGAGTTGAGTCTCAGATTACATACGGGCTGCAACAGGAATAGTGTAACTTGGGTGTAAGGCGTTCTGGGGGCTCTGTGCCATGGGATCCTATTAAAGACAGAACCATTACATAGGACTTTAAGCACTGTAATGATACATTTCTTTGGAAAGGATGGATCTGCCTTTTCCTGAGCTTCATAATATCGTATGATTCTGAATACATATATTCAGAAGATTCCAAATAGTATCTTACAAAGGAGTTCTGGTTTTAGTGGACAATAGAAACTGTTGTTAGAATCTGTTAGTTAATATAAGCTGATAAGACTCAGTTCATATAAGCTAGATATGACTCATTTCAAACACTGCTCTTAAACTTCTTAAAGTTTATTAAAATTTGTAATAAATTTTTGATAAATATTGTCTGTACCTCCAGGAGAAATGGGTGGGTTTTATATTGGTGAAATTGAATATAGTTACATAAAAACATTAGCAAGAGTCTTAAACAGGCTGTTAATGACTATCATGTTATTTTGAAGGCTAGAGTATTTATAACTTTTATAAATGCCCCCCATTCTCCTTGTTGCTTCCTGTCATAATTGTCCTTTGAATAATTCACTGTGACCTGCTGACTGAAACAAGGCAGCTTTTATTTAATCAACAAATATTTATTAAGCATGTCCCAGTAAGTGTCCTAGGCACTTACCAAACATACAGTGGTGAGTGAGATTAATATGCTCTCTGCTTTCATGCAGCTCACACTTAAGAGGGAAAGAGGAACATCCTGTAAATAAAAAAAGAAAACAACAGTGGTTTTAACTGTAATCAGTGATAAGGAAATCAGCAGGGTACTATAGTAGGAAATACTGTGCAGAAAGGTAGACTGCTTTCTAGAATGTTAAGGAGACTTTTTTGATAATTTAACATTAAAGCTGAGATCTTAAGCAAGAGGAGAAAAGCAGCCTTGCTAAAAATAGAAGGAACAGCATCCTGAGCAGAGGGTTGCAAAGACCTTGAGGTGAAAACTTGGTGTTTACTGAAAGCTGTTAGACAATCTGTGTGTGCCACTGGAGAGTTAGTGAGCAAAGGGGAGAATTCATAAGATGAGATTGAAGCAATAAGCAAGGACCATAAAGATAGGGCCTTGTTAGCTAAGGGAAGGAATTTTATCAAATTAGGGAATCAACAGGATTAGCTGAGATTTCTAAAAATTTGTGAGTATTTAATGGATGTATTAGGAGAGGTCAAGAAAGAAGGTATTGAGTCTGTAATTATTAGTCATTTCTCTGGTCCATGTAAGAAATGGCTTGAACAAGGATGATGACAGTAAAGTTAGAGCTGAGTAAGTAGCTATCAGATTGGTCGAAATCAGTGGACCTTGCTGATGGGCTGGGTACAGGAAGAGAGGATGAAAAGAGGAAGACCTGAAGACAGTGCACAGGTTTCTAGTGTAGACCTCAGAGCAGAGGAGGAAGTGAAAGAGGAGCAAGTTTAGAATATGTTGAGGCCCTGGTGAGGCAAGTTCTAGAAATAGTATGTAAGCAGCTGGTCGTTCTGGCCTAGAACTCAGTGGAAAAGTTTGGATAATGTCAGCATTCGTTTCACTATATTTCAGGCACTGTTCTGGATACTGAAAATGCAATGAAGAGAGCCAAATCCTCTGCCTAAATGGATCTTACAGGGTATAGATGAGATCATCTAAGCAGAGGATGCAGAGAGAAGAGGGCCCAGCACAGAGCCCTCACAAACTCAGACATTTTCAAACTGGGGAGAGATTGACTTTTTGATCTTGTAGAACCTTTCAGCCCACAGTTGCTATCTATGTAAATCATCATAGCCGATCATCAGTGTTGATGAGGGTTGAAGAGATGAAGAGAAGACCTAGGATTATAGATGCAATGATCTCACAGATCTCATTGGGGTGCTTGTTGGTGGGGCAGAGACGCTAGCTTGCTTTGGTTCCCTGGGTTATCTCATCCTTTTGGGTTGGGAGTTGTGATCCTCCTGTTGCTGTTGAGGCACTCAGTTGTGTCTAACCCTGCGAACCCACGAATTGCAGCACTCCGGGCTTCCCTCTCCTCTGTCTCCCTGTGATCTTCCTGTGTGGACCTTTCTAGGCTTTCCTTCAGTGTCTGATTGTCCTTGGCTCTGTTCACATTTTAGAATGTGGCTGCAAAGATGAATATGTGCTCTGTGTTGTCCACTGGGGACTGTCAACTGACCAAGCTTTGCTAAGGGAAAGCAGACACAGGAGCTGGTTGTAAAGCTGGAGGTGGAATCATAGCTTCCAGAATCCTGAGGGTTTTACCCTGGTTTCAGCACCCACGCCTGCTGCCTGGTTCTCCAAGAACAGGTCACTTCCGTGCATGGAGTCGGGAAGTTAACTGTTCTCTGTGCAGAAGTCCAGTCTCATAGCTTGCCTCTGCTCTCTGGCCAGGGACATGTCCGTGAGTTCAGAGCTTCTCCAGAGGTCCATAGGCCGGTTAGCGTCTGTGCTGCCTATTCCGTGAGTACTGAAGGCTGGGACTTCGTTTGTCTAGGTCCATCAGGCATCACTCCTTCATTTACTTTCTGATCCCCACAGATCTGTTAGACTCTCTTCCTTGGAGGCCTCTTCCTGTTTTCTCCTTTATTGTGGGCATCCACTACTATGACTGTTCGACTTTCATTTTGATAGGGTCTTAAGGGCAAGAGGAGATAAATTTAGGCATCTTGAACCAGAAGCATTCATAGTTTTAAGAGGTGCAGTTTTCTATTTTGACATCACTTTAGAAGCTTTTTTTTAGTCCAGCTTGAGGTTTTGATATTTAACAAATACAGCTTTTGTATGTAAGGCATGAGACTAGGTTCTATAGGAAACAAGGGAAAGAGTAACAGGGTTGCTCTTGCCCTCAGAGTCTCCTGCCTGATAAGAGCAGTAAAGCACATTATGCATGAGTTATATATGATAATTTCTGAAAATCCTTAAAGACTTTCAAAAGATTATGATAAACCGCATGAGGGAGGAATTGCTTCATGTATTTAATATATGAAGTACTTTATAGAATAAATGTTTTATTTGCTTCTTCTGGAAAGATGGATGGAATTTCTGTGAGCAGAAATTTGGGTTAAAGGGAGGACCTTTCCAAAAGAATAACATGACTGAGCCGTGATTCAGGGTTGAAAACATAGAGAGTCTGATTGAGAAAAAACAGTGACAGGTTTGACTAGAGTGGAGGGCATCAGTAACTGTCAGATAATGGTGGTTCCTGGAAAAGGGAAAGGCAGGCCTATCCTTGAGAAGGAGGAAACTTAGCCCTGAAATAAGAGGAACAGAGATCATTGAGACCTTGAGATATCAAGGGAAGAGTGTAAAAGTCCTCTATGCTGCGTATAATTTTAATGGATAAGATAGTTTGAAACTTCGGGAGTGAGGTGCAGGCTTAACAGACATACTCACTTATGATCTTATGTTATTACTTTAGAGAGGAACTTCATGAAGGAAGCACATTGGAAATGTATTAAAGTTGCAGCTAGATTTGAGGTTGCATAATTCATATTAGCATAACAGTATACAAAGTTTGGATTATTGACAGTTTTTAGAATGAATAGTCCTTTACTAGAAAATACATTCATCTTTTGGGATAATTTGGAGGAAGATCAGTAAGTATAAATAAACCAGATCAAAATAATGTCCTTTTTAACAGTATGATGAGATTTGGAGACATTTTTCCCTGGAGTCAGATTTTTCTGGGGTTTCTGTTTGTTGTAGTTTGTTTTAATATTGGGATACATTATAATATTTTTAATTGCTTTCACTTAAAATATAATCTCCAATGGAAAATGTGTATATTAAGTAGGTGCTCTTGGGAATTAAAATCTGAACAAGGGGCAAAACTAACTGGAAACTTAAAATTTCTTGATTCTGCATGGACGTGTGAGAACTAGATTTAGTTTTGTTTTGTTTGTTTCTTACTGGAGTATAGTTTACTTACAATGTTGAGTTTCATGTGTACAACATGGTGCTACAGTTATAGATACGTGTATCTATTCTTCTTCAGATTCTGTTTCCCATATAAATTATTACAGAGTATTGAGTAGAATTTCCTGTGCTATACAGTAGGTCCTCCTTGGTTCTCTCTCTGATACATAATAGTGTGTATGTGTGAATAGTGTGAATGTATTCTCACATTCTGGGTATTGTCTTTTTGCCTTGTTTATGACTTCCTTTGCTGTGCAGAAGCTTTTAGGTTTCATTAGGTCCCAGTTCATTTTTGTTTTTATTTTCTTTATGAGGTGGGTCAGAAGAGAGATTGCTGTGATTTTTATGTCGGAGTTGTTCTACCTGTGTTTTCCTCTAATCCTAGCCTTCTAATTTATCCCTCCACCCTCACCTTTCCCCTTAGGTAATTGTAAGTTTATTTTCTAGCTCCGTGTGTCTGTTTTTGTTTTATAAATAAGTACATTTTAAAATTTTTTTTAGATTGCACATATGCTTATATGGGCAAATGTCATATAATATTTGTCTTTCTCTGGCCTGCTTCACTTGATATGATAATATCTAGGCCATCCATGTTTCTGCAAATGGCATCATGTCATTCTTTATGGCTGAGTAATATTTCATTGTGTGTATATCACATCTTCTTTGTCCATTCCTCTGTTAATGGACATTCAGGTTCTGTGTCTTCGCTGTTGGAAATAGTGCTGCAGTGAACATTGGGGTACATGTATCTTTCTGAAATATCGTTTTCTCTAGAAACATGCCGGAGTGGGATTGTAGGATCGTATAGTAGGTCTGTCTCTAGCGTTTCTAAGGAACCTCCATCCTCTTCTCCAACGTGGTTATACCAACTTACATTCCCCACCAACAGTGTATGAGCGTTTTCTCCACCCCTCTCCAGCATTCATTGTTTGTAGAAGTTTTGATGATGGCCATTCTGACCAGTGTGAGGTGAAACCCCTTCATAGTTTTGCTTTGCATTTCTCCAGTAGTTAGTGATATTGAGCATCTTTTAATGTGTTTGTTAGCCATCTTTATGTCTTCTTTGGAGAACTTTCTGTTTAGGTCTTCTGCCCATTTTTTTTATTAGGTTGTTTGGTTTTGATACTGAACTTGCAAGAGGTGTTTGATATTTTAAAGATTAATCCCTTGTTGGTTGCTTTGTTTGCAAATATTTTCTCACATTCTGGGTGTTGTCTTTTTGTCTTGTTTATGACTTTCTTTGCTGTGCAAAAGCTTTTAGGTTTCATTAGGTCCCAGTTCATTTTTGTTTTTATTTTCTTTATGAGGTGGGTCAGAAGAGAGATTGCTGTGATTTTTATGTCAGAGTTGTTCTACTTGTGTTTTCCTCTGAGTTTTATGATAGTTGGTCTTACATTGAGGTCTTTAATCCATTTTATTTTTATATATGATGTTAGAGAATGTTCTGATTTCATTTCCTTTACATTCCAGTTTTCCCAGCACCTCTCAATGAAGAGACTGTGTTTTTTCCATTATATATTTTTGTCTCCTTGAGTTCAGTTGCTCAATCGTGTCTGACCCTTTGTGACCCCATGGACTGCAGCACGCCAAGCCTCCCTGTCTATCACCAACTCCCAGAGTTTACTCAAACTCCTGTACACTGAGTTGGTGATGCCATCCAACCGTCTCATCCTCTGTCGTCCCCTTCTCCTCCTTCCTTCAGTCTTTCCCAGCATCAGGGTCTTTTCCAAATGAGTCAGTTCTTCACCCTCAGGTGGCCAAAGTATTGGAGTTTCAGTTTCAGCATCAGTCCTTCCAATGGATATTCAGGACTGATCTCCTTTAGGATGGACTGGTTGGATCTCCTTGCAGTCCAAGGGACTCTCAACAGTCTTCTCCAACACCACAGTTCAAAAGCATCAATTCTTCGGTGCTCAGCTTCTTCTATAGTCCAACTCTCGCAACCATACATGACTACTGGAAAAACCATAGCATTGGCTAGACGGATCTTTGCTGGCAAAATAATGTCTCTGCTTTTTAATATGCTATCTAGGTTGGTCCTAATTTTTCTTCCAAAGAGCAAGCGTCTTTTAATTTCATGGCTGCAGTCACCATCTACAGTGATTTTAGAGCCCCCCAAAATAAAGTCTTGTCACTGTTTCTACTGTTTTCCCATTTGTTTGCCATGAAGTGATGGGACCAGATGCCATGATACTAGTTTTCTGAATGTTGAGTTTTAAGCAAACTTTTTCACTCTCCTCTTTCACTTTCATCAAGAGACTCTTCAGTTCCTCCTCTTTGCTCTGCCACAAGGGTGGTGTCATCTGCATATATGAGGTTACTGTTTCTTCTCCCTGCAATCTTGATTCCAGCTTGTGCTTCATCCAGCCCGGCATTTCTCATGATGTACTCTGCATATAAGTTAAACATACAGAGTGACAGTATACAGCCTTGACGTATTCCTTTCCCGATTTGGAACCAATCTGTTCCACGTCCAGTTCTAACTGTTGTTTCTTGACCTGCACTCAGATTTCTTAGGAGGCAGGTTAGGTGGACTGGTACTCCCATCTCTGTAAGAACTTTCCACAGTTTATTGTGTTCCATACAGTCAAAGGCTTTGGCATAGTCAATAAAGCAGAAACAGATGTTTTTCTGGAAGTCTCTTGCTTTTTCGATGATCCAGCAAATGTTGGCAATTTGATCCCTGGTTCCTCTGCCTTCTCTAAATCCAGCCTGAACATCTGGAAGTTCATAGTTCACGTACTGTTGAAGCCTGGCTTGGAGAACTTTGAGCATTACTTTACTACAGTGTGAGATGAGTGCAGTTGTACGGTAGTTTGAACATTCTTTGGTATTTCCTTTCTTTGGGATTGAAATGAAAACTGACCTTCTCCAGTCCTGTGGCCACTGCTGAGTTTTCCAGATTTGCAGGTATATTGAGTGCAGCACTTTCACAGCATCATCTTTTAGGATATGAAACAGCTCAGCTGGAATTGCATCACCTCCACTAGCTTTGTTTATAGTGATACTTCCTAAGGTCCGCTTGACTTCACATTCCAGGATGTCTGGCTCTAGGTGAGTGATCACACCATCGTGATTATCTGGGTCGTGAAGATCTTTTTTGTACAGTTCTTCTGTGTATTCTTTCCACCTTTTCTTAATACCTTCTGCTACTGTTAGGTCCATACCATTTCTGTCCTTTATTGTGCCCATCATTGCATGAAATGCTCCCTTGGTATTTCTAATTTTCTTGAAGAGATATCTAGTCTTTCCCATTCTATATTTGTTTTCCTCTATTTCTTTGCACTGATCACTGAGGAAGGCTTTCTTATCTCTCCTTGCTATTCTTTGGAACTCTCCATTTAGATGGGTGTATCTTTCATATTCTCCTTTGCCTTTCACTTCTCTTCTTTTCATAGCTATTTGTAAGGGCTCCTCAGACAACCATTTTGCTTTATGCATTTCTTTTTCTTGGGGATGGTCTTGATCACTGCTTCCTGTACAGTGTTACGCACCTCCATCCATAGTTCATCAGGCATTCTATCATATCTAATCCCTTGAATCTGTGTCACTTCCACTGTATAATTGTAAGGGATTAGATTTGGGTCATACCTGAATGGTTTAGTGGGTTTCCCTACCTTGTTCAATTTAAGTCTGAATTTGATGATAAGGAGTTCATGATCTGAGCCACAGTCAGCTCCCGGTCTTGTTTTTGCTGACTGTATAGAGATTCTCCAACTTTGGCTGCAAAGAATATAATCAATCTGATTTCAGTGTTGACCATCTGTTGATGTCCATGTGTGGAGTCTTCTGTGTTGTTGGAAGAGGATGTTTGCTATGACCAGTGCGCTTTCTTGGCAGAATTCTATTAGCCTTTGCTTTACTTCATTCTGTACTCCAAGGCAAAATTTGCCTGTTACTCCAGGTATTTCTTAACTTCCTACGTTTTCATTCCAGTTCCCTATGATGAAAAGGACATCTTTTGGGGGTGTTAGTTCTAGAAAGTCTTGTAGGTCTTCATAGAGCTGTTCAACTTCAGCTTCTTTAGCATTACTGGTTGGGGCATAGACTTGGATTACTGTGATATTGAATGGTTTGCCTTGGAAACGAACAGAGATCATTCTGTCATTTTGAGATTGCATCCAACTACTGCATTTTAGACTCTTGTTGACCATGATGGCTACTCCATTTCTTCTAAGGGTTTCTTGCCCACAGCAGTAGATACAATAGTTATCTGAGTTAAATTCACCCATTTCAGTCCATTTTAGTTCATTGATTACTAAAATGTAGATGTTCACTCTTGCCATCTCCTGTTGGACCACTTCCAGTTTGCCTTGATTCATGGACCTGATGTTCCAGGTTCCTATGCGATATTGCTCTTTACAGCATCGGACCTTGCTTCTATCACCAGTCACATCCAGAACTGGGTGTTGTTTTTGCTTTGGCTCCATCTCTTCATTCTTTCTGGAGTTATTTCTCCATTGATCTTCAGTAGCATATTGGGTACCTGCTGAGCTGGGGAGTTCACCTTTCCGTGTCCTGTCTTTTTGCCTTTTCATACTGTTCATGGGGTTCTCAAGGTATACTGTTCATGGGGTTCTTTTTTGCCTCCTGCAATCAATCCTAGGTGTGTGGGTTTATTTCTGGGCTTTCTATCCTGTTCAGTGATCTGTACCTCTCTACTTGGCCATTTATTGTTCTTGTTATTGTTCGGTCACTAAGTCATGTCCAACTCTATGCACTCCCATGGACTGCAGCACACCAGGTGTCCCTGTCCTTCACTGTCTCCCACAGTTTGCTCAAACTCATGTCCATTGAGTCAGTGATGCCATCCAACCATCTTATCCTGTTTCTGTTTCTCCTCTTGCCCTCAATCTTCCCCAGAATCAGGGTCTTTCCAGTGAGTTGATTCTTCACATCAGGTGCCCAAAGTATTGGAGCTTTAGCATATTCAAGGTTGATTTCCTTTAGGGTTGACTGGTTTGATCTCCTTGATGTCTAAGGGACTCTCCAAGGGTCTTCTCCAGTACCACAGTTCAAAAGCATCGATTCTTCAGCAGTCAGCCTTCCTTATGGTCCAACTCTCACATCCATACATGACTACTGGAAAAACCATAGCTTTGACTAGATGGACCTTTGTCAGCAAAGTGGTTTCTCTGCTTTTTAATACACTGTCTAGGTTTGTTGTAGCTATTCTTCCTGAGAGCAAGGATCTTGTAATTTTGTGGCTGCAGTCACCATCTGCAGTGATTTGGAGCCCAAGAAAATAAAATCTGTCATTGTTTCCACTGTTTTCCCATCTATTTGGCATGAAGTGATGGGACCAGGTGCCATGATCGTTGTTTTTGCATGTTGAGTTTTAAGCCAGCTTTTTTACTCTGCTCTTTCACCTTCATCAAGAGGCTCTTCAGTTCCTCTTCACTTTCTGCTGTTAAAGTAGTATCATCTGCACACCTGAGGTTGTTGATATTTCTCCCAACAATCTTAATTCCAGGTGGTGATTCATCCACCTGAGCATTTTGCAGGATGTACTCTGCTTTGTAAGTTAAATCAGCAGGGTGACAATATGCAGTCTTGGCATAGCCCTTTCCTAATTTGGAACCAGTCCGTTGTTCCATGTTCAGTTCTACCTGTTGCTTCTTTTTGTGTGTACAGGTTTCTCAGGCATGTAATGTGGACTGAGATTCCCATCTCATTAAGAATATTCCAGTGTGTTGTGATACATACAGTCAAAGGCTTTAGCATAGTCAGAGAAGCAGAAGTAGGTGTGTTTTTTTTTTTAATTCCCTTGCTTTTTCTATGATCCAGAGTATGTTGGCAATTTGAAATCTGATTCCTCTGCCTTTTCTAGATCAGCTTATACATCTGGAAGTTCTCAGTTCATGTACTCTTGAAGTCTAGCTTGAAGGATTTTGAGCATAATCTAGCTGGCATGTAAAATGAGTACAATTGTACAGTAATTGTACATTCTTTGGCATTGCCTTCTTTGGGATTGGAATGAAAATTGACATTTTCCAATCCCAGGGCACTGCGGAGTTTTCCAAATTTGCTGTTATGATGAGTGCAGCACTTTCAGAACATCATCTTTAAGGATTTGAAATAGCTTAGCTGGAAATGCATCACCTCCACTAGCTTTGTTCATTATAATGCTTTCTAAAGCCCACTTGACTTCACACTCCAGGATGTCTAGCTCTAGGTGAGTGATCACACCATCATAATTATCTGGGTCATTAAGAGCTTTTTTGTACAGATCTTCCGTGTAGTCCTACCACCTCTTCTTAATCTCTTCTGCTTCTGTTAGGTCCTTGCCATTTTTGTCCTTTATTGTACCCATGTTTTCATGAAATGTTCCCCTTTGCATGAAATGTCTCCATTTTGCTTAAAGAGATCTCTAGTCTTTCCCATTCTGTTATTTTTCTCTATTTCTTTGCATCGCTTACTTAAGAAGGCTTTCTTATATTTCCTTACTATTCTCTGGAACTCTGCATTCAGTTGGGTATATTTTTCCCTTTCTCCTTTGCCTTTCACTTCTTTTCTCAGCTATTTGTAAGGCCTCCTCAGACAACCATTTTGCCTTTTTGCATTTCTTTTTCTTGGGAATGGTTTTGGTCACCACCTCCTGTACAATGTCGTGAACCTCCATCCATAGTTCTTCAGGCCCTCTTCTACCAGATCTGGTCCCTTGAGTCTGTTAATCACCTCCACTGTATAAACATAGGGATTTGATTTAGGTCATACCTGAATGTCTTACTGGTTCCCCCTACTTTATTCAGCTTGAGCCTGAATTTTGCTGTAAGGAGCTTATGATCTGAACCATAGCCAGCTCCAGGCCTTGTTTCTGCTGACTGTATAGAACTTCTCCATCTTTGGCTACAAAGAATACAATCAGTCTGATGTCAGTATTGACCATCTGGTGATGTCTGTGTGTGGAATTGCCTCTTGTGTTGCTGGAAAAGAGTGTTTTCTATGACCAGTGTGTTCTTTTGGCAAAACCCTGTTAGCCTTTGCCCTGCTTCATTTTATACTCCAAGGTCAAACTTGTCTGTAATTCCAGGTATCTCGTGGCTTCCTTCTTTCACACTCCAGTCCTCTATGATGAAAGGACACCTTTTTTGGTGTTTCAGTAGGTACTGTAGGCGATCATAGAACTGTTCAGCTTCAGCTTCTTCAGCATCAGTGATTGGGTCATTGACTTGGACAACAGACTGGTTCCAAATAGGAAAAGGAGTACTCCAGGCTGTGTATTGTCACCCTGCTTATTTAACTTATATGCAGAGTACATCATGAGAAACACTGGGCTGGAAGAAGCACAAGCTGGAATCAAGATTGCTGGGAGAAATATCAATAATCTCAGATATGCAGATGACACCACTCTTATGGCAGAAACTGAATAGGAGCTAAAAAGCTCAAGAGGAGAGTGAAAAAGTTGACTTCAAGCTCAACATTCAGAAAACGAAGATCATGGCATCTGGTCCCATCACTTCATGGGGAATTGATGGGGAAGCAGTGGAAACAGTGGCTGACTTTATTTTGGGGGGGCTCCAAAATCATTGCAGATGGTGATTGCAGCCATGAAATTAAAAAACGCTCACTCCTTGGAAGAAAAGTTATGACCAACCTAGATAGCATATTCAAAAGCAGAGCTATTACTTTGCCAACAAAGGTCCATCTAGTCCAGGCTATGGTTTTTCCAGTGTTCGTGTATGGATGTGAGAGTAGGACTGAAGAAAGCTGAGCGCCGAAGAATTGTTGCTTTTGAACTTGGTGTTGGAGAAGACTCTTGAGAGTCCCTTGGACTGCAAGGAGATCCAACCAATCCATCCTAAAGGAGATCAGTCCTGGGTGTTCTTTGGAAGGACTGATGCTGAAGCTAAAACTCCACTACTTAGGCCACCTCATGCGAAGAGTTGACTCATTGGAAAAGACCCTGATTCTGGGGAAAGATTGAAGGCAGGAGAAGGGGATGACAGAGGATGAGATGGTTGGATGGCATCACCGACTCGATGGACGTGAGTTTGAGTAAACTTCGGGAGTTGGCGATGGACAGGGAGGCCTGGCGTGCTGCGATTCATGGGGTCGCAAAGAGTTGGACACGACTGAGCAACTGGACTGAACTGAACTGTGATATTGAATGGTTTGCCTTGGAAGTGAGCTGAGATCATTCTAACATTTTTGAGATGACACCCAAGTACTGCATTTTGGACTCCTTTGTTGACTATGAGGGCTACTCCATTCCTTTAAGGGATTCTTGCCCACAGTTTTAGATATAATGATCATCTGAATTAAATTCACGTGTTCCCTTCCATTTTAGTTTACTGCTCTCTAAAACGTCAGTGTTCAGTTTTGCCATCTTCTGTTTGACCACATTCATTTCATCTTGACTCATGGACCTAACATTTCAGGTTCCTATGCATTATTGTTTTTTATAGCATCAGACTTTACTTGTGCCACCAGACGCATCCACCACTCGTCATTGTTTCTGCTTTGGCTCCGCCTCTTCATTCCTTCTGGAGCTATTGCTCCACTCTTCTCCAGTAGCATATAAGGCACCTACCAAGCTGGGGCGTTCATCTCTCAGGGTCATATCTTTTGCCTTTTCATACCATTCATGAAGAGTGTAGCTTTATAGTATAGTCTGAAGTCAAGGAACCTTATATCTCCAGCTCTGTTTTTCTCTCTGGATTGCTTTGGTTATTTGGGGTCTTTTGTATTTCCATAAAATTGTAAGTCTTTTGTTCTTGATCTTCCATTGGTGATTTGGCAGGGATTGTGTTGAATCAGTAGACTGAGGTGGTATTTTGACAATATTGATTCCTCCAGTCCAGTAACATGGTTTATCTTTCTGTTTGTTGCTGTCATCTTTAGATTTTTTAATCAGTGTCTTCTAGTTTTTGAACTTCAGTCCTTTTCCCTACTTAGGTAGGTTTATTTTTAGGTATTCTTTATTCTTTTTGATGTAATGATAAATGGGATTGTTTCCTTCTCCTTGTCTTTAGTGGTTAGTAGATAGACATGCAGTACTTACTGTTTACCATGTTTATAATTTTTAAATGGAGATTCATGCTAAGTTCAGGCAAGCCTCCTATTGGATTGGCCAAACAGTTTGTTCATCTTCAAGAAAGCCCCAAACAAACTTTTTGGCCAACCCAGTATTATGCAGGTAGTGCTGTTCTGAGTCTCAATAGACTTTGGCACTCAGGGGAAAGATATATGCAGGTTTATAGTGGTTCTTGTGTGTATGTTGTTGTTCATTTTAACATCACTGCCTGAAGTCTTCACTCAAACATCCACCTTTCAGTCATACCTTCCCTGCCTAACTTAACCTAAAATGTCAGCCTTCTGTAGCATTTTATATCACCTTTTTGTTTTTTTTCCTTCTTAGAACTTAACATCTAACTTAGTATATGTTATGCCTACATATCTTTAATCTGACTTCCCCATTAGAAAGTAAGTTTTATGTGCCTAAGTGTGTTTCATTCAATGCTGTATCCCTAATGCCTAGAACAAGCCTGGTAAGTAGTATATATTCAGTAAATGCTTGTTTTATGAATGCATGCTAACCATAGTCATTAAATGTCTCCTGAACTCTCATTTTATTTCAAGGTAAAATTTGTCTCTTATAGTTGTGTGTTGTTTGCAATATATCATGAATTTGCATCTGAGGAAGTGATGTAAACTTGTTTTTTAAAAAGTCTATTTTTGTATGTTAAATTAGAAATTTTAGTATTTGAGTAATAATTGAAATCATTTAAGAAAAACTGACAGCAAGTAAGTTTGAAATTTGGCACATGAAAACTCGTTAGGTCAGGATATTAAAGTCTTTTTTTGTACAGGTGCAAGTGGCATGAAGAAAATGATATTCTCTTCTGTGCTTTAGCTGTTTGCAAGAAAATTGCGTAAGTTAGGAGTCTTCATAATACTCTAATCCGCATTGAATTCTTTGCAACTTTCCTTGTTGTTGCTTTGACACATAGGATGCATCACTCTTCACCTCGGTTTCTACAGTTCCTTTTTAAAACAAACGCTTGTTAAAATCATGTTACTTTTATTATCACTGTCACTACTTGTTGGTTGTAGTTACCACCTGAGCAATTTGACTGACCCTTCAGAGGCACTTAAGCTGAATTTTTCCTTCTAGGATTCCTGTTCTGGTAATCTTTACCCTTATTCCTGTTCTCTTAAAACGGGGCTGATATTATATTTGCTAATCAAAGTATTGCTTTCCACTGATGTCCAGTTTTATATGTGCTGCTACCAATTCCCATTTATTCAAATCTCTAAATTTCTTTTTTCTCAGATTTACAATATCTCTCACATACTTTGTTAGAAATTTTTTAAATGTGACTGTTTTTTAAATAAATTAGATAAGATTCTGAAAATGAACCTTTTGAATTCCTTTTTAAAGGTACTGCATCAGTAATTCTCTAGCCACTCTCTTTGGAATCCAGCTCACAGAGGCTCATGTTCCACTTCAAGATTACGAGGCCAGCAATAGTGTGACACCTAAAATGGTTGTGTTGGATGCAGGGCGTTACCAGGTAAGGAGCTGACTCTGGTTGCTGTTAGTCTCTTATGTCCCGCTCAGTGTGGTCCTGGTCCATAACAGGTAACGAGCTTTCCTTTTTTGGTTCTCTCTTCTCTTAAACGTTTTTTTAATCCTTCATGGAATGTCAGTTTTTAATCCAGTTGGATTTTGCATAAGATCCTTTTCTTTCCTGGTATGTTTTTTCTTTCTGTGGGACATTTGGCTTTAGTCTTTATACAAAACACGTTCAAACATTTATTCAAAAAAATTATATGATATACATTTTTGAAGTAGATATTTTAAATACAAGACCTGATTCAGGATTTGATTAGAGGCTAATATAATTTTCCTACCACCTCTCTTCCCTCCTTGCTATTTACTTACTCATAGGCCTTGCTATACTACTGAGAGCATAGCAGTTAAGAGTATGGGCTCTCTCGTTAGAATTCCTGAATTTCACTTCAGGCATGGTTTTTCTGCTACATAATAGGCTGTGTGACTGAGTTATTTGAATTTTCTGTGCTGATTTCTTATCTGTAGAACAATAATAATAATAAGGGCTAGTAGTTGTAGGGTTGAATGTGGCAGTATACGAAAGTACTAAGAATTCTGCCTTAGAATATAGTAGATAATAAACAAGTATTATTTTAAAATAATAAAATAGTGAAAGGGGAACCCCAAAATGGAATGAATGATTGATACAAATAACTATTAGTGTCAATCTCAAAGGCACTACTTATGCTTAGCAAAAGCAGCAGTCTCAAAAGGTTATATACTGTATGATTCCATTTATGTGACATTCTTGAAAACACAAATGACAATGATGGACATGTCAGTGGCTCCCAGGGGGTGAGGGAGGGTGTGTCTATAAAGGGATAGTGTGAGGAAGGCTTTTGAGGTGATAGGATGGCTCTGTCTCCTAATTGCAGTGGTGGTTTCACAAATCTCTTTGTTAAAACTCAGAAATGTAAACCCCCCTAAAAGTCTGTCTTAGTCGTGTGATAATTATAAAATCTGGACAAGACTGCTCTCTCTCTCTATTGTTAACCCTTAGCGCAGTGATTCTTCACTACGGCCCATTTTTGTGCCGTTCAGGAGACATTTAGCTTAGAGACATTTCTGGTTGTTATAGCTGGGAATGGGGTGCTGCTGGAATCTAGTAAGTAGATACCAGTAAGCCTGCTAAACGCCTGATAATGTACAGTGAAAGAAAGAGAAAGTCGCTCAGCTGTGTCTGACTCTTTGCGACCCCATGGACTATAGTCCATGAAATTCTCCGGGCCGAAATACTGGAGTGGGTAGCCTTTCCCTTCTCTAGGGGATCTTCCCAATCCAGGCATCAAACCCAGATCTCCTGCATTGCAGGCAGATTCTTTGCCAGCTGAGCCACAAGAGACAGGACAGCCTTCTAAACAAAATATTACTTAGCCTAAAAATGTCAGTAGTATCCAGGATGAGAAGCCCTGCCTTAGCCCCGTCACCGCCGTCTGTGCCGAGACTACCAGGTTTAGTCTCACTGTCCCCCCTTCCATTGTTAGCATCAGTCACTATGCGAGCTCAGGACACCTAGAGCCTCACTCATTTCCCAGACTCATCTTACTAGGCCGATGTCTTCTCAACCTCAGTTATCAACAAAATCTTGTATCGTCAGCCTCCTCTGGGGAAGGCTTGTTTTCCTCCTTGATTCTAGCTAAAACGTGACTGTCCTCTAAAGACACTACTTCCCTGTTAGCTCTTTAAAATGGCGACATTTCCCCCCCCCTCATTTATTGTGGGCCTAGATTTGAGGTAGTTGTCCTTATTTAACTTTGTGGCCTCCAGACTTCCTAACCTAACTTCTCCCTAAAACCCCTAGGCTTTGAATCTCATGCCATTCAGGCTGATAGCCCCTTTTTGGAGTCCGTAGGCCCCTGAGTTGGACATCTCCATTCTTAGAGCAACATTGAGTCAGAAGATAAAACAGTATTGCTGTCAGAATTCTTGATTTCAGTTTCCCCATAGATCTTTCTAACAGCCTGGTATTTCAGTTCCTTGACTTTCCCTTCTCCAGTGGTGCCATCTCCTGCCATCCGTCAAATATATCCACTCCCATGATGATAGTCTAGGTCCCAGTGGCATCTTCCCACAGTCTCAATTTCAAGCATCCTGCCCTCCGACTACCACTTCTTTCTCTGGTACCTCAGTGCCAGCAGCTCTTTCACCTTGCTGAGACCTTCTATGTCCCCACTCTTCGGAAGCCCTCCTTCGCAGGGTCACTGCGTTGCACAACTCTGGGGGTGCCATTCACACGTGGACAGTGCTGCACCTTGTACCTTTCTCTCTCCTCACCTTGCCCTTCACCTCCTTCCTTCCCTGTTTAGATTCCTTGCTGTTATTTCCACTCACTTGCACTGTCAACTCCATTGGCCTTTCATTCTTCATCATAGTTGGTTAATAAACGCCAACCCAGATTAAATCAGCTTTTTACCTACTCTGTTCTTATACATTTGAAAAGAAACTACCATACTGACTGGTATTATTTAATATCTATCAGCACCAACTTCAAATGAGCAGTGCGTGGCAGTTGTCCATTTCTCTGGTTTGATTAATCTTCCTCTCTCCTAGACAGTTATTTCACACCTTTTCTCACTTCAAACTTCCATCACCTCTTCCTTCATCCTTGTTCTAGCTGTTGCTCCTATCCCCTCCTTCTCTGAGAAAATAGAAGCAATCGAGAGGTTTTCCATGTATTCCTACCATTGCATTCACCATATACTCTGCTTTAATGCATGAATTGTCTGTGTTTTTATCTAAGGCCGATCCCTTTATTTCTATATATCTCATTCTCTTACCTACCTAAGGACATGGCTCTAAAGATTTTATACTGTTTCCTTCATCACTAAGGTTTCTTTCTGTTCTGAGTCATTCTTAATAGGAAACATTGTATGATTTCATATTTAAAAATAAAAACCCTTTTTTATGCTGTAATTTCCCTCTTGAAGATTTCCTTCTGCTTTCCTTTTTATAACAGTACTCCTCAAAAGTTGATCAGACATTAGAAAGTGGGTTTTAGTTTGTATTTAAGGAGTAATTTGAAGTAGATGATCCAATAATAAGAAATAAATGTTTCCCACTGTTTTTTTTTGTTTGTTTGTTCCTTGGTTTTTACTTATAGAAGCTAAGGGTTGAGAGTCCAGGATTCTCTCATTTCAGCTCTTCTAATGAAGAACAAAGATCAAACACACCCACTGGTAAGCATCTTATGTTTAATAAGGCACCTCAAAGTTAGGGTCTTTCTAAGATCCCAGGGTGTGGTACTTAAACAGATGCTCCAGATTGGCTTTAGGACATAAGAATCTTGAATTGGGAATTTGACTTGTCAAAAGCATTTCATTTGCATATGTGTGGCTTTTTATCACTTTGATAAAATTTAACTTTTCAGAATTTTGTTCAGGGCATTTAAAATAAAGCCTGTTACTCTGGTAGCAGCTGTTGTTTTATAGTTTTGATGTGAGGGTGTCTTTGGGGAAATGGGAAAGTTTAAAAAAGCTAGTGACATGAATTTTCAAATGGTCCCTGAAAACCTTCAGTTAAGGTTTCCAGGACTTAAAAAGAATGTTCAGCCTTTTGGCATTTACTCTAAGAATTATCTCCCCTTTTGATGATCTGTTTAATCATGGTTTAGTGAAAGGTGTGCAGAAGGATGAATCAATTGAGGAAGCTGTTTATAATAAAACTGTAAAATTGCTACATTTCTTTTCTTGTATTTTTAATATCCTAGGTGACTACCCATCTGGGGTGAAAATCCCTGGCCAAAACAGCAGTGTTCGGGGAAGAGGGATTACCCGCTTACTAGAGAGCATCTCCAGTTCCTCCAGCAATATCCATAAGTTGTCCAACTGTGAGACTTCAGTCTCACCTTACACATCCCCAAAACACGGATACAAATCTTTTTCTTCCTTATCTTAATGATGGTACATTTCAATTTCTGAAAAAATAATAGGGCAACTTTTCTTCTGCCTATAGTCATATACTAAACAGATGACATCATGATAAATGTCATTACTATAAAAACTACTTAATTTGTAAGGAAATTCTGTTTCACGGATTAAAAATAATTGTGGTTGGAGAAGATCTTGGCATTTTTGCTTTTCTCTTTAGGGCTTGTTCTACTTTCTGACTGTATTATGGGAATACCATTAAAGTTTTGAGTCCTGTAATAAAACCAGCATTTTAAGAGTTGTGCTTTGGGGAATGTTATATTTTTGTATCTTTTCCTCCACAATAAAGGTATTGAACATCTGTTATGAAAGATTTTTAAATAGTTGTATTTCTTTCCGTTATGACATGTGGAATGGTACCCTTGAGACCAGCTCTTTTCATTACAAATATCTAAAAAAATTAGTCTTTAACAAAAATACTTTCTCTGCTTAAAGTCTTTGAAACATGCTGACTTTGGCAAAAGTCGTTTGAAGAATGAGAAACCAAAAGGAGATTATGTGATTTTCCGCAAATCATATGGCTGGATAGTGACCAGATTGCAGATTTACTTGACCGCAAAGCCTTCTGCACCTTCCAAGCAGATATATTTTGAGTCAAGAATTTGGCCTGTGTGGCTCATGTTTTCTACTTGGGCTATTATATAGCCCTGGAGTAGAAGAGATACAGTAACCCCCTTTTCTTGCAACCATAGTAAGACCATAGATGGCAGTGGCAGAAACAGCAATCTAATTTAGGTCTGTTTGACTCAAAACCCAGGAGAATTACTTGGACTCAGGTTTTTCTTAATAGCCGTATTCTCCTTTACTACTGAATACCTACATTGTGGAGATACACACACACACATTTACAGAAATACACACACACATCTTGTAAAGTTCTTAATAACCACTCTGAAGAAGGTAGTACTTCCATTCCATCTTACACACACAGGTGGCACAGTGGTAAAGAATCTGCCTGCCAGTGCAAGAAACAAAAGAGATGCAGGTTTGATCCCGGGGTTGGGAAGATCCCCTGGAGAAGGAAATGGCAACCCACTCCAGTATACTCGCCTGGAAAACTCTATGGACCGAGGAGCCTGGTAGGCTACAGTCCATGGAGCCTCAAAGAGTCAGACACGACTGAGTGAGAGCACACACATGCCAACTCAGAGATTCAGGTCATGTAGCTACTCTGTGGAAAAAATGTTAACCATGTCTGCCTCCAAAGACCGTGTTACTCGTATCCTCACTGTCTTTACCTCCTTTTCTTCTGTCTCTGATATCAGATCCTTAAGGAACAGTATTGAATTTTTATATATTGCATTTATATATGTTGCATTTCCTACTAGCAGATTGGTTTTTAAATCTTTATAAGCTATGAGACCATTTTATCTCTCTTCCAAATCAGCATGACAGTAACTGAATTCAGTTGCTCAGTCGTGGCTGACTCTCTGTGACCCCATGGACTGCAGGGCGCCTGGCCTCCCTGCCTGTCACCATCTCCCAGAGCTCGCTCACACTCAGGTCCACTGAATCAGGGAGCCATCCGACCTCCTTGTCCTCTCCCCTCTTCTCCTGCCTTCAGTCTTTCCCAGCATAAGGGTCTTTTCCAAGGAGTAGGCTCTTCTCATCAAGTTGTCAAAGTATTGGAGCTTCAGCATCAGCTTCCAGTGAATATTCAGGGTTGACTTCTTTAGAATTGACTGCTTTACTCTCCTTGCAGTTCAAGGGACTTTCAAGAGTCCTCTCCAAACCCATAATTTGAAAGTGTCAGTTCTTCGCTGCTCAGACTTTTTTATGGTCCAACTCTCAGATCCATACATGACTACTGGAAAAACCGTAGCTTTGACTAGGTGGACCTCTGTTGGCAAAGTAATGTCACTGTTTTTTAATATGTTGTGTAAGTTGGTCATAGCTTTGCTTCCAAGGGGCAAACGTCTTTTAATTTCATGGCTGCAGTCACAATCCACAATGATTTTGGAGCCCGAGAAAATAAAAGCTGTCACTGTTTGCATTGTTTCACTATCCATTTGTCATGAAGTGATGGGACCAGATGCCATGATCTTCGTTCTTTAAATGTTCAGATTTAAATCAGCTTTTTCACTCTCTTCTTTCACCTTCATCAAGAGGCTCTTTAGTTCCTTCACTTTCTGCCATAAGGGTGGTGTCATGTGCATATCTGAGGTTATTGATATTTCTTAATCTTGATTCCAGCTTGTGCTTTATCCAGCCTGGCATTTCTCATGATGTACTCTGCATATAAGTTAAATAAGCAGGGTGACAGTATATAGCTTTGACATACTCATTTTGCAGTTTGTAACTGGTCCATTGTTCCATGTCCAGTTCTAACTATTGGATTCTTGATGTGCATACAGATTTCTCAGGAGTCAGGTAAGGTGGTCTGGTATTCCCATCTCTTTAAGAATTTTCCACAGTTTGTTGTGATCCACACAGTGAAAGGCTTTATTGTAGTCAATGAAGCAGAAGTACGTGTTTTTCTGGAATTATCTTGCCTTTTCTGTAATCCGAAGGATGTTGGCAATTTGATCTCTGATTCCTCTGCCTTTTCTAAATCCATCTTGTATATCTAGAGGTTCTGGGTTCATGTACTGTTGAAGCCTAGCTTGGAGGATTTTGAGCATTACTTCGCCGGCATGTGAAGTGAGTGCAATTTTGCAGTAGTTTGAACATACTTTGGCATTGCCCTTTGGGATTGAAATGAAAACTGACCTTTTACAGTCCTGTGGCCACTGCTGAATTTTCCAAATTTGCTTGGATACTAAGTGCAGCACTTTTAACAGCATCATCTTTTAGGATTTGAAATAGCTCAGCTGGAATTCCATCACTTCCACTAGCTTTTGTTCATAGTGATGCTAAGGCCCACTTGACTTCACACTTTCCAGGATGTCTGGCTCGAGGTAAATGATCACACCATTGTGTTTGTCTGTGTCATTAAGGTCTTTTTTGTATAGTCTTCTGTGTTTTCTTACAACCTCTTCTTAATCTCTTCTGTTAGGTCCATATCATTTCTGTCCTTTATTGAGCCCATATTTGTATGACATGTTCCCTTGGTATCTCTAATTTTCTTAAAGAGATCTCTAGTCTTTCCCATTCTGTTGTTTTCCTCTATTTCTTTGCATTGTTCACTTTAGGAAGAATTTTTTATCACTCTTTGCTATTCTTTGGAATTCTGCATTCAGATGGGTTTATCTTTGCTTTTCTCCTTTGTCTTTTACTTCTTTTCTCAGTTATTTGTAAGGCCTCCTCAGACAAGCATTTTGCTTCTTACACTTCTTTTTCTTGGGAATGGTTCTGACCACTGCTTCCTGTAAATATTACGAACCTCTATCCATAGTTTTTCAGGCACTCAATCTATCATATCTAACTCCTTGAATAATCACGATGGTGTGATCACTCACCTAGAGCCAGACATCCTGGAATGGAAAGTCAAGTGAGCCTTAAGAAGCATCACTAAGAACAGAGCTAGTGGAGGTGATGGAATTCCAGTTGAGCTATTTCAAATCCTGGAAAATGATGCTGTGAAAGTGCTGCACTCAATATGCCAGCAAATTTGGGAAACTCAGCAGTGGTCACAGGACTAGAAAGAGTCAGTTTTCATTCCAATCCCAAAGAAAGGCAATGCCAGAGAATGCTCAAACTACCACGTAATTGCACTCATCTCACATGCTAGTCGGAGAAGGCAATGGCAACCCACTCCAGTACCCTTGCCTGGAAAAATCCCATGGACGGAGGAGCCTTGTAGGCTGCAGTCCATAGGGTCGCTAAGAGTCAGACATGACTGAGCGTCTTCACTTTCACGCATTGGAGAAGGAAATAAACCACTTCAGTGTTCTTGCCGGGAGAATCCTAGGGACAGGGGAACCTTGTAGGCTGCCATCTATGGGGTTGCAGAGTTGGACACAACTGAAGCGACTTAGCAGCAACAGCAATAGCACACGCTGGTGTAATGTTCAAAATTCTCCAAGCCAGTCTTCACCAATGTGTGAACCGTGAAATTCCAGATATTCAAGCTGGTTTTAGAAAAGGCAAAGGAACCAGAGATCATATTGCCAACATCCGCTGGATCATCAAAAAAGCAAGAGAGTTCCAGAAAAACATCTATTTCTGCTTTATTGACTATGCCAAAGCCTTTGACTATGTGGATCACAATAAACTGGAAAATTCTGAAAGTGATGGGAATACCAGACCACCTGACCTGCTTCTTGAGAAACCTGTATGCAGGTCAGGAAGCAACAGTTAGAACTGGACATGGAACAACAGACTGGTTCCAAATAGGAAAAGGAGTACATCAAGGCTGTATATTGTCACCCTATTTATTAACTTTATGCAGAGTACATCATGGGAAACGCTGGGCTGGAAGAAACACAAGCTGGGATCAAGATTGCCGGGAGAAATATCAATCACCTCAGATATGCAGATGACACCACCCTTATGGCAGAAAGGGAAGAGGAACTAAAAGGCCTCTTGATGAAAGTGAAAGAGGAGAATGAAAAATTTGGCTTAAAGCTCAACATTCAGAAAATGAAGATCATGGCATCTGGTCCCATCACTTCATGGGAAATAGATGGGAAACAGTGGAAACAGTGTCAGACTTTATTTTGGGGGGCTCCAAAATCACTGCAGATGGTGACTGCAGCCATGAAATTAAATGACGCTTACTCCTTGGAAGAAAAGTTATGACCAACCTAGATAGCATATTCAAAGGCAGAGACATTACTTTGCCAACAAAGGTCCGTCTAGTCAAGGCTATGGTTTTTCCTGTGGTCATGAATGGATGTGAGAGTTGGACTGTGAAGAAGGCTGAGCACCGAAGAATTGATGCTTTTGAACTGTGGTGTTGGAGAAGACTCTTGAGAGTCCCTTGGACTGCAAGGAGACCCAACCAGTCCATCCTAAAGGAGATCAGTCTTGAGTGTTCATTGGAAGGACTGATGTTGAAGCTGAAACTCCAATACTTTGGCCACCTGATGCAAAGAGCTGACTCATTGGAAAAGACCCTGATGCTGGGAAAGATTGAAGCCAGGAGGAGAAGGGGACGAAATAGTATGAGTTGGTTGGATGGCATCACTGACTCAATGGACACGGGTTTAGGTAAACTCCGGGAGTTGGTGATGGACAGCAATGCCTGATGTGCTGCGGGTTGTGGGGTCGCAAATAATCGGACACGGCTGAGTGACTGAACTGAACTGAACCCCTTGAATCTATTTGTCACTTCCACTATATAATGACAGTAATTGGGTTGCTGAAAAAAAAATATCTTTGTTGAAGACCAATGGACTGTATTCATCAGGGTCTATTTATGTAGTTCTGTTCCACTGATTTAATTGTGTATTATTTCAATAGCACAAGTGTTTTATTACTCTAGCTTTATAGTAAACCTTGAAGTAGGATAGTGTGTCTTCCAACTTTGGAGTTGTATTGAATCTATATTTTCTATTGAGTTGGCTTGGTCTTTTGCTTCTCCATATATAGTTAAAAATCAGTTTGTTGATATTCACAAAATAACTTACTGGGATTTTGAGAGGAATCGAACAGAATCTGTAGATCAATGTTGGTAAGAACTGCCCTTTTGACAATATTGAGTGTTCCTATCTGTGAACATGGAATCTCTCTACATTAATTTAGTTCCATCAGAATGTTATATTTTTCTTCATATCTTGTACACATTTTTCTAGACATATATCTAAGCTATTTCATTTTGGGGGTACTAATGAAATAAATTTTTTAATATTTAGAGAGTTTTTACAGGAATTTTATTATTTTAAATTTTTATTGAAGCATAGTTGATTTACAATGTATTAGTTTCTGCTGTACAACAGTGAATCAGTTACACTAATAAGTATATCTACTCTTTACTTAGATTATTTCCCCATATAGGTCATTACAGAGTACTGAGTAGAGTTCCCTGTACTATACAGTAGGTCCTTATTAGTTATGTGCAAATGTCAATCCCAATTTACCATTCCACTTTCCCCCTGGTAACCATAAGTTTGTTTTCTATATCCTTATTGGAGCTTTAGATTCAGAGCAAAATCTAGAGGAAGCTACAGAGATTTCCCATATACCTTGTATCCCCATACATGTATAACTTTCCCCGCATTAGCAACATGCCCTGGTTACAATTAATGAATCTAAAGTACAGAGACATATAGTCATCCAAGGTCCATAGTTTACCTGAGGATTCACTCTTAGCAGTGTATAACCTGAGTTTGGACAAATGTAAAATGACACATATATACCCATCATTATGATACAGAGTATTTTCACTACCTTAAAGTTCTCTGTGCTCTGCTGGTAATGTGTCTTTAACTTCAAATTCCACTTGTTCATTACTGGTATATAGGAAACCGATTTTTTGTATGTTAACCTTGTCTCCTGCAACCTTGTCATAATCATGAGTTTATAATTAAACTGAGTTTTTTGGTCAATTCTTTTGAGTTTTCCGCATAGGTTGTTATGTCATCTGTGAACAAAAATAATTTTGTTTCTTCCCTTTCTGATATCTGTACCTTTAATTTCCTTTTCATATCTTATTGACATCCAAATAAATGGTCTTATTCTGATGACATGAGTATCAAAGCTGTAGGTTTGTGGGAGAAGGGAGATAGATCTGAAAGAAGCACTGAAGAACAAGGAGATGCTACCCAAACCTTTAGGCCCAGTGGCAACAAGGGGTATGAGAGGAAAGACAGCATTTGAGAAGACTGCAGGCAAAACTGCTTTCTGGGGCAATCCACATTTCAGTTGTTGCAAGAAGTTGATGAGGGCATCCAGGAAAAAAAAGGTTGAAAGGCAGTTTTGATGAACCATGAGTTTTAGAGGGCATGATAGGTTCAGGAATTGGAGAAGAGTGCTAAAAGGGGTAGGATTAGGGATGTATAGACCCTTCGATCTGAGTCTGGGAGCTGACCTGGGCATCTGGCAGTTCTTGTGATAACTGACATAAACAGGGCACGAGAAAGCTGGTCCTGGTAGATTCAAAGCAGATACTGATGCTAAGACTATCGTTAGCAGGTCACGATGAGTGTATTTCTGTGACTTCACTCATGATGGATGAGCATACACCTATAGGAGGTGCACTTCTGGACCCAGACACTGACCCATGCCAGACCTCTGTTGAGGGAAGGGCAATCACTGTAAACACGTCTACCTCAT
The DNA here is from genome assembly GCF_016772045.2 of Ovis aries. Classification (NCBI taxonomy): domain Eukaryota; kingdom Metazoa; phylum Chordata; class Mammalia; order Artiodactyla; family Bovidae; genus Ovis; species Ovis aries. The sequence goes on from NC_056054.1 coordinate 119,088,671, forward strand.
CTTGTTGATGCACAGCAGGAATTTGAAGTTGTGGAAGGCCTGGGGGTAGAAGATGGACATAGAGCATAATGCAGGTGGCATGACTGCTATCATTTGACTTGCTAGGACCAGGAGCAAGATGGAGAATCTGAGCCTGGCCTTTTACCTCTTAGAGGTCTGAAAGAGTACCATGTTGGTGAAACCCCCTGGACATTGTCAGAAACAGATGGTGATCCTTGTAAGAAATGTTTGTCCAATTTAGTCCTCCAAAATTCCCTCAGATTAAGATCATGAAGTAGCTCATTAAGCACATGAAGCCTAGTAAAAGGCAGAACATTTTGACAGTAGAAACAGCAAATAATGGAATTATTCATTCAGGTACTGCAGATACTGGAACTGTTAAATATGGAATACAGAATATGCATGAAATGTTTTAAGACTCACAAAAAAGTAAGCAATAATTATTTGAATGAGGAGGCATATTTGAAGGACAAAAAATGAGAAGTTCTAGAAATGAAAAAAATGTAATTGTTGAAGTAAAAAAATACTGGAAGATTAACCACAGCTGAAAAGAAAATCAGCAAGCTGGAAGATAGTACTGAAGAAATGAGGAGAATGTAGCATACAGATACAATAGAATGAAAAATTAGAAAAAGATGATAGATTTGGAGGAAAAAGTGAGAGAGTCTAATATTTGTCTAATTGGAATTTCTGTGCAAGAAAAACTAAAGGAGAGGTGGCTGAAATTTTTCAGAAATGATGAAAAACATGAATCCTTTGGTTAAATTTCTCAGGCAAGAATACTGGAGTAGGTTGCCATTTGCTTCTCCAGAGGATCTTCCCAAACCAGATGTCAAACCCTGGTCTCCTGCACTGCAGGTGGATTATTTACTGACTGAGCCACCAAACCTAAGCAAATATTGTTCATGTAAAAAACTGAGTATTATAGTGTTTAATTCGAGGGGATTATAAAAGGACAGCACTAAAATGCTGTATCTGTAATAACATAAGCAGACACGGTGTCTGCTGAAATCAGTGTTCTAAGCACTGAGATGACCCAGAGGGATGGTACGGGGAGGGAGAAGGGAGAGGGGTTCTGGATGGGGAACACGTGTATACCTGTGGCGGATTCATGTTGATGCATGGCAAAACCAATACAATATTGTAAAGAAATTAACCTCCAATTAAAATAAATTTATATTTAAAAAATAGAAGTTTAATGTATTATTTGATACTGTGCTGTGCTGTTCTTAGTTGCTCAGTCGTGTCCGACTCTGAGACCGCATGGACTATAACCTGCCAGGCTCCTCTCTCCATGGGGATTCTCCAGGCAAGAATACTAGAGTGGATTACCATGCCCTCCTCCAGGGGTTCTTCCCAACCCAGGGATGGAACCCAGGTCTCCCACATTGCAGGTGGATTCTTTACCATCTGAGCCACCAGGGAAGCCCTATTTGACACTAGATCTTATCAAATAAGTTTGGTAAAATGTCCAGGGTGACCACTGAGAGAACAGAAATAGAGTGAATAATTTATAAATTTATAAAGAGAAAACAATCAGAATACAGAAATATGTAATAAAAAAAATAAACTCACCCCCCTGGGGAAGCAGCAGAGAAGAAAGAACATACATAAAGTTGAGGGAAAGAAAAATAGTAAAAATAAAATGGTAGAATCAAGTACAATATATCAATAAGTACAATAAATGTAAACTCACTGGTCAAAAGTTTACCAAATTGATTTTTTTTTAATTCAGTTATATGTATATGCTATGTACAAGATATGCACTAGAAGCGACTTGGCAGGAAAAATGAAAAGAATTTTTAAAAATACATATGTACTAGGGAAATACCAACCCTTCAAAAATCTGTGGTGTTAATATCAAACAAAAGAGTGTTTAGCAAAAATCATTGTTAGATTTTTAAAATATTTCCTGATTAATTCAGTAATTTTTCCTTTTTCAATAGTTTCTTAAAATGTAAAATTAAAGGTAAAAGAATAAGGAGAAACTGACAAGTCTACCATCAGGCTATAAGATTTAAACATGTCTTTGATAAGCATACTAAAAATCAGTAAACATATAGAATATTTGAAAATTTTAGTTAACCTTAAATAGACAATTTGTTAACTACATTCATTTCAAATACACATGGAATTTTTTTCAGTAGTAATGGACCAAACTGTTAAGAAGAAAAGTCTCAATAAATTTCAAGTAATTGACAAGTCATATTTTCCTCAATTATCTGTATATATCAAAAAAAATTTTAATCTCATACATTTGGAAATCATGATGAAATCCAAAAACATGACTAAATTGATAGTAAAAATCTGCATAACAATTTTATTAAATACTACATACTACATGAAAAGAGAGGAAAACATAGTTTTAAATACTTATACTGTAAGAAAAGAAGGACTGAAAATTAAGCAACTAAATAATCAACTTAGAAAAATAACAATTTACCAATGGAAAGTAAAAGAAAGGAGAAAATAAAGAGAAATAGAAAACAAAGATAATGAACTTCAACAAAGCCCAAGCTGACTCTTTGAAAAGATTATTAAAATAGATGAAAACTCTGAGATGAACCAAGCAAAAAAGAAGGTATATACAATAATTAGGAATATAAAAGGAGGCATAAATCCAGACCAGCAGAGGCTAAAGACATGAAAAAATACTGGAATATTTCATACCGATAAATTTGCAAACCTAGGTGAACTGGAAACAAATTCCTAGAAAAATGTAATTCACTAGAAATGCATTTAGAAGACACAGAAAGCCTATACTTCCTGTAATGAAGAAATTGAAATGCTAAAAGATTCTTAATAAAATGCCAGGGTCACATAGTTTAACTGGCAAATTCTACTAAATTTTCAAGAAATATATCATTCCAAATATATACAAAAATATATCATCTGTGTTCAAGTTGGGTTTATTCAGGAGAGCCAGAATGATTTAGCATTAGAAAAATCTATAAATGTCATTCATCACATTAATAGGTTCAGGGGAGAAAAAGCATGTTATTAGAATGGGTGGAGAAAGAAATATTTGACAAAATTCAACATCCACTTATGATTAAAAAAAAAAAACTGTAAGCGAAATAGAATTAGAACTTCCTTAGCCTGATGAAAAGCATCTACAAAAATTTTATAGCAAGTATTATCCTCAATGGAAATTTAAAAGCTTTTCCTTTAAAATCAGGAGCAAGAGGTAAAAAAAATGTCTGATATTACATCTATTTAACATTGTACTGGAGTTTCTAGCAAACACAATATAAGAAAGAAAAGCACAAGTTTTGTAAAGGAAGAAATAAAATTGTCATTATTCACAGATATGGCTGTCTATATAGCTTAAAAAAATCTACAGACAAAAAGTAGAAAAAATAAGGAATTCCCTGGCAGTCCCGTGGTTAGGACTCTTCACTTCCATTGTGTTTTCACTGCCATGGGCCTTGGTCAGGGAACTAAAATCCCATAAACCATGCGGCAGAGCCAAAAAAACCCAAAACTAACAAGCAAAAAAAAAAAAAAAAAAAAGTAGAAAAAAATAGAGTTTAGCTGGCTAAAAGGTCAGTAAAAATATCAAATACATTTCTACACACCAGCAACAAATAGTTTGAAAAACATTATTAAAAAGAAGGGGGGGGGGGGGAAGAGAACGTTTACAACAGCAAAACAACAACAAAACAGAACCCCCAAACTGTGAGGTACCTAAGAATCAGTTCAGTTCAGTGGCTCAGTCGTGTCCGACTCTGCGACCCCATGAATTGCAGCATACCAGGCCCCCTGTCCATCACCAACTCCCAGAGTTCACCCAAACCCATGTCCATCGAGTCAGTGATGCCATCCAGCCATCTTATCCTGTCATCCCCTTCTCCTCCTGCCCCCAATCCCTCCCAGCATCAGGGTCTTTTCCAGTGAGTCAACCCTTCACATGAGGTGGCCAAAGTTCTGGAGTTTCAGCTTTAGCATCATTCCTTCCAAAGAACACCCAGGACTGATCTCTATAGAAAGACTCAAAATTGTACAGATTTTCATTCTCCCTGGACTGGTCTGTAGATCAGTACAGTTTCAATTAAAGTCCCAACTCTGTTTTTGTGGGACTTCACAAGCTAATTCTAGGAAGATAGAGATGAAGAAAGCCTGGACACACCTAGAAGAATAACGTCTTAAGAGGGATCGACTCACCCTGTCAGATATTTAATTGATTATAAAACTTATTATAATGATAATTAAGATTATGAGATAGTAAAGTAAGTATAGGCAAATTAACAAATGGCACAAAATCAGAAGACCCACTCATTATTATTTTTCCCGTTCATTTATGAAACTGATATATAACCAAGGCAATATTTCAGACCAATGGGACTATTTAGAAAATTGTCCAGGAACAATTCATTGATAAATGCATAAAGGGAAAAAGTTGAATTTAGACCTCTTTCCCACTTTATTCATAAAAAGCAATTCCACTTCGTCTAAGATTTTAAATATGAAAAGGAAACCTTTTAAACTTTAAAAGAAAAATGTATAAAAATATCATTGAGGTCATAAAGATTTTTTTGAACACATAGTACAGAAAGAATTGACTATAAAAGAGACTACTGATAGTTGTGACTACATTAAGAAATTATGGTCATTAAAAAAAAGCTACAGAGAATATGAAAAGACAAGACAAACTGGAAATTATAAGCATAGAATCAAGATAGCAATTGCCTCTGGGAAATGGGAGTGAGAAAGCAGAGGAATGTATGTGTCAAATATTACACATGAAAGGACAATAAAGAGTCAATTTTAATAGAGGCTTTTTGGTGACTAAAGCAATAAATAGTGAAATAACAAGTTTCTTTCTCTCATGTTATGGTATCTTAATCTTTCTCTAAGACAGTTTATACTAATTGTTATGGAAAGGGCTAGAGTTAATGAGTTATCTGAGACCTTTCTTCTACTTTGAAAAATAAAGGCAGGCGAGTTCTGTTTGCTGTCTCAGTAAATCAGATGTCTTTATCAGCTGCTGAGCTGAAACTCTGCATCCGTCCTTAGTTTTAGGAGAAATAAAATCCCCAAACTGTCAGTCCAGCCACAGTTGGATGCCGCCTTGGGAATTTATTCACCCATTACATTCTTGCTTGAGGAATCTAAAAAGTCCATTTCTCCACTTGAAATGACAGACAAGGATGGCAATTTAACTAAATTTGGCCTCCCAGGAGCTGAGAGGCAAGTCTGCCAGAGAGTCCAAAGAGCATGCACCACTGGTACTAGAATTTGCTAAAAATAACATATATTTTCTGTCTCCTGCTGGCACACAACAGTGTTAAGCATAGCTACTTTAACACTGGAACAGGTCATGATGGAGGGCAATGTGCGCTTAAAAAGGCTCTAACTAGTAACATTAGACCCCTGACTTTTGCCAGATGCTATCTAGGCTCTTTTAGAACTCTTTTGAGTTTTAAGGCACCTGCTTTTAACCAGAAAAAAGTCTGTTGGGGGCCAAAGTGCTGCTGAATATGACTTGAACTCGGAGGTTAGAGCACTCATTCTAGCTCCATATGCTATAATATTTAAATAAAATACAAGCATCCTCCTGCCTAAATTTCCATGAGTGCTGTCTTTCCAGCCCAGTCAGAACATAATTTCATCCCTGGCTCTCTTAGGATGCCAAACACTTTCCATCTTGTAGTAAAGCAATAAATGTATGTCTTGTCTCCCCAACTTGAGGACAAAAAGATGTTCACTTTAGTTATGATCACTACTGTTATTTGAAAGAGGTTACTATGAGTAAGTGAAAGTCATTCATTTGTGTCCAACTCTTTGCAACCCCATGGACTATAGAGTCCATGGAATTCTTCAGGCCAGAATACTGGAGTGGGTGGCCTTTCCCTTCTCCAGATCTTCCCCCCATCCCAGGGATTGAACACAGGTCTCCTTCATTGCAGGCGGATTCTTTAGGTTACTATATTTGAGTACAAATTCAGAAGATACAAAGGATTTGTGATAATCCTTATGCACGACTTGCAAGATAGCACTTGTATCCAGTGTACTCAATTCTGGGCACCCAATATTTCCAGTTTCTTGGATGTCCTTCTAAAGTACCTTACACCTATAGAAACACACCAAAGATTCATATAGTTTTTATCCTCTCTTTCAAAAAATAGAAATGATAGCATACTATCCAGCATCTTGTGTTTTTCCACTTGTTGTAAATGGGAACTCATTCCGTATCATTCTACAGTTTCCTCATGCCTTTTAACAGGTTCTTGTATTTACTTGTGTGTGTGGAGCAACATCCTGCTGTATGGTGTGACCTATCCCCGTTCGTGTATAGTTAAGTTACTTCTTACCTGCTGCTGTTACAAAAGCTGCAATGAATATCCTTGTATGTACATATGTAATGTTGCACATGTAAAAGTATGTAAGTATCCCTGTTTCCCAAACCTGGATTTTCTCCAGAGTGATAGTGTTTAACTATGTTTGACTATGGTATTACAGCATAATTTAAATTCCATTTCTCTTAATGTGAATGAGGCTGAACATGTTTTATATACTTAAGAGCATATATATATATATATATATATATATGTGTGTGTGTGTATATATATATATATTTTCTGTTAACTAGGCATTCCTGTCCTTTATCCACTATGCTCTTGAGTAATTTTTACTTTGACTTTTAGAATCCCTTAATATCTATGACATGAGTTGCAAACATTTTATCACAGCTTATTGTACTTTTTTATCTTTACCAATTGTTTTTGTCATGCTGAAATTTCTGTTTTTCATTGCCCAGATTTATTGATCTTTTATATATGGGGCTTAATGTTACATTTAGAAATGACTTCCCCACATTGAGATTAAATATATATATATATATATATATATGTATATGTATATATATATATATATACCATGCAAAAAAATGCTCAAACTACCGCACAATTGCACTCATCTCACACGCTAGTACACTAATGCTCAAAATTCTCCAAGCCAGACTTCAGCAATATGTGAACCGTGAACTCCCTGATGTTCAAGCTGGTTTTAGAAAAGGCAGAGGAACCAGAGATCAAATTGCCAACATCCGCTGGATCATGGAAAAAGCAAGAGAGTTCCAGAAAAACATCTATTTCTGCTTTATTGACTATGCCAAATCCTTTGACTGTGTGGATCACAGTAAACTGTGGAAAATTCTGAAAGAGATGGGAATACCAGACCACCTGGTATTGAGAAATATGTATGCAGGCCAGGAAGCCACAGTTAGAACTGGACATGGAACAACAGACTGTTTCCAAATAGGAAAAGGAGTACATCAAGGCTGTATATTGTCACCCTGCTTATTTAACTTCTATGCAGAGTACATCATGAGAAACGCTGGAGTGGAAGAAGCACAAGCTGGAGTCAAGACTGCTGGGAGAAATATCAATAACCTCAGATATGCATATGACACCACCCTTATGGCAGAAAGTGAAGAGGAACTAAAAAGCCTCTTGATGAAAGTGAAAGAGGAGAGTGAAAAAGTTGGCTTAAAGCTCAACATTCTGAAAATGAAGATCATGGCATCTGGTCCCATCACTTCATGGGAAATAGATGGGGAAACAGTAGAAACAGTGTCAGACTTTATTTTGGGGGGCTCCAAAATCACTGCAGATGGTGACTGCAGCCATGAAATTAAACGACGCTTACTCCTTGGAAGAAAAGTTATGACCAACCTAGATAGTATATTCAAAAGCAGAGACATTACTTTGCTGACTAAGGTCTGTCTAGTCAAGGCTATGGTTTTTCCTGTGGTCATGTATGGATGTGAGAGTTGGACTGTGAAGAAGGCTGAGCACTGAAGAATGGATGCTTTTGAACTGTGATGTTGGAGAAGACTCTTGAGAGTCCCTTGGACTGCAAGGAGATCCAACCAGTCCATTCTGAAGGAGATCAGCCCTGGGATTTCTTTAGAAGGAATGATGCTGAAGCTGAAGCTCCAGTACTTTGGCCACCTGATGCGAAGAGTTGACTCATTGGAAAAGACTGTGATGCTGGGAGGGATTGGGGGCAGGAAGAGAAGGGGGCGACCGAGGATGAGATGGCTGGATGGCATCACAGACTCAATGGATGTGAGTCTGAGTGAACTCCGGGAGATGGTGATGGACAGGGAGGCCTGGCGTGCTATGATTCATGGGGTCGCAAAGAGTCGGACACGACTGAGCGACTGAACTGAACTGAACTGAATACCATGTTTATTTCTCAGACTTCTAGAGTTTCATTGTTTTATAACTTTTTGATCCATCTGAATTGTATCTTGTGACAGTGTAAGACTGTATTTTTGCATTGTATTCTGACTGCATTTTTTTCAGATGAGCAACTAGTTTCCCCAACATCATTTATTAAACAATCCACATTTCCACACTAATTTCAAAGTTCATATGTTTCATATCATAAATTCCAATGTATATTTAGGTCTAATTCCTGACTTTTTATTCTACTGTGTTCATGTGTTCTTAAGTCCTTTTTTACTTATTATAACTTTACAACAAATTTTTAATATCTGGTATGGCAAAGGAGCTGTTTTATTCATTTTTAATTTAACCTCTACCCTTCATTTTTCTACTTATTAATACATTTATTTACTAGTCAAGCATTTAGTAAATGCCCTCCATATTCCTGGTGTTATGCCACATGTAGGAGAGGAAAGGATTAACAGCAGTCCCTATTCTTACAGAGTTCACAGAATAGTAGGTAATAGATGGTACCCAATCAGTGTTCAATGCATGTCAAGTATCTGTATGTTAGTGGTTAAGAGTATGGGCCTTGGGCAGATAAACAGTCTCCATTCATATCTGGACTCCACCATTTATTGGCTGTATAGCCTTGGGCAAATTGTTCTTCTCATCTAAAAGTGGTACTAATAGCACTTACCTAATGGGGTTGTTAGGAGAATTAAGAGATTTGATGTACTTAGAAAATTCTTGCACTATGTATTTTCTAGGTGAGACAATCTTGCCCTGACCCCCGTAGACCTTCAGGGATCTCTGAATACTCTGATAAGATGTCCTCTCCCCGGCCTCCTCCTCACTGGTTGGCAGGAATGTCACATGACCCAAGACCCCAGCAACCCTCACGCTCATGGTGGCTTCCCCACCACGTGCCTTGACACTGTTGGACCAATGTCACCGTGCTTCCCCCAAACAACTCTGGCTCCAAACACCAGGCTCTTAAGTCATCCCTCTTCCCCCACATCGGAAGCCGCTATAGCCCTGTATGTTTCTTTAGCCCCACCTCAAAGCCTGCCCCATCTTATGAAACCCTTCCACTGGGGCCTCTGGAACTCAAGGGCAGTTGTGGGCACACCCTCCTGTATACACCACCTCTTGTAAGAACACTCCTTCCGCTTCATTCTCTGTAGTCACCTACATTGCTGGCTGCTTCTCTCCCACCTTCTTATACCTCCAGACCTCGAGTTGAGAAGGGTGCCCCCTGCCTCTTCAGTGCTCTTTAAACACCCTTTTCCTACCATCTCCCTACTCCTCCCTAAAGCCTAAACCCTAAGAACCTCCAGACTTAAGTGTCCATTGATAGACTGTCACCCACTACCCCTCCTGTTGCTGCCATCTACCCTACCAGAGCACTCCTACTCCTTCCTTGCCAATCTCAGCCCCAGGCTCACTGTCACACTCTCCAAAGCTACTTCTACCATGATTCTAGGTGATTTCAATCTCCATGGAGATGATCTTTTCAAATCCTGACCTCTTACTCCCTCTACCTAGTGAACTTGTCCTCAATCCCTCTTCAACTACCCACTCTCCTAGTCATGAAAGTGAAAGTGAAAATGAAGTCTCTCAGTCGTGTCCAGCTCTTTGAGACCCTGTGGACTCTAGTCTGCCAGACTTCTCTGTCCATGGGATTTTCCAGGCAAGAATACTGGAGTGGGTTGCTATCTCCTTCTCCAGATCTTCCTGACCCAGGGATTGAAACTGGGTCTCCCACATTGAAGGCAGCCTCTTTACCATCTGACCCACCAGGGAATCCTAGTCATATCTGAGTCCTTATCACTACTAATAACACGACCCCACCATACATTGAATTTCAAGGGTTCCGTGCTTGATTCATCACCTCACATTTTTAATTCATACCTTCTGGCGTCCCAAGTTCAGCAATTCTTCTGTTGCACATGAGACCTACAACCTGTTGATTCAGTCACCATTTTCCCCATCTCTTACCATTCTTTGTCTTCACTTTGCTTTTTACCAAACTAAAAGGCCCCAATCAAGCGTTGTGATCACTCCCTTGCATACACATTCTCACCTCCTTTGCTCATCTTTTTCTCTTGTTGTTTGGCACAGTCCAAATCTTGCCAGAAACCCAGATCTGTGCCTACTCTGAGTCAACAGCCACAGATTTAAATAAGACAGGAGAAAGACACCCAGCCATGTTGCCCAGTCTTACTATGAATTCTTGACCCCAACCTGCAGGGGGCGCTTAACGCTTCCGTATTTCCCTAGTCCCCTGACTCTCCCACTGATCTAGATGATTATACCTTTCTTTCTTTCTTTCCTTAAAATTCCAATACCCACCTCCCCACCCACACTCCTAGTTTTGTACTATTAGAATTTCAATAGCTCCCTCTGCCACATCTACCCAGTGACCGGCATCTGTCCCACATCTGCATCCTCCCCACCCCAGCCCGCTGAACAGATGACTTGCTCCTGCTCCTCTGTGAGGCCACTCCTGCAGGCTACATCTCATCCCTCTCACTCAGAGCATTGCACCTGCAATCTGGCTTTCTCCTCCGATACCCTTAATGCTTCCCACCCTATTTGATCATTCCCGTTGCTGTACAAACTTGGTATTATTTCTCCCATGAAAAATCAAAAACAGTCCTCATACTCCTCTATTGTTCCACTCGGGGCTCCCTTTTAGAGCAAAGCTTCTCTTCCTTGCCTCAGTTCCTCTTCTCCCCTTGTTTCTTGAACCCAGCCCGGCATTTGTCCCTCTCAGTCAACTATGACCGTTCCTATCAAGGTCACCAGTGACTTTCATATTGCTAAACTGAATGGTCAAAGTTTCAGTCCCCCTCCTCTTAATTAACCAGTAACCTTTCTCTAAAGAAATGTTGAAGGACAATTGAAACAGGCTCTTCACTTAGCTTCCAGAACACCACATTCTCTTGGTTCTCTCCTATCTTAGTGATTGCTCAGTCTTAGCTGCATTACCCTCCTTCTTCAACATTTTGCAGTTCCTGAGGGCTCAACCTCCAGAAAGGATCAACCCAGCTAACACCCTGATTTCAAACTTCTGGACTCCAGAACTGTGAGAATAATTTCTGTTGTTTTAAGCCACCCAGTTTGTGGTATTTTGTATGGCAATCCTAGGAAATGAATACAGAGTTCAATAAAACTACTTAAAAACAAGCAAACAAACCTTTAATGGCTTTCCATCTCAAATCATGAACAAGTCAAAATTCATTTCTAATTACCCAAACCTGCACTACTTCTTTGAGCTTACTTTCCACCCACACCTTTGCTCCAGCCTCACTGTTCTCCTAGCTATTCTGTAAGCATTTCAGGCACACTCTTGCATGAGGTCTGCATGATGGCTGACCCATTTACCTGCAGTGCTTTTCCAGAGATATCTGTATCGCTCTCTTCTTGCTTCCTTTGTTTGCCCAGATGTCATCTTCCCAGACATCTTTTCTTCAAAACAACTGTTCCCCTACATTCCCTAGCACCCTAGCCAGATTTACTATTCACTATTGCATTTAGAAGCATCTGGGATACTTTGGGAATTCCCTAGTGGCCTAGTGGTTAGGACTCGGCAGCACTTTCACTGCCAAGAGATTTGATCCTTGATGTACAAGCTGGACAATGAGGCCAAAAAAAAAAAAAAAAGGATCTTTCATACCTTGTTTCACTCACTCATTTTTTTCTAGTTGATTTTGTTTTTTTCCTGAATATTAAATGTTTATTTTGTATTGGGGTGTAGCTGATTACAAAATAAAAATTTAATATTTGGGAAAAAAACAAAATCAACTAGAAAAAATAAAATAAAATAAAAAATGAGTGTGTGTGTGTTAGTCGCTCAGTCGTGCCCAACTCTTTGTGACGCCATGGGCTGCAATCCACCAGGTTCCTCTGTCCATGAGATTTTCCAGGAAAGGATACTGGAGTGGGTTGCCATTTCCTTCTCCAGTGGATCTTCCCAACCCAGGGATTGAACCCGGGTCTCCTGTACTGCAGGCAGATTCTTTACCGACTGAGCTACAAGGGAAGCCCAAAAAGTGAGTGAGTAGCTGATTAACAATGTTGTGGTAGTTTCAGGTGAGGGGACTCAGCCAAACATATACATGTACCCATTCTCCCTCAAATCCTGCTCCCATCCAGGTCTGCACGGAACATTAAGAAGAGTTCTCGGTGCTGTCCAATAGTTCTTTGTTGGTTATCCATTTTAAATATAGCAGTATATACATGACCTTCCCAAAGTCCCTAACTATCCCTTCCCCTTAGCAACCATAAGTTTGTTTTCTAAGTTTGTGAACCTCTTTCTGTTTTGTAAGTTCATTTGTATCATTTCTTTTTAGACTCCACATGTAAGAGATGTCATATGATATTTCTCCTTCTCTGTCTGACTTACTTCACTCAGTATGACTCTCTCGAGGTCCATCCGTGTTGCTGCAAATGGCATTATTTCATTTTATTTAATGGCTGACTAATACTGCATTTTCTATATATGTACCACATCTTCTTTACCCGTTCCTCTGTCAATGGACATTTAGGTTGCTTCTATGTCTCAGCTATCGTAAACAGTGCTGTAATGAACATTGGGGTGCATGTATCCTTTTGGATCATGTTTTTCTGTGGATAAATGCCCAGGAGTGTGATTGTACGGTCATATGATAGCTCTATTTTTTGTTTCTTAAGGAACCTCCATACTATTCCCCATAGTGGCTGTGTCAATTTACATTCCCACAAACAGTGTAGAAGGGTTCCCTTCCTCTCTCCGCAGATTTTTTGGTGATAGCTGTTCTGACCAGTATGAAGTGATATCTCATCGTAACTTTGAGTTGCATTTTTCTACTAATTTGCAATGTTGAACATCTTTTCATGTGCCTACTAGCCATCTGTGTGTCCTCTTTGGAGAAATGTCGATTCAAGTCTTCTCCCCATTTTTTGAGTGGGTTGTTTCTTTTGATGCCATTAAAGCATCATGAGCTGTTTGTAAATTTTGGAGACTAATCCTTTACTGGTCATATTGTTTGCAAATATTTTCTCCCAATCTGTGGGTTGTCTTTTTGTTTTGTTTATTGTATCCTTTGCTGTGCAAAAGCTTTTAAGTTTAAGTAGGTCCCAATTGTTTATTTTTACTTTTATTTCCATTTTTCTGGGAGATGGATTGAAAATGATGTTGGTTTATGTCAGAAAGTGTTCTACCTATGTTTTCCTCTAGGAGCTTTAGACCAGAGGAGTATCTGGTCTCACATTTAGGTCTTTAATCAACTTTGAGCTTATTTTTGTGTATGGGGGTCAAGGAATAATCTAATTTCATTCTTTTGCCTGTGGATGTCCAGTTTTTCCAGCACCATTTGTTGAAGAAACTGTCTTTACAATATTGTGTAGTCTTGCCTTCTTTGTCATAGATTAGTTGACCATAGGTACATGGACTTATTTCTGGGTGTTCTATCCTGTTCCATTGATCTATATTTCTATTTTTGTGCCAGTACCATACTGTTTTGATGACTGTAGCTTTTAGTATAGTCTGAAGTCAGGGAGCTTCCTCCAGCTCCAGTTTGTTGTTGTTGTTGTTGTTTTTTCCCCCAACATTGTTTTGTCTATTCATGGTTTTTTTGTGTCTCCATAGAAATTTTGAGATTTTTTTTGGTTCTAGTTCTGTGAAAAATACCATTGGCAATTTGATAGGGATTGCATTGAATCTGTAGATTGCCTTGGGTAGTATAGTCATTTTGACAATATAGATTTTTTTCAATGCATGAACATGGTACATCTTTCCATCTGTTTACGTCTTCTTCAGTTTCTTTCATCAGCATCTTATAGTTTTTGGAGTACAGGTCTTTTGTCTTCTAAGTAGGTTTATTCCTAAGTAGTTTATTCTTTTAGATGCAATGGTAAATAGAATTACTTCTTGAATTTCTCTTTCTGATCTTTTGTTGTTAGTGTATAGAAATGCAACAGATTTCTGTGTATTAATTTTGTAACCTACAACTTTACCAAATTCATTGTTGAGTTCTAGTAGCTTTCTGGTAGCATGTTTAAAGGATCTTCTATCTTCTATCAAGTCATCTGCAAACAGTGACACTTTAACTTCTTTTCCAATTTAGATTTCCTTTACTTCTTTATCTTCTCTGATTGCTGTAGCTAGGACTCCCAAAACTATGGTGAATAAAAGTGAGAGTGGACATCCTTGTCTTGGTCCTGATCTTAAAGGGGATGCTTTCAGCTTTTCACTGTTGAGTATGATGCCAGCTGTAGGTTTGTCACATGTGTGTATGTGAGTTAGTTGCTCAGTTGTGTCCAACTCTTTGCCAACCTATGGACTGTAGCCCACCAAGCTCCTCTGTCCATGGGATTCTCCAGGCAAGAATACTGGAGTGGGTTGCCATTTCCTCTTCCAGGCAATCTTCCCAACCCAGGGATTGAACTGAGTCTCCTGAATTGCAGGCAGATTCTTTATACGCTGAGCCACCAGGGAAGCAGTTTTGTCATAGATGGCCTTTATTATGTTGAGGTATGTACCCTTTATGCCCACTTTCTGAAGCATTTTATCATAAATTGGTGCTGAATTTTGTCAAAAGCTTATTCTGCATCTATTGAGGTGATCATATGGCTTTTATTCTTTAGTTTGTTGATGGTGGTATATCACATTGATTGATTTGCAGATGTTGAAAAGTCCTTGCATCCCTGGGATGAATGCCACTTGATCATAGTGTATGATCTTTTTAATATATGGTTGGGTATGAACTGCTAGCATTTTGTTGTGGAGTTTTGCATGTATGTTCATTAGTGATATTGGCCTGAAATTTTCTCTTTTTTATGTGTGGTATTTTTGTCTGGTTTTGTTATCAGGGTGATAGTGACATCATAAAATGAGTTTGGAAGTTTTCCTTCCTCTACAACTTTTGGGAACAGTTTCAGAAGGTTAGATATTACCTTTTCTCTAAATGTTTGATATAAAATTTGGCTGTGAAGCCATCAGGTCCTGGACTTGTATTTGTTGGGAGGTTTTTAAGTACAGCTTCAATTTCAGCGCTTGGGATTGGTCTGTTTATTTTTTCTTCCTAGTTCAGTCTAGGGAGACTGTACTTTTCTTCTACATTGTCCATTTTTATTGGTTGTTAATAGTCTCTTATGATCATTGGTATTTCTGTGGAGTCAGTTGTAATTTCTACTTTTTCACTGATAATTTTACTGATTTGAGTCCTGTCTGGTCTTTCTTGATGAGTCTGGCTAAAGGTCTATCAATTTCGTTTATCTTTTCAAAGAACCAGCTTTTAGTTTCATTGATACTTGTGATTATTTTGTCTCTATTTTATTTCTGCTCTGATCTTTATGATTTCCTTCCTTATACTACCTTTAGGTTTTGTTTGTTCTTCTTTCTCTGGTTGTTTTAGGTGTAAGAATAGATTGTCTATTTGAGATTTTTCTTGTTTCTTGAGGTAAGATTGTATTGCCATAAACTTCCCTCTTAGAATTGCTTTCGCTGTACCCGTTAAGTTTTGAACTGTTATGCTTTTGTTTTCATTTGTCTCTAGGTAATTTTTAATTTCTTCTTTGATTTCTCCAGTGATCCAATGGTTGTTTAGTAGCTTACTGTTTAGCCACCCTGTGTTTGCGTTTCTTCAAGTTTTTTTTCTTGTAGTTTATTTCTAAATCTCATAGCTGTGTGATCAGAAAAGATGCTTGATATGATTTCAATTTTCTTAAACTTACCAAGGCTCATCTTGTGGCTCAGCATGTGGTCAATCCTGGAGATGTTCCATGTGCACTTGAGAAGACTGTGTAGTCTGATGCTTTTGGAATTAAGTTTGATTCATCTAAAGTGTTATTTAAGGCCTGTATTTCCTTATTGATTTTCTGTCTAGATGATCTGTCCATTGATGAAAGTGGGGGTATTAAAGTCCCTCACTATTATTGTATTACTGTCGACTTCTACCTTTCTGATGTTAGCATTTGCCTTACATATTGAGGTGCTATGTTGGGTACATACATATTTATAATTGTTTTTTCTTCTTGGATTGAACCCTTCATTATGTAATATACTTGTCTCTTATAACAGTCTTTGTTTTAAAGTCTATTTTTTCTGATATGAGTATTGCTATTAAGCTTTCTTATGATTTCCATGTGAAATGTCTTCTCCCATTCCCTTACTTTCAATCTGTAAATGTCCATAGGTCTGAGGTGGAGCTTTTGTAGACAACATATGCATGGGTTTTTGTATACACCTAGCCAGTGTATATAATGGTTGGTGCATTTAATCCATTTACATTTAAGGTAATTATTGACATGTATCATGAGAAACGCTGAGCTGGAAGAAGCACAAGCTGGAATCAAGATTGCTGGGAGAAATATCAATAACCTCAGATATGCAGATGACACCACCCTTATGGCAGAAAGTGAAGAGGAACTAAAGAGCCCCTTGATGAAAGTGAAACTGGAGAGTGAAAAAGTTGGCTTAAAGCTCAACATTCAGAAAATGAAGATCATGGCATCCGGTCCCATCACTTCATGGGAAATAGATGGGGGAAACAGTGGAAACAGTGTCAGACTTTATTTTGGGGGGCTCCCAAATCACTGCAGATGGTGACTGCAGCCATGAAATTAAAAGACGCTTACTCCTTGGAAGAAAAGTTATGACCAACCTAGATAGCATATTTAAAAGCAGAGACATTACTTTGCCAATAAAGGTCATATCTAGTCGAGGCTATGGATTTTCCAGTAGTCATGTATGGATGTGAGAGTTGGACTGTGAAGAAAGCTGAGTGCCGAAAAATTGATGCTTTTGAATTGTTTTGTTGGAGAAGACTCTTGAGAGTCCCTTGGACTGCAAGGAGATCCAACCAGTCCGTTCTGAAGGAGATCAGCCCTGGGATTTCTTTGGAAGAAATGATGCTAAAACTGAAACTCCGGTATGTTGGCCACCTCATGTGAAGAGCTGACTCATTGGAAAAGACTGTGATGCTGGGAGGGATTGGGGGCAGGAGGAGAAGGGGACAACAGAGGATGAGATGGCTGGATGGCATTGCTGACTCGATGGACGTGAGTCTGAGTGAACTCCGGGAGTTGGTGATGGACAGGGAGGCCTGGCGTCCTGCGATTCATGGGGTCGCAAAGAGTTGGACACAACTGAGAGACTGAGTGAAATGAACGATGATCCTATTACCATTTTGTTAATTGTTTTGTGTTAACTTTTTGTAGACCTTTTCCTTCTCTTGTGGTTCCTGCCTATAGAAGTTCCTTTAGCATTTCTTGTAAACCTGGTTTAGTGGTTATAAATTCTCTTAACTTTTGCTTTGTTTGGAAGGCTTTTGATTACATCTTCCATCAAATCTTATTGCGAGTCTTATCAGTTGACTACTGTTGCTGGTAGATTCTTCCCTTTCATCACTTTAAATGTGTCATGCCATTCCCTTTTGGCTTGTAGAGTTTCTACTGAAAAATCAGCTGATAGCCTGTTGGGAGTTTCCCTGTGTGTTATCTGTCATTTTTCCCTTGTTGCCTTTAATATTTTACCTTTGTCTTTAATTTTGGTCAGTTTGATTACTATGGTTTGTCTTGGAAACAGAGATCATTCTGTCATTTTGAGATTGCATCCAAGTACTGCATTTCGGACTCTTTTGTTGACCATGATGGCTACTCCATTTCTTCTAAGGGATTCTTGCTCATAGTAGTAGATATAATGGTCATCTGAGTTAAGTCCACCCATTCCAGTCCATTTTAGTTCATTGATTTCTAGAATGTCAACGTTCACTCTCTTGCCATCTCCTGTTTGACCACTTCCAATGTGCTTTGATTTATGGACCTGACATTCCAGGTTCTTATGCAATATTGCTCTTTACAGCATCAGACCTTGCTTGTATCATCAGTCACATCCACTACTGGGTATTGTTTTTGCTTTGGCTCCATCCCTTCATTCTTTCTGGAGTTATTTCTCCACCGATCTCTAGTAGCATATTGGGCACCTAATGACTTGGGTCATGTATGGATGTGAGAGTTGGACTGTGAAGAAGGCTGAATGCCGAAGAATTGATGCGTTTGAACTGTGGTGTTGGAGAAGACCCTTGAGAGTCCCTTGGACTGCAAGGAGATCCAACCAGTCCATTCTGAAGGAGATCAACCCTGGGATTTCTTTGGAAGGAATGATGCTGAAGCTGAAGCTCCAGTACCTTGGCCACCTCATGTGAGGAGTTGACTCACTGGAAAAGACTCTGATGCTGGGAGAGATTGGGGTCAGGAGGAGAAGGGGACGACCAAGGATGAGATGGCTGTATGGCATCACGGACTCGATGGACATGAGTCTGAGTGAACTCCGGGAGATGGTGATGGACAGGGAGGCCTGGCGTGCTGCGATTCATGAGGTCGCAAAGAGTCATGACTGAGCGACTGAACTGAACTGAACTGAATGACCTGGGGAGTTCCTCTTTCAGTATCTTATCATTTTGCCTTTTCATACTGTTCATGGGGTTCTCAAGGCAAGAATACTGAAGTGGTTTGCCATTCCCTCTCCAGTGGACCACATTGTGTCAGACCTTTCCACCATGCCTGCCCATCTTGGGTGGCCCCACAGGGCATGGCTTAGTTTCATTGAGTTAGACAAGGCTGTGGTCCTAGTGTGATTAGATTGACTAATTTTCTGTGATTATGGTTTCAGTGTGTCTGCCTGCTGGGAGCCAGCGTGAGGAATCCCACCTGTGGCAAAGGTCATGAAGAAGGAGGCCTGACATACGCAAAGGCGGGATCAGGCCTCAGGGGTCCACCTGGACTTTCTCGAGCATTCACCCCAAAACCAGAGTCTGCCTGCCTTACTGCATTATGCTTTCCACCTACTCTCCTGACATTACTGGGGGCTGTCCCTCACCACCTCTCTCTGAAAAGGAGCTAACTTAGAGCTCCAGTTAATAAATCTCCTGGGCGTAACAAAAGTGTTTCTGTCCAAAAACTCCTCTGATGGCTCTCTAGCCTGCCTGACAGGTTTATCCGGCCACATGTGATTGTTCACAGCCTCCCAACCGTGAGAGGCATGAGATGCTCTAAACTTTTTGAAAAACAGATTCTTTTGAGAAGTTAGAAAATTATTAGTATAGTATTAGTGGATTAGTTAGAAATTATACTGGTGGAGGGTTTCATTGTTGAGCCAATATTTGCTGCTAAGCCTCCATATCCCTTGCCCCTTATACACACTAATTGATATAACTAGCATATAGGAGAAATAAGTATTAACCTTGATTTAATCATGTTAGACCTTAGGCTAAGTAAATTATTTTCTTGATTATAGCCCACTGCAACTTTGCCCTGTAGGAATGCAACTTCATCTGGTACCTTCAGAAGGTGGTGCCTAACTTAAGAAAATTCACCTTTGGAGAAAATAAGTTTTTTCATTGACTAATCATCATCAGAAAGGGTCGTAAAGTATTACAGGCCTCTTGGCCAGAAGAAGATGTAAATCACCTGAGAACTTTGTATATCGGAAGGAATGCAGAAAGAAAGTGTGCTTTCAATAAGGGTCAGGACTGCTGACTCTGCGTGACTTTATATTTTCCATTTATCTCTATGTATGACTTAAAGTATAAAAGTGGCCCTGGAAAATAAAGAAATGGACCAATTCCTGGAAAGACTGGTTTCCCTCGTGTCATCTTTTCTCGTTCTCCTCTTTTCTGGCTCAATTCCCATGTGGAGCGCAGAGGCTCACCGAGCCTACTAATTTTGCCTGGGCTTCTAAGATTTGAATGGGGACGCACGTTGTGTCTCCGCTGTTCCGGGAGACTGAGAAGATGCCTCTGGCCTATGTAGGCAGTGAAAATCCCTTGTCCTGTGGTTTTATTGGTTTTCCGCATAAACCAAGTTATTCAGCCTCTTTTCTCCAAAAAATTTCCTACTACACTATTCTTTTCTAATCTGTCTCCATATCTTAATTAAACAATTTTTCTCTAGATGCCGACTCTGTCCCTGCTTGAATTACCCTGGATCCACCAGGGCTGGACCCCAGTATCTGCCCTTTTGCAAAAACCCTCTTCCAACAATACAAGAGAAGACTCTACACATGGACATCACCAGATGGTCAACACCGAAATCAGATTGATTATATTCTTTCAGTCAAAGATGGAGAAGCTCTATACAGTCAACAAAAACAAGACCAGGAGCTGACTGTGGCTCAGATCATGAACTCCTTATTGCCAAATTCAGACTTAAACTGAAGAAAGTAGGGGAAACCACTAGACCATTCAGGTATGACCTAAATCAAATCCCTTATGATTATACAGTGGAAGTGAGAAATAGATTTAAGGGACTAGATCTGATAGATAGAAGGCCTGATGAACTATGGAAGAGGTTTGTGACATTGTACAGGAGACAGGGATCAAGACCATCCCCATGGACAAGAAATGCAAAAAGCAAAATGGCTGTCTGGGGAGGCCTTACAAATAGCTGTGAAAAGAAGAGAAGTGAAAAGCAGAGGAGAAAAGGAAAGATACAAGCAGTTGAATGCAAAGTTCCAAAGAATAGCAAGAAGAGATAAGAAAGCCTTCCTCAGCGAACACTGCAAAGAAATAGAGGAAAACAACAGAATGGGAAAGACTAGAGATCTCTTCAAGAAAATTAGAGACACCAAGGGAATATTTCATGCAAAGATGGGCTCAATAAAGGACATAAATGGTATGGACCTAACAGAAGCAGAAGATATTAAGACGAGGTGGCAAGAATACACAGAAGAACTATACAAAAAAGATCTTCACGACAAACATAATCACGATGGTGTGATCACTCACCTAGAGCCAGACATCCTGGAATGGGAAGTCAAGTGGGCCTTAGAAAGCATCACTATGAACAAAGCTAGTGGAGGTGATGGAATTTCAGTTGAGCTATTTCAAATCATGAAAGATGATGCTGTGAAAGTGCTGCACTCAATATGCCAGCAAATTTAGAAAAGTCAGCAGAGGCCACAGGACTGGAAATTGTCAGATTTCATTCCAATCCCAAAGAAAGGCAATGCCAAAGAATGCTCAAACTACCACACAATTGCACTCATCTCACATGCTAGTAAAGTAATGTACAAAATTCTCCAAGCCAGGCTTCAGCAATACGTGAACCGTGAACTTCCTGATGTTCAAGCTGGTTTTTGAAAAGGCAGAAGAACCAGAGATCAAATTGCCAACATCCGCTGGATCATGGAAAAAGCACAAGAATTCCAGAAAAACATCTATTTCTGCTTTATTGACTATGCCAAAGCCTTTGACTCTGTGGATCACAATCAACTGTGGAAAAGTCTGAAAGAGATGGGAATACCAGACCACTTGACCTGCCTCTTGAGGAATCTGTATGCAGGTCAGGAAGCCACAGTTAGAACTGGACATGGAACAACAGACTGGTTCCAAATAGGAAAAGGAGTACATCAAGGCTGTATATTGTCACCCTGCTTTTTTAACCGCTATGCAGAGTACATCATGAGAAACGCTGGAGTGGAAGAAACACAAGCTGGAATCAAGATTGCCAGGAGAAATATCAATAACCTGAGATATGCAGATGACACCACCCTTATGGCAGAAAGTGAAGAGGAACTAAAAAAGCCTATTGATGAAAGTGAAAGAGGAGAGTGAAAAAGTTGGCTTAAGCTCTACATTCAGAAAACGAAGATCATGGCATCTGGTCCCATCACTTCATGGGAAATAGATGGGGAAACAGTGGAAACAGTGTCAGACTTTATATTTTTGGGCTCCAAAATCACTGCAGATGGTGATTGCAGCCATGAAATTAAAAGACGCTTACTCCTTGGAAGAAAAGTTATGACCAACCTAGATAGCATATTCAAAAGCAGAGACATGACTTTGCCAACAAAGGTCCATTTACTCAAGGCTATGTTTTTTCCAGTGGTCATGTACGGATGTGAGAGTTGGACTGTGAAGAAGGCTGAGTGCTGAAGAATTGATGGTTTTGAACTGTGGTGTTGGAGAAGACTCCTGAGAGTCCCTTGGACTGCAAGGAGATCCAACCAGTCCATTCTGAAGGAGATCAACCCTGGGATTTCTTTGGAAGGAATGATGCTAAAGCTGAAACTCCAGTACTTTGGCCACCTCATGTGAAGAGTTGACTCATTGGAAAAGACTCTGATGCTGGGAGGGATTTTGGGCAGGAGGAGAAGGGGACGACTGAGGATGAGATGGCTGGATGGCATCACAGACTCGATAGATGTGAGTCTGAGTGAACTCTGGGAGTTGGTGATGGACAGGGAGGCCTGGCGTGCTGCAATTCATTGGGTCACAAAGAGTCGGACACAACTGAGCGACTGAACTGAACTGAACTGATTACTGTGTGTCTTGGTGTGTTTCTCCTTGAATTTATCCTGCCTGGGACGTTCTGTTCTTCCTGGACTTGGTTGACTATTTCCTTTCCCATATTAGGGAAGTTTTCAGCTATTATCTCTTAAAATAATTTCTTAGGTCCTTTCCCTCTTTTCTCTTTCTATAATGTGAATGTTTGTGCACCTAATGTGTCCCAGTCTCTTAGACTGTCTTCATTGCTTTTCATTCTTTTTTCTATATTCTCTTTTGCAGCAGTGATTTCCACCATTATGTCTTCCAGGTCACTTATCGATTCTTCTATCTCAGTTATTCTGCTACTGATTCCTTCTAGTGTATTCTTAATCTGTTTGTTTTCTCCTTTGTTGTTCTAAGACTTTGGTAAACATTTCTTGCATCTTCTCCATTCTTTTCCCACGATCTTGGATCATCTTCACTGTCATTATTATGAATTCTTTTTCTGGAAGGTTGCCTATCTCCACTTCATTTAGTTGTTTTGCTGGAGATTTATCTTGTTCCTTCATCTAGGACATAATTCTATTTCTTTTAATTTTGGTTAGCTTTCTGTGATTGTGGTATTAGTTCTGGAGGCTGTAGGATTGTAGTTTTTCTTGCTTCTTCTCTCTGCCCTCTGATGAATGAGGATAAGAGGCTTGTTCCAGGAAAACATCTATTTCTGCTTTATTTACTATGCCAAAGCCTTTGACTCTGTGGATCACAATAAACTGTGGAGAATTCTGAAAGAGATGGGAATACCAGACCACCTAACCTGCCTCTTGAGAAATCTGTATGCAGATCAGGAAGCCACAGTTAGAACTGGACATGGAACAACAGACTGGTTCCAAATAGGAAAAGGAGTACGTCAAGGCTGTATATTGTCACCCTGCTTTTTTAACTTCTATGCAGAGTACATCATGAGAAATGCTGGACTGGAAGAAACACAAGCTGGAATCAAGATTACTGGTAGAAATATCAATAACCTCAGATATGCAGATGACACCACCCTTATGGCAGAAAGTGAAGAGGAGCTAAAAAGCCTCTTGATGAAAGTGAAAGAGGAGAGTGAAAAAGTTGGCTTAAAGCTCAACATTCTGAAAATGAAGATCCTGGCATCTGGTCCCATCACTTCATAGCAAATAGATGGGGAAACAGTAGAAACAGTGTCAAACTTTATTTTGGGGGGCTCCAAAATCACTGCAGATGGTGACTGTAGCCATGAAATTAAAAGATGCTTACTCCTTGGAAGAAAAGTTATGACCAACCTAGATAGCATATTCAAAAGCAGAGACATGACTTTGCCAACAAAGGTCCGTCTAGTCAAGGCTATGGTTTTTCCTGTGATCATGTATGGATGTGAGAGTTGGACTGTGAAGAAGGCTGAGTGCCAAAGAATTGATGTTTTTGAACTGTGGTGTTGGAGAAGACTCTTGAGAGTCCCTTGGACTGCAAGGAGATCCAACCAGTCCATTCTGAAGGAGATCAACCCTGGGATTTCTTTGGAAGGAATGATGCTGAAGCTGAAGCTCCAGTACTTTGGCCACCTCATGTGAAGAGTTGACTCATTGAAAGTGACTCTGATGCTGGGAGGGATTGTGGGCAGGAGGAGAAGGGGACGACTGAGGATGAGATGGCTGGATGGCATCATGGACTCAATAGATGTGAGTCTGAGTGAACTCCGGGAGATGGTGATGGACAGGGAGGCCTGGCGTGCTGCAATTCATGGGGTTGCAAAGAGTCGGACACGACTGAGTGACTGAACTGAACTGAACTGAACTGAAACCTTCCTGATGGGAGGGACTGGCTGTGGGGAAAACTGGGTCTTGCTCTGGGTGGGCAGGGCCATGCTCAGTAAAACTTTGATCCAATTGTCTGCTGATGGGCTGGGCTCCCTCCCTGTTAGTTTTTTGACCTGAGGCACCCAGTCCTGGATGCTTCAGAGGTGACAAGAATACACAGAAGTACTGTACAAAAAAGATCTTCATGATCCAGATAATCACGGTGGTGTGATCACTCACCTAGAGCCAGACATCCTGGAATGTGATGTCAAGTAAGCCTTAGAAAGCATCACTATGAACAAAGCTAGTGGAGGTGATGGAATCCCATGTGAGCTATTTCAAATCTTGAAAGATGATACTGTGAAAGTACTGTACTCAATATGCCAGCAAATATGGAAAACTCAGCAGTGGCCACAGGACTGGAAAAAGTCAGTTTTCATTCCAATCCCAAAGAAAGGCAATGCCAAAGAATTCTCAAACTACTGCACAACTGACTCATCTCACACACAAGTAAAGTAATACTTAAAATTCTTCAAGCCAGGCTTCAGCAATACGTAAACTGTGAACTTCCAGATGTTCAAGCTGGTTTTAGAAAAGGCAAAGGAACCAGAGATCAAATTGCCAACATTCACTGGATGATGGAAAAAGCAAGAGAGTTCCAGAAAAACATCTATTTCTGCTTTATTGACTAAGCCAAATCCTTTGACTTGTGGATCACAATAAACTGTGGAAAATTCTAAAAGAGATGGGAATACAGACCACCTGACCTGCCTCTTGAGAAACCTATATGCAGGTCAGGAAGCAACAGATCAGTTAGAACTGGACATGGAACAACAGACTGGTTGCAAATAGGAAAAGGAGTACATCAAGGCTGTATATTGTCACCCTGCTTATTTAACTTCTTTGCAGAGTACATCATGAGAAATGCTGGGCTGGAAGAAGCACAAGCTGGAATCAAGATTGCCAGGAGAAATATCAATAACCTGAGATATGCAGATGACACCACCCTTATGGCAGAAAGTGATGAACTTAAGAGCCTCTTGACAAAAGTGAAAGAGGAGAGTGAAAAAGTTGGCTTAAAGCTCTACATTCAGAAAACTAAAATCATGGTATCTGGTCCCATCACTTCATAGCAAATAGATGGGGAGACAGTGGAAATAGTGGTGACTTTATTTTTCTGGGCTCCAAAATCACTGCAGATGGTGATTGCATCCATGAAATTAAAAGACGCTTGCTCCTTGGAAGGAAAGTTATTACCAACCTAGACAGCATATTAAAAAACAGAGACATTACTTTTGTTAACAAATGTCCGTCTAGTCAAGGCTATGTTTTTTCCAGTGGCCATGTATGGATGTGAGAGTTGGACTGTGAAGAAAGCTGAGTGCCGAAGAATTGATGCTTTTGAACTGTGGTGTTGAAGAAGACTCTTGAGAGTCCCTTGGACTGCAAGGAAACCCGACCAATCCATCCTAAGTGAGATCAGTTCTGGGTGTTCTTTGGAAGGACTGATGTTGAAGCTGAAACTCCAATACTTTGGCCATCTCATGTGAAGGGCTGACTCATTGGAAAGACCCTGATGCTGGGAAAGATTGAGGGCAGGAGAAGGGGATGACAGAGGATGAGATGGTTGGATGGCATCATCGACTCAATGGACATGGGATTGGGTGGAATCTGGGAGTTGGTGATGGACAGGGAGGCCTAGTATACTGTAGTTCATGGTGTTGCAAAGACTTGAACATGTGAGGGACTGAACTGAACTGAACTGAACTGAACCCAGTCCTGGAGTATACAGGCTCTCTGATAGGGCTAATAGCAACCTCCACCTAGGCTTACATCAGGACACAACTCTCAGGACTGCTGCTGCTAGTGCCTCTGTCCCTGTGGCAGGTCACTGCCAACCCACTCCTCTGCAGGAGAACCTTCAAACCCTCACAGGGTCGGTCTGCCTCAGTCTCCTGTGGAGCTATGAGCCCTTTCCCCTACTCCTGGTGTGCACAAGGTTTTGTTTGTGCCTTCCAAAAGTGAAGTCTCTGTTTCCCCCAGTCCTGTGGAAGTCCTGTAATCAAATCCCACTGGCTTCCAAAGTCAGATTCCCTGGGGATTCCTAGTCCCTTTGTCGGATCCCCAGGCTGGGGAGCTTGATGTGGGGCCTAGAACATTCACAACAGTGCAAAAACTTTGGTATTATTGTTCTTCAGTTTGTGGGTGGCAACCAGGGCATATGGGATTTGAATTTATTGTGATTGCATCCCTCCTACCATCTCATTGTGGCTTATCCATTATCCTTGGATGTGGGTGGTGTTTGTACTTCAAATAGGATGAACGTTTTCTTGCTTGCTCTCTTTTTAAGAGGTTATGATTATTGCCCAAATTTAAAAAACAAATCTACTTCTTTGTTAGTTACTAGTCATGTCCAACTCTATGTGACCCTCTGGACTGTAGCCTGCCAGCTCCTCTGTCCATGGGATTCTCCAGGCAAGAATATTGGGTGGGTAGCCATTCCCTTCTCCAGGAGGTCTTCTTGACCCAGGGATCAAACCTGGGTCTCCTGCATTGCAGGCAGATTCTTAACTGTCTGAGTCACCAGGGGAAAATAGTGATATTCTATCATTTGCCTCTCCCATGTTTTAGCTGAAATATTTCTACAAAAAGAAGCCCCTCCACATTCACCACACATCAACTATCTAGTTTCCCTGCCCATTCACAAAAAAGAGGGCAAATGCTTCATTTACCTATTTTCAAATTAATGATGTGAGTTAATAACCACCTCTAGCATCTTCCAGAGGTTATTTTAGCATCATTTTGAACAATGGATAAAAGGATTTTTAAATGTTTTAATCTATGATAGTAATTATCTTTATTATTGCTCAAGTTGTCCTATCTTTGCCCAGTGGGAACTCAATTAGATTGACTTCTGAATTCTATTAACACAATTCAAATGGTCTATGATAACTATCTTACACTGGTATGACAAAATATCCTAATTTAACTTTGTACATTTCTTGCCCTAGAACTGGATTCAGCCCTTTTTCCAAAGAGCCCTATTTTTTTTTTTTTTTTCCTGGCCAATAGTGTTTAAAGATGACAACCTGAGCTCTAGTGGTAATTCACTGGTACTAGGACACTGTGCCTAAGAAGACCTAGGTTATCCAAACATTGCTTTTTCCAAAGAAAGGTTTGGCTCCTGACTAGCTCCTAGGAGAGAACCTCTAACATATCTGCCACACAATATCTGTCAGTTGACTACTGGAGGACATACCTACATAATTGACCTCTAAAATAAAAATCCTGACATCAATGCTTGAGTAAACTTCTGTGCTTGGGAAGTGCAAGTTTCTACACACTATCGCTGGGAAAATGAAATGTTGTCTGTATGACTTACCTGGGAGCAGGCAACTGGAAGCTTGTCCGTCGTCTGCCCTATATGCCTTCTTCCATTGTTGATTTTTAGTCTGTATCCTTTCATTGCAAAAACTGTAATCTTGAGTATAACAATTTTGTTGAGCTCTGTGGGTTCTTTCAGAGAATCACTGAGATTGAGGTTGGTTTTAGGGACCACTGATTAGAGTCAGGAACTGTGTCTGGACCTCTTCAGTGGATAGAACTAGAAAAATATGTATTTTTAAGGTCTAATATACATTATTATTTCACACTGATGAAGTACAGGCCTACAGACTCATTTAAAATCACTAATCTTGCATTTGTATCTTCTTTCAACCACACCAAAAAATGTGGTTCTTAGTATTACCAAATAAGCACATTTCTTTAATCCTGTAATACAGCAGTCTGAGACTAACAATACCAAAGCTACCACCAAACTGAGAACAATTTATGGTTTTATTTTCTGTTGTTTTTGTGCTTGGGCTTAATCCCAGGGGAAATATATGATCAAATTATTGTTTTTAAAGTCATTTTAAATATTTCCTTTCTGAGAATTATGTTATTAACTGGAAATACAGATATCATCACTTATTTTTGCTTTTTTAAAAGGATTATATTTTTATTTAATTTAAAAAATATGTATTTCTAAAGACAAATCTTTGGAATATTCAGAAAAGCTCTTCTCTTTTCCCCTTCATATATAACAATTGAATTTTTTATTATTCTTTTATTGGCTTTTATAACATGAGCAAATACATGTGTGTGTATATATTACCTGTATATCTATTTGTAGATATATAAGTATATTCACATCTCCACTTTCTTATATAGCATACTCTAAGTGTCTTTCTTCACTTTGCTTTTCCCACTTAACAATATTCCCTGAAGAACCCTCCTACACTGTTGATGGGAATGTCAGTTAGTGTAACCACCATGGAAAACAACATGGAGGTTCCTCAAAAAACTAAAAATAGAGGTCTGTGGGGACTTCCCTGGGGACCCAGTGGTTGAGAATTGCCTTGCAGTGCAGGGGATGTGGGTTTGATCCCTGGTTGGGGAACTGGGATCCCGCATGCTGAACCAACTGAGCCCACGTGCTGCAACAACTGAGGCCCCTGTGTTTGGGAGTCCTCACACCACAATTACAGAGTCTGTGCACCACAAGCAA
Organism: Ovis aries; assembly: GCF_016772045.2. NCBI lineage: Eukaryota > Metazoa > Chordata > Mammalia > Artiodactyla > Bovidae > Ovis > Ovis aries. The sequence goes on from NC_056054.1 coordinate 119,117,469, forward strand.
AGATCTCACATGAGGCCACAAAGATCCCACTGCCACAACTAACACCTGACATGGCCAAATTAGAAAACAGTGTAAGTGCCATACGATCCAGCAGTCCCACTCCTGAGCATGTATCCAGACAAAACTATAAATCAAAAAGACACATGCACCTCACGTTCACAGCAGCACTATTCACAATAGCCAAGACAGGGAAACAGCCTAAATGTCCATCAGCAGATGAATAGATTTTTTTAAATGTATGGTAACAATAACCCTGTATGTGAGACTGCAAAAGAGACACAGATGTATAGAACAATCTTTTGGACTCTGTGGGAGAGGGAGAGGGTGGGATGATTTGGGAGAATGGCATTGAAATATGTATAATATCATATATGAAATGAGTCACCAGCCCAGGTTCAGTGCATGATACTGGATGCTTGGGGCTGGTGCACTGGGACGACCCAGAGGGATGGTAAGGGGAGGGAGGTGGGAGGGGGGTTCAGGATGGGGAACACGTGTATACCTGTGGTGGATTCATGTTGATGTATGGCAAAACCAATACAATATTGTAAAGTAATTAGCCTCCAATTAAAATAAATAAATTTATATTAAAAAAATAAAAAAGTCATACATATATGTGATGGAATACTACACAGCAACAAAAAAGAATGAAATAATAGCATTTGCAGCAACATGGATGGACTTGGAGATTATCATAATAAGTGAAGTCAGACATAAAAAGGCAAATACCATATGATATAATTTATATGTGGAATCTAAAACATGACACAAATGAACCCCTAAAAAACCCCCAAAAACCAGATTCACAAACATAGAAAAAATAGACTTGTGGTTGCCAAGGGAGATGGGATGGAGGAGGGATGCACTGCAAGTTTGGGTTAGCAGATGCACGTTATTACACATAGAATGGATAAACAAGACAGCCTGATTGTATAGCACAGGGAAATATATTCAATCCCCTATGATAAACCATCAGGGTTTGAATGCACCTGCCAATGCAGGGTATGCAAGGTTGATCCCTGGGTCAGGAAGATCCCTTGGAGAAGGAAATGGCAACCTCTCCAGTATTCTTGCCTAGGAAGTCCCATGGACAGAGTCTGAGCCTGTGGGCTGCAATCCGTGGGGTCACAGAGTCAGACATGACTTAGAGACTGAACACAAATGTCATAATGAAAAAGAATATAAAAAAAGTACACATATGTACACATATCACTTCTCTATATAGCAAAAACTAGCACAACATTGTAAATCAAATATATGCTAACAAAAAATGCATATTCAACAGAAAACAATGCAAAACAAAAAATAACATACCCTAGAGATTACCACATTGTTGCTTTTCCTTTTATAGTCTTTATATTCCATTGTGTAGCTAAAACTTTATTTAACTGTTTTCCTGTTGATTCATGTTGTTGCCAATCTTTTGTTATCATAAATAATGCTATATAATAGTACCTTGTTTATACATCTCATCATAATTTTGTTGGTATGTTTTCAGGATATTGTTCTAAAAATCTAGATTCTTGAAATATAAATTTCTAGCATGATTGCTGGGCCAAATGATAAATGCATATGATATATAATTTTGTGAAGTATTCCCAATTTCTCCTCCATCAGGGTTATTTTACCATTGTGCATTCCTACCAGTTATGCATTCAAGGGCTTGTTTTACCATAGCTTGGCAGAAAGAGTATATGGTCCAAATATTGGATTTTTGTTGAACTTACAGATGGGAAGTGGTATCTCAGTACAGTTTTAACTTACATGTATCTTTTGAGTGATATTCAGCATCTTTTCACATGCTTAAGAGTCATTATCATACTTTTCAATACACTGTATGCTTGTATCTCAGGTAATGTTCTTATCAGGCTTTGCCTTATATTTTAAATTATTACCTTATCTTTTGCTAATAGCCTCAAATTCTCAAGAACTACACCAAAGAACTCTCAGTTCCTGGTGTAATTTCAGTTGAAGAGTGGTACAGTAAATTCCCTACATACAAACCTTCAAGTTGCAGACTCTCAAAGATGTGAGCATGTATTTGCATGTCCAATCAAGTAAGTTAATTCATGTATCTGGCATGTACTGTCATTTGTGTACATCTTCTACAAGTGATTGTGCTTTTGTGTACTTTACTATACAGTGCTGTATAGAGTGGGCTTCCCAGGTGGCTCAGTTGGTAAAGAATCTGCCTGTAATGCAGGAGGCAGAGGAGACGTGGGTTCCAACCCTGGGTCAGGATGATCCCCTGGAGGAAGGCATGGCAGTCTACTCCAGTATTCCTGTCTGGAGATTCCCACGGATGGAGAATCTCATGGACAGAGAAGCCTGGTGGGATAGAGTCCACAGGATTGCACAGAGTTGGACAGACTGAAGTGACTGAGCATGCACACACTATATACAGTACAGTAGCACAATATCTTTATTTCAAGTCTGCAAGCAAGAAGGTAGATAGAATTGAATCCAGCAAGGAACCAGAATCTATGCCATCAATTTGACCAGGTGTGAGTGAAATTGCAACTTTCCCTCCAATTATTGACAAAACTTCATCTCTTCCATCTCCCACATTCTCTTCTTCCTCCAATCAGTAACTCTTCTTGCCTGTACACTTGATGGCAGTCCCTGTATACCAGCTGTTGTACTCTATTACTTTACTTTTAAAGGTACTGTACTGCAAGATTTAAAATATTTTCTTTATTTTTGGAGGGTTGCTTTGTTTTTTTTTTATGTATCATTTGTGTGAAAAGTATTATAAACCTATTACAGCACAGTACTGTATAGTCAATTGTTTTACCTAGAAATTGTTGAACTTACAAACTAATTGGACTTAGGAATGTATTCTCAGAATGGAACTCATTTGTATGTAGGGGACTTACTGTATAGAGAGCATGGAGAATCACAGATGACCTGTAAGCATATGGACAAAATTGTTCAGATTTTTCCAGCCCATGTTATGGGAAAATCTGAAAGAATTTTTGGCCAATGCAGTCCATCAACTCATTCAATCCTCACAGTAATCCTATGAAATAAATGTTATTTTTGGTTCTATTTTACTGATAAGGAAACTGATATACAGGTTTACTATTAATACATTGCCCAGGTTCACATAACTATTAAGTGAAAGAGCTAGAATTTCAGTCAAGCTACCTGGCTCTAGTGTCTGTGCTCATAAGTATTTGCTAGTATATGTCACCTTTTATCTTTGATCATTTTAAACATACTTATTTAATAGCCTAATAGATTTTTATTCTGTTTTACTCATATTTGGGGATTCTAATTGCCTGCTAACTATCAGGGAAATAGCATGGAGGGAGCACAGCCCCACCCATCAACAGAAAGTTGGATTAAAGATTTACTGAGCATGGCCCTGGCCATCAGAACAAGACCCAGCTTCCCCCTCAGTCAGTGTCTCCCATTAGGAAGCTTCCATAAGCCTCTTATCCTTCTCCATCAGAGGGCAGACAGACTGGAAACCACAATAACAGAAAACTAACCATTCTAATCACATGGACCACAGCCTTGTCTAACTCAATGAAACTATGAGCCATGCCATGTAGGGCCAGCCAAGACGGATAGGTCATGGTGGAGAGTGCTGACAAAATGTGGTCCACCGGAGAAGGGAATGGCAAACCACTTCAGTATTCTTGCATTGAGAACCCCATGAAGAGTATGAAAAGGCAAAAAAATAGGACACTGAAAGATGAACTCCCCAGGTCAGTAGGTGCCCAATATGCTACAGGAGATCAGTGGAGAAATAACTCCAGAAAGAATGAAGAGACAGAACCAAAGCAAAAACAACACCCAGTTGTGGATGTGATTGATGATGGAAGCAAGGCCCAATGCTGTAAAGACCAATACTGCATAGGAACCTGGAACGTTAGGTCCGTGAATCAAGGCAAATTGGAAGTGGTCAAACAGGAGATGGCAAGACTGAATATTGATATTTTAAGAATCAATGAATTACAATGGACTGGAATGGGTGAATTTAACTCAGATGACCATTATATCTACTACTATGAGCAAGAATCCCTTAGGAGAAATGGAGTAGCCGTCATAGTCAACAAGAGTCTAAAATGCAGTACTTGGATGCAATCTCAAAAATGACAGAATGATCTCTGTTCATTTCCAAGGCAAACCATTCAACATCACAGTAATCCAAGTCAATGCCCTGACCAGTAATGCTGAAGTAGCTGAAGTTGAGGGTTCTATAAAGACCTACAAGAACTTCTAGAACTAACACCCAAAAAAGATGTCCTTTTCATTATAGGGGACTGGAATACAAAAGTGGAAAGTCAAGAAACACCGGAATAACAGGCAAATTTTGTCTTGGAGTACAGAATGAAGCAGGGCAAAGGCTAGTACAGTTTTGCCAAGAGAATGCACTGGTCATAGTAAACACCTTCTTCCAACAACACAAGAGAAGATTCCACACATGGACATCACCAGATGGTCAACAATGAAATCAGATTGATTATATTCTTTGCAGCCAAAGATGGAGAAGCTCTATACAGTCAGCAAAAACAAGACCAGGAGCTGACTGTGGCTCAGATCATGAACTCCTTCATTGCCAAATTCAGACTTAAATTGAAGAAATAGAGAAAAGCACTAGACTATTCAGGTATGATCTAAATCAAATCCCTTACAATTATACAGTGAAAGTGAGAAATAGATTTAAGGGATTAGATCTGATAGAGTGCCTGAAGAACTATGGACGGAGGTTTGTGACATTGTACAGGAGACAGGATTCCTGTACAGGGATCCAAGAAAAAGAAATGGAAAAAAGCAAAATGGCTGTCTTAGGAGGCCTTACAAATAGCTGAGAAAAGAAGAGAAGCAAAAAGCAAAAGAGAAAAGGAAAGATACACCCATTTGAATGCAGAGTTCCAAAAAATAGCAGGGAGAGATAGGAAAGCCTTTCTCTGTAATCAGTGCAAAGAAATAGAGGAAGACAATAGAATGGGAAAGACTAGAGATCTCTTCAAGAAAATTAGAGGTACCAAGGGAGCATTTCATGCAAAGGTGGGCAAAATAAAGGACAGAAATGGTATGGACCTGAAAGAAGCAGAATAGAAGAGGTGGCAAGAATAGGCAGAAGAACTACACAAAAAAGATCTTCATGACCCAAATAACCATGATGGTGTGATCACTCACCTAGAGCCGGACATCCTGGAATGTGAAGTCAAGTGGGACCTGGAAAGCATCAGTATGAACAAAGCTAGTGGAAGTGATGGAATTCCAGTGGAGCTATTTCAAATCCTAAAAGATGATGCTGTGAAAGTGCTGATGCAATATGTCAGCAAATTTGGAAAACTCAGCAGTGGCCAGAGGACTGGAAAGGGGCAGTTTTCATTCCAATCCCAAAGAAAGGCAATGCCAAAGAATGCTCAAACTACCGCACAATTGCATTTATCTCACATGCTAGTAAATTAATGCTCAAAATTTTTCAAGCCAGACTTCAACAATTCATGAACACCGAACTTCCTGATGTTCAAGCTGGTTTTAGAAAAGGCAGAGGAACCAGCGATCAGATTGCCAACATCCTTGGATCATTAAAAAAGCAAGAGAGTTCCAGAAAAACATCTATTTTTGCTTTATTGACTATGTCAAAGCCTTTGACAGTGTGGATCACAATAAACTGGAAAATTCTGAAAAGATGGGAATACCAGATCACCTAACCTGCCTCTTGAGAAAACTTTTTGCAGCTCAACAAGCATCCGTTAGAACTAAACATGGAACACCAGACTGGTTCCAAATAGGAAAAGGAGTACGTCAAGGTTGTATATTGTCACCCTGCTTATTTAACTTATATGCAGAGTACATCATGAGAAACTCTGGGCTAGAAGAAGCACAAGCTGGAATCAAGATTGCCAGGAGAAGCATCAATAACCTCAGATATGCAGATGACAACACCCTTATGGCAGAAAGTGAAGAAGAACTAAAGAGCCTCTTGAGAAAAGTGAAAGAGTAGAGTGAAAAGTTGGCTTAAACCTCAACATTCAGAAAACGAAGATCATGGCATCCTGTCCCATCACTTCATGGCAAATAGATGGGGAAATAGTGAAAACAGTGGCAGACTTTTTATTTTGGGGCTCCAAAATCACTGCAAATGATGACTTCAGCCATTAAATTAAAAGACACTTACTCTTTGGAAGGAAAGTTATGACCAACCCAGACAGTATATTAAAAAGCAGAGACATTACTTTGCTAACAAATGTCCATCTAGTCTAGGCTATGGTTTTTCCTGTATGGATTTGAGAGTTGGACTATAAAGAAAGCTGAGTACCAATGAGTTGATGCTTTTGAACTGTGGTGTTGGAGAAGACTCTTGAGAGTCCCTTGGACTGCAAGGAGATCCAAACAGTCCATCCTAAAGGATATCAGTCCTGGGTATTTATTGGAAGGACTGATGTTGAAGCTGAAACTCCAATGTTTGGCCATCTTATGTGAAGAGCTGACTCATTTGAAAGGACCCTGTTGCTGGGAAAGATTGAAGGAAGAAGGAGAAGGGGATGACAGAGGATGAGATGGTTGGATGGAAACACTGACTTAATGGACATGAGTTTGGGTAAATTCTGGGGGTTGGTAATTGACAGAGAAGCCTGGCATGCTGCAGTCCATGGGGTCACTAAGAGTCAGACATGACTGAGCGACTGAACTGAACTGAAGGATATTTTCAATGATTGGTTTAGGTTTTATGGTGAAAGTGAAAGTGAAAGTGAAGTCGCTCAGTCGTGTCGGACTCTTTGCGACCCCATGGACTAGTAGCCTACCAGGCTCTTCCCTCCATGGGATTCTCCAGGCAAGAGTACTGGAGAGGGTTGCCATTTCCTTCTCCAGGGGATCTTCCCGACCCAGGGATCAAACCCGGGTCTCCCGCATTCCAGGCAGGCGCTTTAACCTCTGAGCCACCGGGGAAAAAATCTAATACTTCTTGGGTAGTTAAGTTCTATTTTCTCATTAGTTCAACTAATATTTCTTGAGCACATGCTATGTTGAAACATTTCCAGCCACTGGTGATACAATGATGAATTGATTCTCCCACCTCAGGGAACTAATGGAAAAAGGAATGATATTATTCTCCTGATCCAGACTTAAAGATCATCCCTAGAGAATATATTCTCTTTTGCTTGATTTTCCCCATGTTTCTCTTTGCGGTATGCAGAAATTGGGAATCAGCCCTTTGGTGGGTTTCAACCACTGCTTTGGATCCCAGTTTCTACACAGATGACTTTTAGTGCTGGAAGAGGAATTTCAGTCTCATCTTGTCTCATTTGTTTCTTCTATTGAATAAGGAAAAATGATCCAGAGATCTTAACACTTCTTGAAGTCATACAGAGCCAGAATCCCTGGATTTTAGGTCTTACTGGGTTTTTTTCACAGCATCAACCATATAGAGAACTTAAAAGAGCGAAAACAACACAAACGCAACCCCACCATTTGGTCCTCATCTAGAAAACAACTCCTATTAATAGGGGCCTGGGCAATATTTGGTGGTGGCATTGTTTCTGCCAGGTTGTTCCCTAGCAAGTCTCACCTTTATATGCCAAACCACAGAGCTCTCTTGAGTTATGGAGCTGGTTCACAGGGACTTCAGAATGTTTTTAATTTCATGAGGAAGATAATAAAAGCCAGAGAAAAGTGGGAGAAGGAAGATAAAGGTAACATGCTGAGGGAAGCCTGCTCTGAGTTGATAAACCATATAGATCTTTCCCAAAACAAAGGACAAAGGCTTGTAACATTTAGTTGCTTAGGACTAAGCAACCAACATTTATTTAGGGGTTCTGGATCTCTCTCTGAAGCACAAAGTTCTTCAATGAAGCCCAGGACTTAAATGGTCAAACTGTTTGGGCCCCAGCTCTGCCGCTAACCAGGTGCCTGAATCCTTCAAGATACATCAATCTTCTGAACCTCAGATTCCTAATCTGTATACAGAGAGTGTGGTTGTCCGACTGAGAGTGTGGATGTGAGGATGAAAAGGGGTCATTGAATATGCTTTACAAAGTTCAGTGCTTCTTCCATCCCTGAACTGGCTATCCATGAACTTCTGAAAAATCAGCTCCCTTTCCCCATGCCATCAAGCACGTGTATATATAATGCAAAATATTTAGATAGGAAGATTGAGTAGTTGTGATTCACTGAGGTTGATTTTTCCAGAAAGTGGCTCTGTTAATGTTAATGGGATGAGACACGTTTAATCCACCTCAGAAAACTCTTGCTTGAAGGCAGCAGGAACATGTACTCTTCTCAGAGCGATATGCAATAATCACCCACTGGCACAGTTAGCTAATCTCCTCTCTAGGCAGCACAAAAGAAAGCTCAAAAACATCTCTGGTTTTGATTGCCAAGTAGAGGAGGGAGGGAAAGTAGCCTAAATCATGAGTGCAGGTGTCTCTACACACAAATCCACTTCTGTGTTTCTGAGATGCTTGCTGTGTTTTTCTGTGCATGCTTCCTCAGCCTCAAACACTCTGGCTCCCTGAGAGAACAATGTAAAGTCAGAGTGAGCTCCCAGCCTGTAAGTCTGAAATGTTACTTAAACTGGCAGTAGACCAGGCTGATATGCTTATGCTTATGTCAATGCACCTAGGGATCTGGGAAGTGAATTTTAGGTGGAATAGAATGGCTTGTATTTTCATGGGTAGCCTTGTTTTGATTCAGGGGAAAAAAATTACAGAATATTGTCAAGCTAATTAAGCAATGCTTAGTTAAGACTTTAAACTATGGAGTGCCTTGTGTTTATTTTATGCAGGAAAAGTGATATAGAAAAAAAAATGAGTTTGTTTAAAAAACTTGAAAGAAGAATCTACAGGGGGTTAAAGACAAGATGCCAGAGTAGAAGGACTCAAGCTTACCTCCTCTCCCAAAATCACCAAAACCACAACTAACTGCTGAACAACCATAGCAAAAAGATTAGAACCTATCAAAAAGACATTCTATATCCAAAGACTAAGAGGAACCCACAAGATGGTAGGAGGGTGTACATTAGTGATCTAATCAAATCCCATACCCTCCTGGTGGATGATCCACAAACTAGAAAATATTATATTGCAGAAGTTATCCCACAGGAGTTAAGAGTTCTGAGTTTTACATCAGGACCCCAGTATGGGGATTTGGCATTAGGAGGAGGACCCCCCCACCCCCACCCCCGAGCATTTGGTATTGAAGGCCAGCAAGGGAGGCCTGATCGTAAGAACTCCACAGGATGGAGGGAAACAGAAATCCCACTCTTGGAGGACACAGACAAAGTCTATGCACACTGGGACTAAGGGAAAAAGCAGTGACTTCATAGGAGCCTACCTTCTGGGGTGGGGGGATGTCTCCTGGGAATGTGGTGGGCAGCTGTAGCTCACTGTGAGGTCAAGGATGCTGGTGGTGAAGGTACTGAGGAGTACTCAGTGGTGTGAGCTCTCTTGAAGGTTGCCATTTTGACACAATGACCTGACCCCAACCCAACAACCATGTAGGCTCCATTGCTGGGATGCCTCAAGCCAAACAACTAACAGGGTGGGAACATCACTCCACCCACCAGCAGATAAGCTGCCTAAAGTCTGCTAAAGTCTTCCTGAGCCCATAATCAGCTCTACCATACCCCTTGACATGACCGTGCCACCAGAGGGACAAGACCTAGCTTCACTCCAAAGTGCGCAAACACCAGTTCCTCCAACCAGGAAGCCTGAACAAGCCTCTAAGATCAGCCTCACCTACCACAAGGCAGACACCAGAAGCCAGAGGGGAATGGAGGCTACAAACACACAGAAAGCTAGACAAAGTGAGATGACAGAGAAATACGTTCCAGATGAAGGAACAAGATAAAAACCCCAGAAGAGCAACTAAGTGAGGTGGAGATAGGCAATCTACCTGAAAAAGAATCCAGAGTAAAGGTAGTAAAGATGACTCAAGATCTCAGAAAAAGTATAGAGGCACAGATGGAGAAGATGTAAGAGATGCTTAACAAAGAGTTAGAAGATATAAAGAACTAACAGAGTTAAGCAATACAATAATTGAAATGGAAAAAATACTATAAAGAATCAATAGCAGATTGTATGAGTCAGAACAACAGATAAGTGAGCTGGAAGACAAAATGGTAGATTTCATTGCAGTAGAACAGGGTACAGGAAAAAGAATGAAAGGAAATGAGAGCAGTTTAAAAGAGTTCTGTACTGACATTCACATTATAGGGGTCCCAGAAAGAAAGAGTCTGAGAAATTTTTTGAAGAGATAATAGTTGAAAACTTCTCTAACATGGGAAAGAAACAGTTCATGCAAGTTCAGGAAGTACAGAGAGTCTCACATGGGAGAAAACCAAGTAGGAAAATGCCAAGACATGTATAATCAAGTTGACAAAAATTAAAGACAATGACAAATATTAAAAGCAATAAGGGAAAAGCAAAAAAGAAAGAAAGAAAGAAAGAAAAATAGAAGGGAACACCCATAAGGTTATTGGGGTTTTTCAGCAGAAACTCTGCAAGCCTGAAGGGACTGGCATGACAAATTTAAAGTGATGAAAGGGAAAATCCTACAACTCAAGAATACACTAACCAGCAAGAATCTTATTTAGATTCCACAGAGAAATCAAAAGAGTTACAGACAAGCAAAAGGTATGAGAATTCACCACCACCAAACCAGGCTTACAACAAATGCTAAAAGGTGGAAAAGAAAATCCCACAACTAGAGACAAGAAAATTATGAATGGAAAAGCTCACTGGTAAAGATAAACATACAGTAAAGGTAGAAAGTCGTTCCACATACAAATATGATATCAAAACTAACAATTGTAAGAAGAGGACAGTACAAAAGGAGGATATTGAAAATGCATTTGAAATTGAAAGACAGCAACATAAAACAATCTTGTATATCTATATACAGACTGCTGCATCAAAACCTCATAGGAACTGCAAACTAAAAATCCACACCCCCCAAAAAAAAAATCCACACCAGATATATACACATGCAAAAGAAAAAAGAATCCAAACACTAAAGATAGCCACCAAATCACAGAAAAAGAACAAAAGAGGAAGAAAAAAGACTACAAAAAGAAATCCAAAACAAAATGGCAAAACATACATATCAATAATTACCTTGAATATAAATGAATCAAATACTTGAACCAAAAGACAGAGACTGGCTGACCAGATTAAAAACAAACAAACCCATATATATTTTGTCTACAAGGGAACCACTTCATATCTAGGGATACACAGAGATTGAAAGTGAGGGGATGGAAAAGCTATTACATGCAGGTAGAAATCAAAGTAGGAGTAGCAATATTCATATCAAACAAAATAGATGTTAAAATAAAGACTGTTACAAGAGACAAAGAAGAACTACATAATGATCAAGGATCCATCTAGAAAGAAGATATAACAGCTGTAAATATACATGCACCCAACGTGGGAGCACCTCAATATATAAGGCAAATGTTAACAGCCATATAAGGAGAAATAGACAGTAACATAATAACAGTGGGGGACTTGAACACCTCACATAGACAAATGACAGATCATCCAGAGAGAAAATCAGTAAGGAAACACAAGATTAAATGACACGTTAGACCAGATGGGCTTAATTGATATTTATAAAGCATTCCATCCAAAGGCAGCAGAACACACATTCTTTTCAAGTGCACTTGAAACATTCTTCAGGAGAGAGCACATGCTGGGCCACAAAGCAAGCCTGGGTAGATATAAGAAAGTTGAAATCACATCAAGCATCTTTTCCAACTGTAACACTATGAGTTAGGAATCAACTACAAAAAAAAATTGTAAAAAAAAAGAGGGGAGCTAAAAAATATACTATACAACAACCAGCAGATCACTGAAGAAATCATAGAGGAAGTAAAAAAATATCTAGAGACAAATGAAAATGAAAACATGTTGATCCCAAACCTATGAGATGCAGCAAACACAGTTCTAAGAGGGAAGTTTATAGCAATACAATCTTATCTTAGAAAACAAGGGAAATCTCAAATAAACAACCTAACTCTAAACCAACTACAGAAAGGAAAACAAACGAAACCCAAAGTTAGTAGAAAGAAAGAAATCAAAGAAAAGAGAAAAAAACAGATGAAAGAGAGACAAAGAAAAGAGTGGAAAAGATCAATGAAAGTAAAAGCTGGTTCTTTTAAAAAATAAGCAAAATTGATAAACCTTTACCCAGAGTCATTAAGAAAAAAAGGAAGAGGGCTCAAATCAATAAAACTGAAAATGATAAAACAGAGAAATTACAACAGACACCACATAAATACAAAGAATCATAAGACACTACTAAAAACAGCTATATGCCACTAAAATGGACACCCTAGAAGAAATGGACAAATTCTTTAAAAGGCACAATCTCCCAAGACTGAAACAGGAAGAAATAGAAAATATGAACAGAGCAATCACAAATAATGCAATTGAAACTACACTTTAAAAACTTCCAACAGGGACTTCCTGGTGGCACAGTGGATAGAATTTGCCTGCCAGTTCAGGGGCCATGGGTTTGCTCCTGGGAAGATTCCACGTGCTGCAAAGCAACTAAACCTGTTTGCCACAACTACTGAGCCTACGCTCTAGAGCCTGCGAGCCACAACTACTCAGCCTCTGTGCTGCATCCACTGAAGCCTGTGCACCCTAGCGCCTGTGCTCTTCAATGAGAGAAGCCACCCCAGTGAGAAGCCTGAAAACTGCAAGGAAGAGTAGCGCCCCCTTGCTGCAGCTAGAGAAAGCCCACACAAATCAATGAAGACCCAGTACAGCCAAAAAGAAAATAAGTAAATGAATAGAATTTTTAAAAAGTCTTCCAATAAACAAAAGTCAAAGACCAGGTGGCTTCAAGGGCAAATTCTATCAAGGTGAGAAGAGTTAACACCTATCCTTCTGAAATTATTATTATTTTTTTTTAATGGCAGAGGAAGGAACACTCTCAAACTCATTCTATGAGGCCACCATCAGTTCAGTTCAGTCACTCAATCATGTCTGACTCTTTGCAACCCTGTAGACTGCAGCATGCCAGGCTTCCCTGTCCATCACCAGCCCTCAGAGCTTGCTCAAATTCATGTCCATCAGCTCAGTGATCTCATCCTTTGTTGTCCCCGTCTCCTCCTGCCTTCAATCTTTCCCAGCATCAGGGTCTTTGTATCAGGTGGCCAAAATATTAGAGTTTCAGCATCAGTCCTTCCAATGAATATTCAGGACTGATTTCCTTTAGGATTGACTGGTTTGATCTCCTTGCAGTCCAAGGGACTCTCAAGAGTCTTCCCCAACACCATAGTTGGAGGCCAGCATCACCCTGATATTAAAACCCAGCAGATACCACAGAAGAGAAAATTACAGGCCAATATCACTGATGAACATAGATGCAATTGTCCTAAACAAATAGTAGCAATCCAAATTCAACAATACATTAAAAGGGTCATATATAATAATCATGTGGGATTTATCCCAGGGATGCAAGGATTTTGTAGTATCTGCAAATCAATCAGTGTGATATACCACATCAACAAACTGAAGAATAAAACCCACATGATCACCTCAATAGATGTAGAAAAAGTTCTTTTGACAAAATTCAGACACTTCTTTATGACAAAAACTCTCTAGAAAGTGGGAATAGAGGGAACTTCAACATAACAAAGGTCATATATGACAAACCCAGAGCTAACATTATTCTCAATGGTGAAATATTAAAAGCATTTCCTCTAAGACTGAGAATAAGACAAGGATGTCCACTCTCACCACTTTTATTCAACACAGTTTTAGAAGTCTTATCTATGAAGGTCAGAGAAGGAGAAGAAATAAAAGAGATCCAAATTGGAAAAAAAAAAAAAAAGTAAAACTGTCACTGCTTTCAGATGACATGATACTACAGATAGAAAATCCCAAAGATCCCACTAGAAAACTACCCCAAATAGCCAAAGCAATCTTGAGAAAGAAAAACGAAGCTGGAGAAATTAGGCTCCTTGACTTCAGACTATGCTATAAAGTTTCAGTAACCAAAATACTATGACATACTGACACAAAAACAGAAATATAGATAATTGGAATAGGATAGAACGCCCAGAAATAAACCCACGCACAAATGGTCAGTCTATGACAAAGGAGGCAAGACTATACAATGGAGAAATGACAGTCTCTTCACTAAGTGGTGCTGGGAAAACTGGACAGCTACAGGCGAAAGAATGAATTATAACACTCTCTAACACCATATGCATAAATAAACTCAAAATGGATTGAAGACCTCTATGGAAGACCACATACTATAAAATTCTCAGGAAAACACAACAGAACTCTCTGACATAATTTGCAACAATATCTTTCTGGCTCCACCTCCTAGAGTAATGAAAATAAAAACAAACAAACAAACAAAAAAAGGAGCTAATTAAACTTAAAAGCTTTTGTACAGCAAAGTAAACCATAAACAAAAAGACAACCGATAGAATGGAAGAAAATATTTACAAACAAAGCAACTGACAAGGGATTAATCTCCAAAATATACACACAGCTCATAAAGCTCAGCCTCAAAGAAACAACCAACCCAATGAAAAAACTGAGGAGGATATTTAAGTAGACATTTCTCCAATGAAGACATCAGTTCAGTTCAGTCGCTCAGTCATGCCGACTCTGCAACCGCGTGAATCGCAGCACGCAACCTCCCTGTCCATTACGAACTCCGGAAGTTCACTCAGATTCACGTCCATCAAGTTAGTGACGCCATCCAGCCATCTCATCCTCAGTAGTCCCCTTCTCCTCCTGCCCCCAATCCCTCCCAGCATCACAGTCTTTTCCAATGAGTCAGCTCTTTGCAAGAGGTGGCCAAAGTACTGGAGCTTCAGCTTTAGCATCATTCCTTCCAAAGAAATCCCAGGGTTGATCTCCTTCAGAATGGACTGGTTGGATCTCCTTGTAGTCCAAGGGACCCTCAAGAGTCTTCTCCAACACCACAGTTCAAATGCATCAATTCTTTGGCACTCGGCTTTCTTCATAGTCCAATTCTCACATCCATACATGACTACAGGAAAACCATAGCCTTGACTAGACGTACCTTAGTCGGCAAAGTAATGTCTCTCCTTTTGAATATGCTGTCTAGGTTGGTCAAAACTTTCCTTCCAAGGAGTAAGCGTCTTTTAATTTCATGGCTGCAGTCACCATCTGCAGTGATTTTGGAGCCCCCAAAAATAAGTCTGACACCATTTCCACTGTTTCCCCATCTATTTCCAAAGAGGTGATGGGACCGGATGCCATGATCTTCATTTTCTGAATGTTGAGCCATAAGCCAAGTTTTTCATTCTCCTCTTTCACTTTCATCAAGAGTCTTTTAAGTTCCTCTTCACTTTCTGCCATAAGGGTGGTGTCATCTGCATATCTGAGGTTATTGATATTTCTCCTGGCAATCTTGATTCCAGCTTGTGTTTCTTCCAGTCCAGCTTTTCTCATGATGTACTCTGCATAGAAGTTAAATAAGCAGGGTGACAATATACAGCCTTGACGTACTCCTTTTCCTATTTGGAACCAGTCTGGTGTTCCATGTCCAGTTTTAACTGTTGCTTCCTGACCTGCATACAGATTTCTCAAGAGTCAGGTCAAGTGGTCTGGTATTCCCATCTCTCTCAGAATTTTCCACAGTTTATTGTGATCCACACAGTCAAAGGCTTTGGCATAGTCCATAAAGCAGAAATAGATGTTTTTCTGTAACTCTCTTGCTTTTTCCATGATCCAGCGGATGTAGGTAATCTGATCTCTTGTTCCTCTGCCTTTTCTAAAACCAGCTTGAACATCAGGGAGTTCACGGTTCACATATTGCTGAAGCCTGGCTTGGAGAATTTTGAGCATTACTTTACTAGTGTGTGAGATGAGTGCAATTGTGAGGTAGTTTGAGCATTCTTTGGCATTGCCTTTCTTTGGGATTGGAATGAAAACTGACCTTTTCCAGTCCTGTGGCCACTGCTGAGTTTTCCAAATTGGCTGGCATATTGAGTGCAACACTTTCACAGCATCATCTTTCAGGAATTGAAATAGCTCAACTGGAATTCCATCACCTCCACTAGCTTTGTTCATAGTGATGCTTTCTAAGGCCCACTTGACTTCACATTCCAGGATGTCTGGCTCTAGATGAGTGATCACACCATCATGATTATCTGGGTTGTGAAGATCTTTTTTGTACAGTTCTTCCGTGTATTCTTGCCACCTCATCTTAATATCTTCTGCTTCTGTTAGGTCCAGACCATTTCTGTCCTTTACTGAGCCCATCTTTGCATGAAATGTTCCCTTGGTATCTCTAATTTTCTTGAAGAGATCTCTAGTCTTTCCCATTCTGTTCTTTTCCTCTATTTCTTTGCACTGATCACTGAAGAAGGCTTTCTTATCTCTTCTTGCTATAATTTGGAACTCTGCATTCAGATGCTTATATCTTTCCTTTCCTCCTTTGCTTTTCACTTCTCTTCTTTTCACAGCTATTTGCAAGGCCTCCCCAGACAGCCATTTTGCTTTTTTGATTTCTTTTCCATGGGGATGGTCTTGATCCCTGTCTCCTGTACAATGTCACGAACCTCATTCTATAGTTCATCAGGCACTCTATCTATCAGATCTGGGCCCTTAAATCTATTTCTCACTTCTACTGTATAATCATAAGGGATTTGATTTAGGTCATACCTGAATGGTCTAGCGGTTTTCCTATTTTCTTCAATTTAAGTCTGAATTTGGTAATAAGGAGTTCATGATCTGAGCCACAGTCAGCTCCTGGTCTTGTTTTTGCTGACTGTATAGAGCTTCTCCATCTTTGGCTGCAAAGAATATAGTTAATCTAATTTCAGTGTTGACCATCTGGTGATATCCATGTGTGGAGTCTTCTTTTGTGTTGTTGGATGAGGGTGTTTGCTATGACCAGTGCATTTTCTAGGCAAAATTCTATTAGTCTTTGCCCTGCTTCATTCTGCATTCCAAGGCCAAATTTGCCTGTTACTCCAGGTGTTTCTTGACTTCCTACTTTTGCATTCCAGTCCCCTATAATGAAAAGGACATCTTTTTTGGGTGTTAGTTCTAAAAGGTCTTGTAGGTCTTCATAGAACCGTTAAACTTCAGCTTCTTCAGCGTTACTGGTTGGGGCATAGACTTGGATTACCGTGATATTAAATGGTTTGCCTTGGAGACGAACAGAGATCATTCTGTCATTTTTGAGATTGCATCCATGTACTGCATTTTGGACTCTTTCGTTGACCATGATGGCTACTCCATTTCTTCTGAGGGATTCCTGCCCACAGTAGTAGATATCATGGTCATCTGAGTTAAATTCACCCATTGCAGTCCATTTTAGTTTGCTGATTCCTAGCATGTCGATGTTCACTCTTGGCATCTCTTGTTTGACCACTTCCAATTTGCCTTGATTCATGGACCTAACATTCCAGGTTCCTATGCAGTATTGCTCTTTACAGCATCGGACCTTGCTTCTATCACCAGTCACATCCTCAGCTGGGTATTGTTTTTGCTTTGGCTCCATCCCTTCATTCTCTCTGGAGTTATTTCTCCACTGATCTCCAGTAGCATATTGGGCACTTACCAACCTGGGGAGTTCCTCTTTCAGTATCCTATCATTTTGCCTTTTCATACTGTTCGTGGGGATCTCAAGGCAAGAATACTGAAGTGGTTTGCCATTCCCTCCTCCAATTCTGTCAGACCTCTCCACCATGACCTGCGCATCTTGTGTTGCCCCACGGGCATGGCTTAGTTTCATTGAGTTAGACAAGGCCGTGGTCCTAGTGTGATTAGATTGACTAGTTTTCTGTGAGTATGGTTTCAGTGTGTCTGCCCTCTGATGCCTTCTTGCAACACCTACCATCTTACTTGGGTTTCTCTTACCTTGGGCGTGGGGTATCTCTTCACAGCTGATCTAGCAAAGTGCAGCCGCTGCTCCTTATCTTGGATGAGGGATATCTCCACACCGCCGCCCTTCCTGACCTTCAATGTGGGATGGCTTCTCTAGGCCCTCCTGCGCCCACACAGCCACCGCTCCGTGGACATGGGGTTGCTCCTCCTGGCTGCCGCCCCTGGCCTCTGTCATGGCATTGCTCCTCCTGGCCACCACCCCTGAGGCACATGAAAAGACATACAACATCACTAATTGTTAGAGAAATTCAAATCAAAGTATTAATACATCACACAGGTCAGAATACATCATCAAAAAATGTACAAACAATAAATGCTGGAGACAGTGTAGAGAAAAGGGAACACTGCTGGTGGGAATGTAAATTGGTACAGCCATTATGGAAAATAGTATGGAGGTTTCTTAAAAACTGAAAATAGAATTACCATATGATTCTACAGTCCTGCTCTTGGGTATACATCCAGAGGAAAGCATTATTTAGAAAAGATCCATGCACTCCAGTGTTCAGCAGTGCTATTTCCAAAAGCCAAGACATGGAAGCAACATAAATGTCCATTGACAGAGGAATTTACCAAGAAGATGTGGTACATACATACAATGGAATATTACCTAGCCATGAAAAAGAATGAAATAATCCCATTAGCAGCAACATGGATGGACTGAGAGAGTACTATACTAAGTGAAGTAGATCAGACAGAGAAAGACAAACATCATGTAATGTCACTTATATGTGTAATCTAAAAATATGAACTTATTTACAAAACAGAAGTAGACCCACAGACTTAGAAAACAAAGCTTATGTTTACCAAACAGGAAAGGTGGGGCAGGAGGGATAAATTAGGAGACTGGGATTAATATATACATACTACTATATATAAAATAATCAACAGGGACTTGCTGTAGAGCACAGGGAATGCAACACTCTGTAATAACCTATGCAAAAACTCTGAAAAAGAATAGATATCTGTATAAGCGAATCACTTTGCTGTATATCTGAAACTAATAAAACATCATAAATCAACTATGAAAGTGAAAGTCTTAGCCCCTCATTCGTGTCCCACTCTTTGAGACCCCATGTGCTGTGGCTCCTCTGTCCATGGGATTCTCCTGGCAAGACCACCATGGAGTGGAGTGGGTTGCCATTTCCTTCTCCAGGTGATCTTCCTAACCCAGGGATTGAACCAGGGTCTCCTGCATTGCAGGCAGATTCTTTACCACCTGAGTCACAAAGGAAGCCCCAGTAGAGTTCTCTAAAATGACTGATAAGAAAGCTTTAAATTTTAAGGATATTAACCCTCTGTTGTGGCTGCTCTCAATTTTATACAATTAATCATTCACCATAATTTTAATTATGATCTATGATAGACAGAATTTTAGTTAAGTGGCTAAATCTAAAGGTTATCTTTTACTGTTCATTCTCTGCATTTGTAAGCCAGAACATGAAGTACTTTCCATATTTCCTTCTATTTATTTTATGGTTTTATTTTTTACATGAAACTCAAAATCTATTTGGAATTTATATTGACATGTAGTGGTGAGGTGAAATCTCACCTGACTTTTCTGAATACTAACTTGCTGTCTCAGACTGATTCCTTTCTGTCTTATAATGTCTCCTTATCACCTGCCAACTTCCTAAACACACCAGGGCTTGTTCTCCAGTGGACAAGCACAGAAACACAGCAGGGAGGCCAACTCGGCCAAGGTCAGAGAGAGCAAGCTAGTGAACAGCACAGTCAAGATCTCAGCTTCACCTCTTACCATGCCCCAACTGCCCTAAAGTAATGTCAGCTTTCTTAAGTCCACATCTAAAAGTTTTAAAAACATAACTAAATTAACAAACTTCCCAACAAGCTGATTTATATTAAGGGGAAGTAATTTGATACGCTCATCAAATCTCATCAATTAGAGAACCAGATCTCTGCTTTTGGTGGGGGAGGGCTCTCAGAGAGCCCTCGAGTGTATATTTTGGAAACCACCAGAATAACACACACAGACAGATGTGTGAGGGATGCATCTGTACATTAAGACAAGTTCACAGCCTGGAAAGCAGCCCAGCATCTCTCTGATAACCAGTAGGCTTCCTGAGCTGTAGATTGTATAGATGGGTTTCCTTTAATCCTGGAGTAGCTGTCCATAGGCTTGAAGATGTCTATGAAATCCATGAAATTATATGGAAGTGTGTATTTGTGGAGATTTTTTTCTGGGGAGAGGATTGTTAAAACCTTCATCAAAATCTATGGGTTAGCAAGGTTTCTGTTCCTAAAGACTATTCTAAGATTCAAAGACTACAGTTAAGTCCATGGACCTGTGACCTACTGACCACTTGACAAGTTCTAGGAACATAATGAAACATATGTTCCATTTAAACTCCTCCCACCAAATGGAATCCTTTTGCACTGTTGGTGGGAATGTAAACTGATACAGCCACTATGGAGAACAGAATGATGACTTTTTTAAAAACTAGGAATAAAAAACTACCATATGACCCAGCCACTCCACTAGTGGGCATATACTGAGAAAACCATAATTGAAAAATAGACATGTACCCCAATCTTCACTGCAGCACTATTTACAAGAGCCAGAACATGGAAGCTACCTATATGTCTGTCAACAGATGAATGGATAAAGAAGTTGTGGTATATATATGCAATGGAATATTATTCAGCCAAAGAAAAGAAAGAATTTGAATCAATTCTAGTGAGGTGGGTGAGCCTATAGCCTGTTATTCAGAGTGAAATAAGTAAGAAAGAGAAAAATATCAAATATTATGCATATATATGGAATCTACAAAAATTGCAGAACAGGAATAGAGACACAGACATAGAGAACAGACTTATGGACATAGTGGGGGCAGGAGAAGATGGGACAAATTAAGAAAGTATCATTGAAATATATGCATTACCATATGTAAAATAGATACCTAGTGGGATATTGCTGTATAACACAGGGAGCTCAGCCTGGTGCTCCGAGACAACCTAGAAGGGTGGGATGGGATGGGGGATGGGAGGAAGGGTCAAGAGGGAGGGAAACATATATATATCTATGGCTGATTCATGCTGATGTATGGCAGAAACCAGCACAACATCGTAAAGCAATTATCTTCCAATTAAAAGAAATAAGTTAAAAAAAATCTCCTCTCACTATTTCTAAACTTCCTCTTCTTTTCTCCATACACTGAACTTCTACAAGTTCAGCATTCTGCCCATAAGAGCACCTGCCAATCTTAGGACTAAGACACAGAATAAAGGCTCATCAGACATATTAAAAGGTGTGAGGCTAAAAGAAAAGAGTGGAAAGACTTCCCTGGCCACACTTCCAATGCAGGGGGTAAGAGTTCAATTCCTGGTTGGGGAGCTAAGATCCCACATGCCAAGTGGTATGGCCAAAAGAGAGAGAAAGAGAGGAAGGTGGGGGGAAAGCTTGCTGATTTCCACTGGGAACCATTCAGATTAGGACATCTGCATTTTAGCAGGATTTAAGCATTCCTTATCGTGTTTCTGGAATGCCCAAGAAGAGTGCAATCACATGCCCTTTATACAATATTTCTATAAACAATTATATGGCTAAACATTATTTTGGAGAGTCTAACCAATTAAATGAGGAGAGTCTAACCAATTAAATAAGGAAAGAAAAATAAATCATTAAAATAATACCAAGAGAAGAAATAGAAACATAACACAGATGATATTATATACACGGAAAAGTCAAGGAAGTAAAATTATCAACTGTAGCTAAAAAACTTGTAAAGTATATACAAACATCAATATGACTCATGCTAATTACACTAATTAGGCATTATTCTCAACAAGAACAACTGCAACAAAATATTTAGGAAGCACATGAAAGCTTTGGGTCTATAAAGAGATGTGCCACACTCATGCTGTAAAGATATCAATTCTCCCCAGGTCTAGTTCACAGATTTCTTAGACCATAATTCCTGGGTTTTACTTATTTCTATCTCCTTGGGACCTAGCCCATAGCAGGCACCCAGTAAATATTGTTTGGATAAGTGAGTGAGTTCCATATCAATCAAAATCCTAAATGAATTTTTCTAAGAACTAAAAAGTGATATCAAAATTCATTTTTAGACAGAAACAGAAAAGAATAACTGAAAAAGAAAAGCTCACAGAAACCATGTGTACCAAATTCAAAACATGCTATAGATCAACAGTTAGTAAAACAGTGTGGTACTGGTGTGCACATGCATACAGGCACACTAAAGCCATAAATCAGTGGAAGAGAAAGTGCAACTGAAAAGGTAGATATAAGAATTATGTTTTTAAAAAAGAGAGAAGCATTATAAAACACTGGGAAAGCCAAGTCTCATGGTGTTATCTATTTCTGTAAACGACATCTAACCGTACACCTCTTCCCTTCACCTCAGGCGTCATGCTGTTAAATGTGTTTTCAAGTCAATCCCCAGGGCCCTTGTCTTAGCTCTGGTCACCATCTCTTCTTTCCGTCTGTTCCATAACTTCCTAGTTAGTCTCCTTTCACCTTCTCCTCTTTCCCTTCCTCCACTTGCTTCCAGAGTTGTCTTCCTAAAGCACTCACTGAGTTTTCCAAGCCTTCTGCATATACGGGCTCCCCAGATCCACTGCAATGGTCTTCAAAGCTGGAACAGAAATCTTTCCAATGATGGTCTTCCACAGAAGAGAACAACGGCCAATTAATACTACCTGACTTCAAAAAGTTGGGTGTTCGTGGTCGTGGGTGATTATGTGTTTGAGTTCTGCCACATTGGGGTTGTTTGGGGATTATTATTAATCCTAGCATGTCCAGAAATGCAAAAGCAGTGAGCGTACTGAAAAGGTTATAAGAGAGGATGAACAAGTATAATGGAAAGTAAAGAAACTAAAAGCCACACTGTGGGAAATAATGCCTCAATAAACTTTCCATGTACAGCAAAATTGTCTATTCAGGGGTAGATCATCATGCATTTACACGAGGTGAAGAAAATTGAGTACACTGGTTTTAAGGCTCCTTAAAGCTTTGAAGAACTAGTTTACTTCTCCTACTGTATGGAAATGCATCCATGGACTTGTGAATTGAAATATCACAGTCAAAATCTTGAGATCATGTGAATCTACATACAACATTTCTCAAACTAATTTGAAAATTAGAGATAGGTAGAGTTTTACCACTGTTAAGAGTCAGATATAGTTGTCTTTTTCCAATTTGTAGACCAAAAAATCACATAAAATGCATTTTTTGGGGTTTTAAGTTTGTGCTATGAATTTTTCTTCTCTCTTGGAATTCTTAATCACCTGTCATCTCTTCCTGCCTGTTACCAACACTGCTAAAGTATCACATGTCAGAGAAGCTTCATGGAGCCCCCAGCACATCTCAGAGACCTCAAGCCTGAGCTCCTGCTCCATCTAGCCTAGCGCTCACCGCAGCTAGTGAAGGAGAAATATCTGGTGTATTTCCCCAAGGTACAGCTGGGCATGGGTTCAAGCGGCCACTCCAGGGCATGCATCTGAAAGTATCCAATGACCATGTGAAATCCAAGCTGGTAGATGTATAAATGTTCACGCTGACAGGTAACAGGTAGCTGGGAGTTGCCTACAGAATTTCTATATAGTTCTGACCGTTTATATATTTAAATGCTTGTATTTATTTCAGAATTTGTTTATTTAGTCTATAATTTATGATTTAAACTCTAGGAGGCAAAAACTTGGCTAACCCATGTGGAGGAACACTGAGAAACTATAGAAGAAATGCTGATGAAACATTAAAAGAGAGATTAAATTGACTACTAGATTAGGCTATTGATAAGGAAGACACCTGAAAAAGAATTGAGGGAAAGGAGAGGAAGAGAAACATCTTGGACTAATTAACAGGAAGAGGCCTATGCAAATAATTAGCCCTGAAATATCAAGACACAAGAAGCAAATCTTACAACCCAGAGGGCTGAGGTAAACTGAACATTATTTTCATATCATTTGCTACAAATAGGCTCTACCTATTCAAAATCAAGATATGGCATTAATATTTCCTTACTAACACCTAAAATCCACTAAAATAGGTACACTTGGCTGTTTCGAATTATTTGTCTGTCTTCCCACTCAAGTTCCTAGGCATCGGTTATATTTTTAACCCCAGTCCCTAGCATTTGACAGGTTCTCAATCACATTGGATATTCCCAGGTGGCACAATGGTAAAGAATCTGTTTTCCAAAGCAGGAGACACAAGTTTGATCCCTGGATTGGGAAGATCATCTGGAGGAGGACATGGCAACCCATCCTAGTATTCTTGCCTGGAGAATCCTACGGACAGAGGAGCCTGGTAGGCTTCAGTCCATAGAGTTGCAAAGAGTTGGACACAACTGAAGCAACTTGGCATACACACACAATACACATTGGTTGAGTTGAATTGATAATCGAACAATGAAACTGACAACCAAACATTAATTCCATGGCAATTAAACACACAAATGACATACAGAAAACTTGAATGTATAAGGAAACACAAATATAGTGATAATGGTCATTTCAACCTTTAGTGGAAAAAATTAAAATAAGTAATGAATCTATAATTCCCTAGTGGTCCAGTGGTTAGGAGTCCACCTACCAATGCAGGGGACATGGGTTTGATCCCTGGTCTGGGAAAATTCCATGTGCCAAGGAGCAACTAAGCCAACGTGTGACAACTACTGAAGCTCATGCACCTAATGCCTGTGCTCTGCAATTGAAGAAGCCATCGCAACCAGAAGCCTGCACACCTCAATGAAGAGTAGCCCCCGCTCGCCACCACTAGAGAAAGCTTGCGCACAGCAACAAAGACCCAGCACAACCAAAAATAATTAATTTAAAAAATGAGATGTCTAGGGCTAAGGAGGAGTTGGTGATACACGGCATTCATCATGTCTTGCATGGTGATGTGCATTCTGGGGGACATACGTGCTGTAAATGTACTGCAAACGAAATGACTGCGCTGTCATGTAAGCAGGCAATTTGCAATACCCGCCTGCCTGCTCAGTCACTCAGCTGTGTCCAACTCTTGTGATCCTATGTAGTGCAGCTTGCCAGGCTCCTCTGTCCGTGGGATTTCCCAGGCAAGAATACTGCAGTGGGTTCCCATGCTCTTCTCCTATAGAAAAAAAGAAGAGAAAAATGTAATCCATAGTCTCTTGCTGTGTGTGTGTATGCTAAGTTGCTTCAGTCGTGTCTGACTCCTTGCGGCCCTATGGACCATAGCCTGCCAGGCTCCTCTGTCCATAGGATTCTCCAGGCAAGAATACTGGAGAGGGTTGTCATGCCCTTCTCCAGGGGATCTTTCCAACCCAGGGATTGAACCCAGGTCTCTCACGTCTCCTGTATGACTGGTGGGTTCTTTACCTCTAGCGCCACCTATGGACCATCCTCTCTAGGGCTTTCCTCCATCTTTGCTGCAGGCTTTTCACTTTGATCTCCTTTGTGTGCTTCTTTTTACCACGTGCCATTAAAGATGCCTGCAGGACTTGTCCTTGGCTCCTTTCTAACCACACGCCATCGAGGGCATCTCCTTGGTGTCCATGGCCTTACTCCTTCCTGGATGTCTGTGACCCTTGAAGTGCATAATCAGCCAGAACTGTTTCCAGAGCTCCAGGTACTTAGACCTCACACCCCACAGCCCTTTTCATTATTCTTATTTATTGCTAATCAAACCCACTTTGTTTTCAAAAGAACTTATGATATCAAAGTGGATTATAAAAATACATTTAAAAGCTACATAAAGGCAAAATCCATGTGAAGATAAAAATGAAAGCGATTAAAAAATAATGGAAGAGTTATTTCACAAGGTCTGTTTAGAAAAGTTGTACATAGTTGCTTGATCTGTATCATAAGTTTGTCTTTGAACTTGCTACTAGCCATTGCAAAAAGGGAAACACAAGTTCATCAGTTCAGTTCAGTTCAGTGGGTCAGCTGTGTCTGACTTTTTGCAACCCCATGGGCCCCAGCACGCCAGGCCTTGCTGTTCATCACCAACTCCTGGAGTATACGTAAACTCATGTACACTGAGTCAGTGATGCCATCCAACCATCTCATCCTCTGCCATCCCCTTCTCCTGCCTTCAATCTTGCCCAGCATCAGGGTCTTTTCAAATGAATCAGTTCTTCGAGTTAGGCGGCCAAAGTATTGGAGTTTCAGCTTCAGCATCACTTCTTCCAATGAATATTCAGGACTGATTTCCTTTAGGATGAACGTGTTGGATCTCCTTGGAGTCCAAGGAACTCTCAAGAGTCTTCTCCAATACCGCAGTTCAAAAGCATCAATTCTTTAGTGCTGAGCTTTATTTACAGTCCAACTCTCACATCCATACATGACTACTGGAAAAACCATAGCTTTGACTATATAGACCTTTGTTGGCAAAGTAATGTCTCTGCTTTTGATATGCTCTCTAGGTTGGTCATAACTTTTCTTCCAAGGAGGATGCATCTTTTAATTTCATGGCTGCAGCCACCATCTGCAGTGACTTTGGAGCCCCCCAAAATAAAGTCTGTCATTGTTTCCACTGTTTCCCCATCTATTTTCCATGAAGTGATGGGACCAGATGCCATGATCTTAGTTTTCTGAATGTTGAGTTTTAAGCCAACTTTTTCACTCTCCTCTTTCACTTTCATCAAGAGGTTCTTTAGTTCATGTCAAATTAAAACAATATGTCTATAGCAAATTTGTTGTTCATGAGTAGCAAAAATCTTCCTAATAAGCAGAACTGAGAGCAAATTCTCTAGTGGATTTTAATCAATAAAAAACTTGCAGTGTAATGATTAGTATCCTCAATAACATTCTAAAGGTAATTACAAAAATGAGAGACCTAATACTGTTTCTAACAATTTTCTACAATAGTCAGTAGAATAACATAGTTATATAAAATAATTCCAGAAGAAATCAAGATGGTACAAACCAAGAATGCAGATCTGATAATTTGACTTGAGTCAAGAATGAGGAATATTATATACTATGCAAAAATTTTCTGCAAATTTTATTTTATTCAAAGGAAAATTTGAAATTTATTGGTGGGCAGTGATTTTCCTAAAGTGTAAAATATTTCTTTCTTGGTAGTTAAGTGCGGATACATTTGCTTTAAAAGCTAAACAATGAGGGTGAGAGTAAAACTGACAACTTTTTTGAATGTTGAAATGTAGTTCAGTTCAGTTTAGTGGCTCAGTCGTTTCCGACTCTTAGCAACCCCATGAATCGCAGCACACCAGGCCTCCCTGTCCATCACCATCTCCCGGAGTTCACTCAGACTCACGTCCATCGAGTCCGTGATGCCATCCAGCCATCTCATCCTCGGTCGTCCCCTTCTCCTCCTGCCCTCAATCCCTCCCAGCATCACAGTCTTTTCCAGTGAGTCAACTCTTCGCATGAGGTGGCCAAAGTACTGGAGCTTCAGCTTTAGCATCATTCCTTCCAAAGAAATCCCAGGGTTGATCTCCTTCAGAATGGACTGGTTGGATCTCCTTGCAGTCCAAGGGACCCTCAAGAGTCTTCTCCAACACCACAGTTCAAACACATCAATTCTTCGGCACTCAGCCTTCATCACAGTCCAACTCTCACATCCATACATGATCACAGGAAAAACCATAGCCTTGGCTAGACGGACCTTAGTCGGCAAAGTAATGTCTCTGCCTTTGAATATACTATCTAGGTTGGTCATAACTTTTCTTCCAAGGAGTAAGTGTCTTTTAATTTCATGGCTGCAGTCACCATCTGCAGTGATTTTGGAGCCCAAAAATATAAAGTCTGACACTGTTTCTACTGTTTCCCCATCTATTTCTCATGAAGTGATGGGACCAGATGCCATGATCTTCATTTTCTGAATGTTGAGCTTTAAGCCAACTTTTTCACTCTCTTCTTTCACTTTCATCAAGAGGCTTTTTAGCTCCTCTTCACTTTCTGCCATAAGGGTGGTGTCATCTGCATATCTGAGGTGATTGATATTTCTCCTGGCAATCTTGACTCCAGCTTGTGTTGCTTCTAGTCCAGTGTTTCTCATGATGTACTCTGCATAGAAGTTAAAAAAGCAGGGTGACAATATACAGCCTTGACGTACTCCTTTTCCTGTTTGGAACCAATCTTTTTTTCCTTGTCCGGTTCTAACTGTTGCTTCCTGACCTGCATACAGATTCCTCAAGAGGCAGGTCAGGTGGTCTGGTATTCCCATCTCTCTCAGAATTTTCCACAGTTGATTGTGATCCACACAGTCAAAGGCTTTGGCATAGTCAATAAAGCAGAAATAGATCTGTATTTTTTTTAGCTCTCTTGCTTTTTCCATGATCCAGCGGAGGTTGGCAATTTGATCTCTGGTTCCTCTGCCTTTTCTAAAACCAGCTTGAACGTCAGGCAGTTCACGGTTCACGTATTGCTGAAGCCTGGCTTGGAGAATTTTGAGCATTACTTTACTAGTATGTGAGATGAATGCAATTGGGTGGTAGTTTGAGCATTCTTTGGCATTGCCTTTCTTTGGGATTGGAATGAACACTGATCTTTTCCAGTCCTGTGGCCACTGCTGAGTTTTCCAAATGTGCTGGCATATTGAGTGCAGCACTTTCACAGCATCATCTTTCAGGATTTGAAACAGCTCAACTGGAATTCCATCACCTCCACTAGCTTTGTTCGTAGTAATGCTTCCTAAGGCCCACTTGACCTCACATTCCAAGATGTCTGGCTCTAGATTAGTGATCACATCATCATGATTATCTGGGTTGTGAAGATCTTTTTTGTACAGTTCTTCCATGTTATCTTGCCACCTCGTCTTAATATCTTCTGCTTCTGTTAGGTCCAGACCATTTCTGTCCTTTATTGAGCCCATCTTTGCATGAAATATTCCCTTGGTATCTCTAATTTTCTTGAAGAGATCTCTAGTCTTTCCCATTCTGTTGTGTTCTTCTATTTCTTTGCATTGATCACTGAAGAAGGCTTTCTTATCTCTTCTTGCTATTCTTTGGAACTCCGCATTCAGATGCTTATATCTTTCCTTTTCTCCTTTGCTTTTCACCTCTCTTCTTTTCACAGCTATTTGCAAGGCCTCCTCAGACAGCCATTTTGCTTTTTTGCATTTCTTTTCCATGGAGATGGTCTTGATCCCTGTCTGCTGTACAGTGTCATGAATCCCATTCCATAGTTCATCAGGCACTCTATCTATCACATCTAGGCCCTTAAATCTATTTCTCACTTCCACTGTATAATCATAAGGGATTTGATTTAGGTCATACCTGAATGGTCTAGCGGTTTTCCCCTACTTTCTTCAATTTCAGTCTGAATTTGGTAATAAGAAGTTCATGATCTGAGCCACAGTCAGCTCCTGGTCTTATTTTTGTTAACTGTATAGAGCTTCTCCATCTTTGGCTGCAAAGAATATAATCAGTCTGATTTTGGTGTTGACCGTCTGATGATGTCCATGTGTAGAGTCTTCTCTTGTGTTGTTGGAAGAGGGTGTTTGCTATGACCAGTGCATTTTCTTGGCAAAACTCTATTAGTCTTTGCCCTGCTTCATTCCGCATTCCAAGGACAAATTTGCCTATTACTCCAGGAGTTTCTTGACTTCCTACTTTTAAGGAGGCCACTCCACTTGTTTCTGCATGGATATGACCTGAGGGGCTAGCAATGTACAGAAAACAACCCCCGGTTCCCTTTGAACCAGGGATATGTCAGCAGGCAAGGCCTGAGGTCTCTATACCATGGAACAATGACAAAATAATAAGGAGAACTGAAACAGTGTAGACACATTGGAGAAATGCTAAGAGTAGAATCTTCAGGACTGGGCACAGGATGGTAAAAGAAAAAGTAGAGTCTAGAAGGACCCTTATATTAGGGAAAGACTGTATAGAGCTACACAAGATTTTTTGTGCTTTTTTTTTTTCTTCTCACCAAATTTCCCTGGGCAAATCATCACTGATAAGGAGAAGAGAAGAGACCCAACACCAGAGGAATCAGCTGCAAGTGTCAAGATGCCTAGCCAGAGCAAATGACCAAAGAGGGACCCTAACTGAACATTTCTGTCTTCACACCCTTGAGGCTGAGTGACTGCAGTCAGGAGAAAAGGCGCCTGAAGATGAGCAGTGCCTGAGGCTGAGGTAGAAAGAGACTCCATGAGATTCAGGACCTCCTTGAGGGAGAGCAACCTGCTGCCTCCTAAATATTGACAGAGATACATACTATGCTCATAAATTGGAAGCCTCAGTATTGTTAGTATGTCAGTTCTCCCCAGTTTAATTTATTGACTCAGGGCAATCCTAATCAGAATTACAACCAAGGAAATGGGAATCCACTCTAGTATTCATGCCTGGGAAATCCCATGAGCAGAGGCGCCTGGTGGGCAACAGCCTATGGGGTCAGAAGAGTTGGACACAATTTAGTGACTAAACCACCACCATCATCTTACAAATGTAAAAGCTGATTCTCAAGTTTATATAGAAAGGCAAAGGATCCAGAATAGCCAGAACAATCTTGAAGAAGAACTAAGTTAGAGGACTCTGATTTCAAGGCTTACTATAAATCCATAGTAATCAAGACAGAATAGTACCGGCATAAAGATGGACAAATAGATCAATGGGAAAGAGCAGAATTCAGAAACAGACTCAAATATATCTGGTCAATTGACTTTTTGCAAAAGTACCAAGGCAATGGAGGAAAAAAAAGTCTTTTCAATAGATGGTGTCACAGAGATTGGATAAACATTTCAACAAACTTAAACTCATAATACACTCAAATATTAATATGTGATGAATCAAATATCTAAATGTGTAAGCTGAAACTAAAATGCTTCTGAAAGAACTATATGGAAAACATTCATAAACAAGTTAGTCTCCCTAAACAAGGACGCGTGAGGATATGTGGTTAGAAGGTTGTCCACATGGACGAAAGAACAGTGGCAAAGTAAAGCAGTAAAAGGAGACTGGTCATCCAGGGAAATTTATCAAATAAGCAAATGATTGAAAGAAAATTGAGTCTGAATCTTCATTTCTGCAAGAGGAATATACCAATATGGAAAGTGAGAAAACTCACTTGAACCATGTAGTGTGTTGAAGGCATTGGTGTGAACTAATGGTCGTCAGTACAGAGAGATAAATGTATAAATAAATATAGAGGTAAAGTAGAGGATAATGTGTGTGGAAGAAATATATTTCATTCACTAGACCTTTTCACTTCTGAGAGGGGCTCCCACTACCAAATCTGGGACAATTCAAATGTCAAAGTAAATGATAGGAATAGGTCCTAGCCCCATGGGTAAAGTAAAAATGCAAGAGCCCATAGAAACTTAATAAGTTGATGAATAAGCTAAAAGTTTAATGAGAAATGGAACATTTCCACTGTGTCTTAAAACCTTTCAATAAAGCATCTTTTAATTGCAATGGGAAAACACGTAACTTTAGAGTCTAGAAACTGCAGATACCATCTCATCCAGTGATCAAAGTTAACATCATCAGTAACAGGAAAATTGAATTCCTGTGCCACCTAATAGGATGCAATAAGAATAACACAGCTTCATTTCTGCAGTATTTTTGCTAAAGATGCATGAGTTTAATCATAAAGAAGCATCAGACAAACCCAAATTGTGAGACATTCTACAAAATAACTGGTGTGTATTCATCAGAAGTGTCAAAGTCATGAAAATCAAGGAAAGATTGAGGAATTGTTCCAGATTGAGGGAGACTAAATATACATAACTAAATGCAATGAGTAATTCTGAACTAGAGTCTTCTGCTAAAATGTAAATTCCTGGAGAAACTGGTGAAACTTGAATGTGGTCTGAGGATACTGATCCTGATTTCCTGATTTTGATTGCTATATTGTAGTTAGGCAGGAGAATATCCTTACAGGAAGAAAATGCACATTAAACATACATATATAGGGTGATGGCATATTGTGTGGGTAACTTATCCTCAAATGATTCAGGAAAAGTCTTT
This sequence comes from Ovis aries, assembly GCF_016772045.2. NCBI lineage: Eukaryota > Metazoa > Chordata > Mammalia > Artiodactyla > Bovidae > Ovis > Ovis aries. The sequence goes on from NC_056054.1 coordinate 119,149,219, forward strand.
TATATTCACTTGTATATTTTTTTGTAATTCTGAGATTATTTCAAGGAAAATATTGTAGTGGGGAAAACTCTAGTGGAGGGGTGTGCAGAATCGTACCTCCTTCCTGTGTATGTTTGGCATCTACATATGTGCCGATCTGATTGCAGGACCAGCCATATGCGGAATCAATTCCCCATTTTCTGGAACTATAAAGATATCAAAAGGTGCTTGTTCTTTTTAGGCCTTCAGAATAAGGTATGAATATTCCTAAGATTTCTTTTTTGGGGGGAACTTAGATAGCTCAGTTGGTAAAGAATCCACCTGTAATGCAGGAGACCCTGATTTGATTCCTGGGTCAGGAAGATGCGCTGGAGAAGGGATAGGCTACCCACTCCAGTATTCTTGGGCTTCCCTTGTGGCTCAGCTGATAAAGAATCCGCCTGCAATGTGGGAGACCTGGGTTCAATTCCTGGGTTGGGAAAATCCCCTGGAGAAGGGAAATGCTACCCACTCCAGTATTCTGGCCTGGAGAATTCCATGGACTTTACAGTCCATGGGGTCACAAAGAGTTGGACACAACTGAGTGACTTTCTCTTTAACTCTTTTGAAGTTAGGATAAGTCTCTTTTGACCCTTTAAGAAAGTGCAGGAGTGAGGCTGAGGAGGATGAAGAGACCTAGTTCTTGGGAAAAACAGGATACTCCCAGTTGGTTATAGCTGAAGGCAGCTGTGTTGCTTATTCTTCACTTGCACCTTCCTGTTTTTCCCCCCAACTCCATTCTCTTTCCTTTTCTTCCTTAATTTGTACTCCTGGAGGGCACAGCCTGATCCCTTGCCATCTAACTTCTAGTTGGGTTCTGCCAATGAGAGGTGGGCAGGATGGGAGAGTGGGAGGAGAAATTGGTTGTGGTGTTTCCTCCTTTGCACACTCCCTGCACTGGCGCTGCTGTGCTAGCAGTGGCATTTCTCCACAATTCCAACTGCTGAAAATCCCCCTCTGTGCTTCTAGCTCTTCCTGGGTTCTGGAAGGTTTCACCCTCTTCTCTGCCCTGGTCCTTTCAGGCCTTGGGGAGGTTATGGCTTTCCCAGCAATAAAGAACTCATTTCCAACAATGAAAGACAACTCCTAAGCTATATAGTGAAGAAGTGAAGTGAAGTGAAGTCGCTCAGTTGTGTCCGACTCTTTGCGACTCCATGGAATGTAGCCCACCAGGCTCCTCTGTCCATGGGATTCTCCAGGCAAGAATACTAGAGTGGGTTGCCATTTCCTTCTCCAGAGGATCTTCCCAACCCAGAGATCAAACCCAGGTCACCCGCATTGGAGGCAGACGCTTTTACCTCTGAGCTACCAGGGAGGCCCAAAGCTATATATGATGGACTTAATAAAGAAGCTAAATAGTCTGCACAAGTGGCTTCCTTTCCTTTAAGAAGTAACGTCAAGTTAAGTGATTTTAAGAATTGACTCACTTTCCTTCATGTTTTAGCTGTATGAGGAACCTGTGTACAGAGGAAGGGCAAGTGAAGGTGGACTGGATTGCTCAGTGTCTTAATGCCTCTCCGCAAGGAGGAGGATGAACCCCTGCCCTAAGATATGTGACATGTGTCTGGCTCTGGATAATGAAATGGGAACAGAAAGGGCGGTGCCTCAAGAAGAAGCTTTATGAGTCACTTTGTGAGTCCATCATTTTTCATTTCCAATACCTTGAGGCCAGAATCATCCACAGATCTGGATTTGTTACCAAGGCCAAGCTGTACTGCTCACCACATGATGGGCCAGTAAATCAAGACGAGTTGTTGTGGCAAGGAATAGTGACTTTATTCAGAAAGCCAGCAGACCAAGAAGATGGTGGACTTGTGTCTCCAAGAACCATCTTACCAAGTTAGAACTCAGGCTTCTTTTGTACTAAAATGGGGGAGTCAAGTCAAACATTTCTTGGTTCCGGTCAGCGTCCAGGAGGGATGTGTTAGTTTCTTCCTCCCTGCAGTCATTCACAGTGGGCCTGGTCAGGATGTTTCCTGTGAGCTAAACAAAGGTATTTTAGCTTAATGCTCATTACCTGGGAGGCAGGGTTCCCAGAGATGGGCTGTTATAGGTAATATCCCTTAGTGATTAACGTGTAATAGAATACAAAGATTCTTCCCTGTTACAATTTCCCACTGTCAGTGTCCATTCTACAATCTTGTGGGCAAAGGCATGAAGAGTTCCCACTAATGAATGTTCCTAGACTCTTTAGTCAGCAGTTTATTATCTACAACTATTTGAACCTGATGAAACCTCTCAACACTTTGCTGTCTAATTTGTAATTGAACTTGAGGTTTTGGTTCCAGTTCCCAGTAAATATACTAAATTCCTGAGCTACTTATGTACTTATGTGTACAAAATTAAACAAACTGGTTGATCCTTCTCCAGCTACAATGAAATTACCATCTACTTCAGTTGAAGAGGCAGATCTGTTGGAGGCAAGCTCGTGAACAGACGTTGGTATAGTGCCCAAAGTTTTAACATATTGCCAACATCTAGGTCTTTTAGGGCATTTATAGATTTTCTCACCTGGATGGACACCTAGAATGGCCTACCAAACAATATTTTAAGGGGGCTCTATGGACATGAGACTGAGTGAACTCCGGGAGTTGGTGATGGACAGCCTGGTGTGCTGCAATTCATAGGATCGCAAAGAGTCGGACACTACTGAGCGACTGAACTGAACTGAATTTAAGCCTGCTTCTGGGAACCACTGATCTATAGCAGGGCAACTGGCAAGGCCTTATCCTTAAATTAATATTCATTTTATCAGTTTTTCCTGTTGATTGTGGTCTCCAGGATGAATGCAGTTCTAACGCCCTAATCCATATCAGGAGATAAAGGGTTGTAACTAATTAGAAGCTACTTATTTTAAAAACTAATAGCTTAAAACTCTCACATACAAAAAACAAAAAACAGTTCACAAAACATTCTCCTTTCCTTCTGAAGGTTTTCTGATAAGTTAAGTTAAATGGCCAATTGAGACAACTGAGATGAACTGTTCTGATACCATTCTTCCTCCACTGATTAAGACTGGGGTGGCTGGTACTGGGAACAACATTCATTTAGCTTTCTGAGCTTTGTGGGAAGACTTGGTGACTTTGCCAGCTCCCTCTGCCTTCTTGTCCACTGCTTTGATGACCCCCACAGCAACTGTCTTTCCTATTGTGAGCAGCAAAATGGCCCAGAAGAGGTTAGTCGGAGAAGCTCTCAACACACAAGGTTTTGTTATGAACCATGTCAATGATGGCAGCATTAGCAGAGTTCAAGAATTTGAGGCCATCTTCCAGCTTTTTCCCTGGAGCAATGATCTATCTTCACCTCATCCCAGGTGACTTGCAAGCAACGTGAGCTCTGTGACAATCCAGCACAGGTGCACATCCAGCAATGATTTGGCCTGGAAGATTCAAGATAATTCCTTGAGCTGTGAAGCAGCTGCTTCCACTGAGGGGTCATTTTTGCTATCACCAGTTGCATTGCCATGACGAACATCTTTGACAGACATGTTTTTGACATTGAAGCCCCACATTGTCCCGAAAAAGGGCTTTACTTTAAAGCTTCATGGTGCATTTCAACAGACTTTACCTCAGTTGTAGTGTTGACTGGAGCAAAGGTACCACCAAGTCAAGTTTGAGAACACCAGTCTCCAACTGACCTGCAGGGACAGGACTAATACTGCCAGTTTTGTAGTCATCCAAAGTGCTGGCGCAAGGAATAAGCTGGCTGGTATTGTAAAAAGTCAGTCTGTGCGAGAGGTGATTCTCTCACCTCAAATGATATTACTTTGGGTTAGGTGTTACAGTTCAGTTCAGTTCAGTCGCTCAGTCGTGTCCGACTCTTTGCGACCCCATGAATCGCAGCACGCCAGGCCTCCCTGTCCATCACCAACTCCCGGAGTTCACTCAGACTCATGTCCATCGAGTCCGTGATGCCATCCAGCCACCTCATCCTCTGTTGTCCCCTTCTCCTCCTGCCCACAATCCCTCCCAGCATCACAGTCTTTTCCAATGAGTCAACTCTTCGCATGAGGTGGCCAAAGTACTGGAGTTTCAGCTTTAGCATCATTCCTTCCAAAGAAATCCCAGGGCTGATCTCCTTCAGAATGGACTGGTTGGATCTCCTTGCAGTCCAAGAGACTCTCAAGAGTCTTCTCCAACACCACAGTTCAAAAGCATCAATTCTTAGGTGCTCAGCCTTCTTCACAGTCCAACTCTCACATCCATACATGACTACAGTGTCCCTTTTTAATGGGATTTGTATTGGCCATGTGTTTGGCCTTCCCCAGGGTGCTATGAGTGCACACTTCTGAACTTACCTTTCAGTAGACCTCAGAGCAGGGGGGAGCTCTGTCTCCTTTTCCTGGGGTTTTCATTTGTGAGTTTGGGTTTTGGGGTGGGTTTTTTTTTTTTTTTGCCAGATTTCTTGAGTCTCGTTCACTTTTGCTTTGGCTCTCCTTTTCAAAACCCTGTCAAGATGCATGAATAAGTATTGCTCTAGAAGCGCATACCTCCCTCACTGGGGTCCCAGTTTGGTTCATCTGTGGGTACAGCCAAGTGGGCTTCAGCTGTAGATAATTATCCCTATAAAGGAGGGTTATGATCCTTTCAATTACAATAGAAACCCAGCTGGCTATTTGCACTTATCCCTCTATGTGAGATAACAGCAATTGAAATTGCCCTGCCCTGGGAGTGGCTCCTGTCCTAAACTGAATACTCTACTGGTTCTTAGTTGGTGATAACAGGCCAAGGTCCTGTGGTCCAGGAACTAACAGGATTTTCTTATTGGTCCCTAGAAAGAAGGGAAGTCCTGATTCCTGGAGTCAGGAATCAGAAAGAAAGGACAATGGGAAAGAATGGAAGGTAGAGGAAGGAATGGATACATTGGCATAATAGCAGGCACACCTGGGACACCTAGCTCAGCTGGAAGGAGTTAAGGTTTGACTCAGCACATCCTTGCCCCCTTTCCCTTCCTTTCCTTGTTTTCCCTGATGTATTGATAAGAGTACAAGCACTTGCACATAAGGGATATCATCATTCCTCCCCTCTTCTTCACAGAATAGCTACAGAGTCATTCAAAAGCCACTGTAAAACCATAAATAGCAATTGATCATCTCTAACCATTTTGCTTTGGCATCAACCAACTGAGATTGTAAAGAAACTTGGTTACTACTGTGACATACAATTTAAGATAATTCCTAAAATTATGACTGGTATCAATTACCAGCATATACTAGATTTTGTGAAAGATAGTCACTCATTTGTGTCCAACTCCTTGCAACCCTGTGGACTGCAGCCTTCCATGCTCCTCTGTTCACAGAATTCTCCAGGTAAGAGTACTGGAGTGGGTTGCTGTTTCCTCCTCCAGGGGATCTTCTCAATCCAGGTCTCTCAAATTGCAGACTGATTCTTTACCATCTGAGCTACCAGGGAAGCCCAAGAATAGTGGAGTGGGTAGCCTATCCCTTCTGCAGAGGATCTTCCTGATCCAGGAATCAAACTTGAGTCCCCTGCATTGCAGGTGGATTTTTTGCCAGTTGAGCTATCAGGGAAGCCCATGCCAGATTTTAGGAGCCCCATACAATGTCCAAAATGTGTACATCAATGTTCACCCATCTGATATGATCCAGAGGTTTTATTTTCATTTCTTTAATAATTCTTCCCACATTAATTCAACACACTGAATAAGCCCAGTTAGTTCAGTCTTCTTCTCTCTGAGATGGAGAGAAAACACATAATTTGAGGTGTTCCAAGAGTCTTTGGAAAACTTCAGTCTTAGCTAGAGGCCAAATGAATGTCACCCAAAATTTGATTTGGGGGAAGTCTGTCAAAATATCCAGAGTTTTAGTCAGTGATAATAAGAAGATCTCAATGGCAAATACAGATCACTTAAACAAAGAAATACAGTTATCAAGGCAGAAGGGCTGGTTCGAAGGCTTAGTTGCCCCTAAGGCATGTGGGATCTCAGTTTCCCCAAGTCGTGGGGGAATCTTAGTTCCCCTGAGGTAGGTGGGATCTTAGTTCCCTGACCAGGGATCAAAATTGTATCCCCTGCATTGGACGGTGATTCTTAACCACTGGCGCACCAGAAAAGTCCCAACATTCATTTTCTTAATTAAGTTCAATCTTATTTAGTGAATCCTGACTACGTCACCTTTTAACAAAATGCATTTTCATTCCTCATACCTTCTTTGCAGAAAACACACAATCTATGTCTCTGCATACTGAAATGTTTCCCTTATATCTTCATGTTTAATCCTTAATCTCTAGTGAAAACCAAGAAGCAAGTAGTTGTGAAATGTTTCTCATTTTTTTTCTGTTCTCCTTCTTTCATTTTACATCACTAAAAGTTTTAAATATTCCAAAACTGATTTGGCTGTAAATGGAGAACCAGTACCAAACAAAATGAAACAAACAACTCAAAGGACAAACAGAAAATCCTAAGTTAACCCTCAAGTTTGGTCTTGATTTTATAGCCCCAATGACACAGGAAAACATAAGTGATCTAACTAACACAGCAAGGTAGCAGTACATGATGGACAGGGTCCTGAGATAACCCTCCTAAGCCCCTTGTGGAGACCCTAAAAGATACTGTGGCCAAACCTTATCACAATAACACATCACATTCCTATCACTCATGGATTCATATCTGTAATCAGATCACTTATCAAAAATGCACCTCACAGGACTTTAGGGATAGTTGAAATATTCCCCATTGTTAAAGACAAATTCAGGACAAAACACAAACTTTACACACAAATGCTAACATCCAAAGAAATGAGTGAGCCAATTCACAAATCAGGTAAAAATCCAATTCCTCCCTCTCTCCATCAGGGTACCCCATTCAAATATAAAACAAATTGGCTTATTCCAGAGAATGAGGCCTGAATGGAGAGGAAATAAAGTTTCCAGCTGCACACACTGGAGCAACTTACCCTATTTTATAGAGCTTCTCTGCTCTCAAATGTTGATTTCTTACTCCAACTGCCAATCACTGGGGCAGCCAGGTGTAGCTTTGGGAAATCTTGAAGAGAAGATCCTCAAAACAAGGGATCCTAGCACCTGCTAGGACCTAACTTGAAAATCTCCCAATCAAGGCAGCCAGCCAGAAGTAGCAAGGCTCCTGGATGGCTGTACCTGAACTTGTTTATCAAGTCTAAGCTTGTACTGCTCACCGCATGACAAGCTGATACATTGAGAGATCATTTGCTGGGCCAAGGAATAAGGATTTTGTTCAGAAAGCCAGCAGACCAAGAAGATGATAGACTCATGCCCCCAAAAACTATCTTGCCTCAGGTAGAACTCAGGCTTTGTTTATACTAAAAGGAGAGAGAGTAAAGGTAAACATTTCCTGGTTCCGGTCAGCCTCCAGATTTCTTCCTTCCTGCAGGTACTCCAGGTGGGACCAGTCAGGAAGCTTCCTGTGAGCATTAAAAACATGTTCAGGGAGATTTTCTTCCTCAGTGACTTTCTTCATGGCATCTGGTAACTCACCTGTTTCCTCTTGGTCAGAAGAAGGTGCTTCTCCTGTTATCTGGATGTTTTTGAAGCCAAGCCGCTTTTTAAAATTATCAAATCATACTTTGTTGGTTTTAAATTCTCCAGCTTTAGATCCTTCACCTTCCTTTCACTTTAAGTTATATAATGACTTCATTTTTTCTTGAATCACATTAAAGTCTATAGGTATGCCTTGTTGTTACTGTTCAGTCGCTAAGTCGAGTCTGACTCTTTGAGACCCCATGGACTGCAGCACATGGCTTCCCCTGTCCTTCACTGTCTCCCAGACCATGCCTGCCTTTCTTAGAGCAACTCTGTAACACATAAAATCTGTACTACTGATACTAGATTAAAAGGTGTTTTGAAAAGAGTGCAAGGTTTTCAAAGGCTTCTCAGGTGGCTCTAATGGTAAGGAATCCAACTGCCAGTGCAGAAGATATAAGAGATGTGGGTGCAGTCCCTGGGTTAGGAAGATCCCCTGGAGAAGGAATGGCAACCCACTCCAGTATTCTTGCCTGGAAAATCCTATGGACAGAGGAGCCTGGTGGGCTACAGTCCATAGGTTGCAGAGTCACACACAACTGAAGTGACTTAGCACGCATGCATGCAAGGTTTTTTAGACTGCTGCAGTAGCTGCAACAATGGTCTCATGAGTTTTCTCTTTTTTTACAATGATCCTTACTCTGGATTCATTATCTTGGAATGGTGGGCAGCTGCAGACCTCAGTTTACTGTACATAGCAAGCCATTCAACTTTTTCTTGTATTGTCATGTCTTGTAATGTCTACTTCTTGGGAACGCTTCCAGCATCATTAGTGATAGTTCGTATGGGTCCCGTGGTGTTATTCAAGGTCTACGGTATTGCACTAAACACAATGGAAAATACACAAGAATCATGAGATATCCTTTTAGTGTAACATGCAATTGCCTGGAGAGGGAATCTGCTCACACAATTTTTGATTAGCTGATTAGCATCACACAGCACAGTGGACACTTGTGACACTTGAGCTTATCACTATAGCAACAGGAGATTGCTATGGGATTATATACATTAGTACAGATGTACCACAGTTAATTTTAAGCAGTTATGGTTTAATACTATATCTTTATACTTGTTTACATTTCCCTTTACTGGGTATGGCACCATGTATGGTCTATTTGTGGCCATAAACTTTGATAAATTTTATTTTTTTTAACTTTATTTTACTTTACAATACTGCATTGGTTTGCCATACATCAACATGAATCCGCCACGGGTGTACACGTGTTCCCAAACCTGAACCCCCCTCCCACCTCCTTCCCCATACCATCTCTCTGGGTCATCCCAGTGCATCAGCCCCAAGCATCCTGCATCCTGCATCAAACCTAGACTGGCGATTCATTTCTTATATGATATTATACAAGTTTCAATGCCATTCTCCCAAATCATCCCACCCTCTCCCTCTCCCACAGAGTCCAAAACACTGTTCTATACATCTGTGTCTCTTTTGCTGTCTTGCATACAGGCTTATTGTTACCATCTTTCTAAATTCCATATATATGTGTTAGTATACTGTATTGATGTTTTTCTTTCTGGCTTACTTCACTCTGTAAAATTGGCTCCAGTTTCATCCACCTCATTAGAACTGATTCAAATGTATTCTTTTTAATGGCTGAGTAATACTCCATTGTGTATATGTATCACAGCTTTCTTATCCATTCATCTGCTGATGGACATCTAGGTTGCTTCCATGTCCTGGCTATTATAAACAGTGCTATGATGAACATTGGGGTACACGTGTCTCTTTCATTTCTGGTTTCCTTGGTGTGTATGCCCAGAAGTGGGATTGCTGGGTCATAAGGCAGTTCTATTTCCAGTTTTTTAAGGAATCTCCACACTGTTCTCCATAGTGGCTGTACTAGTTTGCATTCCCACAAACAGTGTAAGAGGGTTCCCTTTTCTCCACACCTTCTCCAGCATTTATTGCTTGTAGACTTTTTGATAGCAGCCATTCTGACCAGTGTGAGATGGTACCTCATTGTGGTTTTGATTTGCATTTCTCTGATCATGAGTGATGTTGAGCATTTTTTCATGTGTTTGTTAGCCATCTGTATATCTTCTTTGGAGAAATGTCTATTTAGTTCTTTGGCCCATTTTTTGATTGGGTCGTTTGTTTTTCTGGAATTGAGCTGCAGGAGTTGCTTGTATATTTTTGAGATTAGTTGTTTGTCAGTTGCTTCATTTGCTATTATTTCCCCCCATTCTGAAGGCTGCCTTTTTACCTTGCTTATAGTTTCCTTTGTTGTGCAAAAGCTTTTAATTTTAATTAGATCCCATTTGTTTATTTTTGCTTTTATTTCCAGTATTCTGGGAAGTGGGTCATAGAGGATCCTGCTGTGATTTATGCCAAAGAGTGTTTTGCCTATGTTCTCCTCTAGGAGTTTTATAGTTTCTGGTCTTATGTTTAGATCTTTAATCCATTTTGAGTTTATTTTTGTGTATGGTGTTAGAAAGTGTTCTCATTTCACTCTTTTGCAAGTGGTTGACCAGTTTTCCCAGCACCACTTGTTAAAGAGATTGTCTTTAATGCGTTGTATAGTCTTGCCTCCTTTGTCAAAGATAAGGTGTCCATAGGTGTGTGGGTTTATCTCTGGGCTTTCTATTTTGTTCCATTGATCTATATTTCTGTCTTTGTGCCAGTACCATACTATCTTGATGACTGTGGCTTTGTAGTATAGCCTGAAGTCAGGCAGGTTGATTCCTCCAGGTCCATTCTTCTTTCTCAAGATTGGTTTGGCTACTCGAGGTTTTTTGTATTTCCATGCAAATTGTGAAATTATTTGTTCTAGCTCTGTGAAAAATACCGCTGGTAGCTTGATAGGGATTGCATTGAATCTGTAGATTGCTTTGGGTAGTATACTCATTTTCACTATATTGATTCTTCTGATCCATGAGCATGGTATATTTCTCCATCTATTAGTGTCCTCTTTGATTTCTTTCACCAGTGTTTTATAGTTTTCTATATATAGGTCTTTAGTTTCTTTAGGAAGATATATTCCTAAGTATTTCTTTTCATTGCAATGGTGAATGGAATTGTTTCCTTAATTTCTTTTCTACTTTCTCATTATTAGTGTATAGGAATGCAAGGGATTTCTGTGTGTTGACTTCATATCCTGCAATTTTACTATATTCATTGATTAGCTCTAATAATTTTCTGGTGGAGTCTTTAGGGTTTTCTATGTAGAGGATCATGTCATCTGCAAACAGTGAGAGTTTTACTTCTTCTTTTCCAATTTGGATTCCTTTTATTTCTTTTTCTGCTCTGATTGCTGTGGCCAAAACTTCCAGAACTATATTGAATAGTAGTGGTGGGAGTGGGCACCCTTGTCTTGTTCCTGACTTTAGGGGAAATGCTTTCAATTTTTCACCATTAAGGATAATGTTTGTTGTGGGTTTGTCATATATAGCTTTTATCAGGTTGAAGTATGTTCCTTCTATTCCTGCTTTCTGGAGAGTTTATATCATAAATGGATGTTGAATTTTGTCAAAGGCTTTCTAAAATACATTTGTGTATATTTTATGATAGTAAGTGGTAAAATAGATTAGTAGATACATACACTTTATATATTTATGATATAGTTATCATTATCTTAAACTTTTTTGATATTTCTAAGCCACACAATTTGTGAGTTTTTCAAACTGTTGCAGATCTCAAAAAATTTTTCCCATACACTTATTGAAAAAAAATCTGCATATAAGGTGTTAGTCACTCAGCTGTGTCCAATTCTTTGTGACTCCATGAACTGTAGCCCACCAAGCTCCTGTGTCCATGGAATCCCAGGCAAGAATACTGGAGTGGGTTGCCATTTCGTTCTCCAGGGGACCTTCCTGACTGAGGAATCAAACTGAGTTGCCCAGGCAGACTCTTTACCGACTGAGCCATCAGGGAAGCCCTTGCATATAAACACCTATGCATTTCAAGAAATTAGAGATTCCAAGGGAACAATTCTTGCAAATATGGGCTTGATAAAAGACAGAAATGGTATGGACCTAACAGAAGCAGAAGATATTAAGAAGAGGTGGCAAGAATACACAGAATTGTACAAAAAAGAGCTTCACAACCCAGATAATCACGACAGTGTGATCACTCATCTAGAGCCAGACATCCTGGAATGTGAAGTCAAGTGGGCCTTAGGAAGCATCACTATGAACAAAGCTAGTGGAGGTGATGGAATTACAGTTGACCTATTTCAAATCCTGAAGGATGATGCTGTGAAAGTGCTGCACTCAATATGCCAGCCAATTTGGAAAACTCAGCAATGGCCACAGGACTGGAAAAGATCAGTTTTCATTCCAATCCCAAAGAAAGGCAATGCCAAAGAATGCTCAAACTACTGCACAATTGCACTCATCTCAATGCTAGTAATACTCAAAATTCTCCAAGCCAGGCTTCAGCAATACATGAACTGTGAAACTCCAGATGTTCAAGCTGGTTTTAGGAAAGGCAGAGGAACCAGAGATCAAATTGCCAACATCCTCTGGATCATCGAAAAATCAAGAGTTCCAGAAAAACATCTATTTCTGCTTTATTGACTATGCCAAAGCCTTTGACTCTGTGGGTCACAATAAACTATGGAAAATTCTGAAAGAGATGGGAATCCCAGACCACCTGACCTGCCTCTTGAGAAACCTGTATGCAGGTCAGGAAGCCACAGTTAGAACTGGGCATGGAACAACAGACTAGTTGCAAATAGGAAAAGGAGTACATCAAGGCTGTATATTGTCACCCTGCTTATTTAACTTATGTGCAGAATACATGAGAAACATTGGGCTGGAAGAAGCACAAGCTGGAATCAAGATTGCCGGGAAAAATATCAATAACCTCAGATATGCAGATGACACCACCCTTATGGCAGAAAGTGAAGAGGAGCTAAAAAGCCTCTTGATGAAAGTGCAAGAGGAGAGTGAAAAAGTTGGCTTCAAGCTCAACATTCAGAAAACGAAGATCATGGCATCTGGTCCCATCACTTCATGGGAAATAGATGGGAAACAGTGGAAACAGTGTCAGACTTTATTGTTTTGGGCTCTAAAATCATTGCAGATGGTGACTGCAGCCATGAAATTAAAAGACGCTTACTCCTTGGAAGAAAGGTTATGACCAACCTAGACAGCATATTCAAAAGCAGAGATATTACTTTGCCGACAAAAGTCCAACCACAGTCAAGGCTATGGTTTTTCCAGTGGTTGTGTATGGATGGGAGAATTGGACTGTGAAGAAAGCTGAGCGCCAAAAAATTGATGCTTTTGAACTGTGGTGTTGAAGAAGACTCTTGAGAGTCCCTTGGACTGCAAGGAGGTCCAACCAGTACATCCTAAAGGAGATCAGTCCTGAGTGTTCATTGGAAGGACTGATGCTGAAGCTCAAACTCCAATACTTTGGCCACCTCTTGTGAAGATTGACTCATTGGAAAAGACTTTGATACTGAAAAAGACACAGATGTGTATAACGGACTTTTGGACTCAGAGGGAGAGGGAGAGGGTGGGATGATTTGGGAGAATGGCATTCTAACATGTATACTATCATGTAAGAATCGAATCGCCAGTCTATGTCTGACGCAGGATACAGCATGCTTGGGGCTGGTGCATGGGGATGACCCAGAGAGATGTTATGGGGAGGGAGGTGGGAGGGGGTTCATGTTTGGGAACGCATGTAAGAATTAAATATTTTAAAATTTAAAAAAAAAAAGACCTTGATACTGGGAGGGATTGGGGGCAGGAGGAGAAGGGGATGACAGAGGATGAGATGGTTGGATGGCATCACTGACTCCACGGACATGGGTTTGAGTAGACTCCAGGAGTTGGTGGTAGACAGGGAGGCCTGAGGTGCTGTGATTCATGGGGTCACAAAGAGTCGGACATGACTGAGTGACTGAACTAACTGATGCAGTTCAAACCCTGTTGTTCAAGGGTCAACTGTACCAACAAGAAAATTCAAGTACACATAGCCTAAAACCAACCAGTGATAGAAATCAAATTTTTAAAAGAGAGACACCCCCAATTCTATGGTAAAATGAACTGCTTGGATCATTTGTTACTTCTGATGAAATTCTACAGAATTGAATCCCCCTGGGTACTCACAGCATTGACTTAACACCACTTGTATTTTCACTATGATTGTTAATGTTTAAAAGTAATTAGTTTAGAAAGATTTATTGGTCTGCTTCTAATCCTAACTTTCTTTTAAATCCCATTATTTTTAGCTTGTGATTTTGCAGACAGCAAGGTTTTTTAGAAATGCACATACATTATATCTGAAATGTCTATGTTACAGTAGGTAACTGCCAAACTTAAAACAAAACTCCCTAACTCTGTCTCCACTCCCACATTTTTCCCATTCAGTCATCCGGTTCATACACATGGGGTCAGGAGGAAATATGATCAATGAGAAGGTCTTCAGAATCAGACAGAACTGAGTCTAATTCTTATTCTGATACTGACTTGCTATGTTAACTCAATTGACATTGTCTCCCTGAGCCTCAATTTCCTCATCCACAAAGTAGAGACAGTAGATAAGACTTTCTGGAAACTGTCCACAGAAGAGATTGTCTCAGTGAGCAAACTCAATAGCCAATAGCCAAGTGTCCCTGTAGAGGCCTTTCCTGGGGAACTATACTTTCCAATAGGGACCAGGCATGATCTCTGCTGATGCCCAGCGCCTTAAACCAGAACATCTAGGGAGAGGGTCAAAGCCAGTGAAGGTTTCAGAACCCCTGGAGAACACAGGTTTCAGAACACCTGGTTGCACACATTGCTCCTTGAAGACAACTAACTTCCTTTGTTTTGATTCCACACCAGCAGCTGAGGTCATGGTGCCCACAGGGTGAGAATGCCTAGGTCAGGTAGACGGAAGTCCATTCTGACAGCTGTAAATATCGAATTGACACTCTGTGTTTATTCCAAATGCTAAAATTCACTGTACCTTGGCCTCCTCAACTGTAAAATGGGAATAATAATAAGATTTGTCTCAGAGAGTTGTGATGAGGAATATGAGATGCTATATGGAAAGTGCTTGAAACAGTGGCTGGCTCAGAGCATGTGCTGTCTAAGTGTTTGCTATTCATATTGTATATCAGGCTCTATCATGTTGGGTAATGTGACTCTGCCTTTGAAAGCCAATGCACTGTCAGTGTGCACAAAAGCAACTTAAGAACAAGGCCCTGAACTATGGCTAATTTTAAAGAAGGTACATATTACCTGGCCCTGGGCAGCCAGTCTTTTTTGGATAATGGTATGCATGCCTGACCTTAATATATGCCTTTCTGTTTTCTCACTGTTAGTGTATAAGAATGCAAGGGATTTCTGTGTGTTAATTTTATATCCTGAAACTTTACTATATTCATTGATTAGCTCTAGTAATTTTCTGGTGGAGTCTTTAGGGTTTTCTATGTAGAGGATTATGTCATCTGCAAACAATGAGAGTTTTACTTCTTTTCCAATTTGGATTCCTTTTATTTATTTATTTATTTTTTCTGATTGCTCTGGCTAAAACTTCCAAAACTATGTTGAATAGTAGTGGTGACAGTGGGCACCCTTGTCTTGTTCCTGACTTTAGGGGAAATGCTTTCAATTTTTCACCATTGAGGATGATGTTTGCTGTGGTTTTGTCATATATAGCTTTTATTATGTTGAGGTATGTTCCTTCTATGCCTATTTTTGGAGGATTTTTATCATAAATGGATGTTGAATTTTGTCAAAGGCTTTCTCTGCATTGATTGAGATAATCATATGGTTTTTATCTTTCAATTTGTAAATGTGGTATATTATATTGATTGATTTGATGATATAAAAAAAAGAATCCTTGCATCCCTGGGATAAAACCCACTTGGTCATGATGTATGATCTTTTTGATATGTTGTTAGATTCTGTTTGCTAGGATTTTGTTAAGGATTTTTGCATCTATGTTCATCAGTGATATTGGTCTGTAGTTTTCTTTTTTTGTGTGGCATCTTTGTCTGGTTTTGGTATTAGGGTGATGGTGGCCTCATAGAATGGGTTTGGAAGTTTACTTTCCTCTGCAGTTTTCTGGAAGAGTTTGAGTAGGATAGGTGTTAGCTCTCCTCTAAATTTTTGGTAGAATTCAGCTGTAAAGCCGTCTGGTCCTGAGGTTTTGTTTGCTGGAAGATTTCTGATTACAGCTTCAATTTCCGTGCTTGTGATGGGTCTGTTAAGATTTTCTATTTCTTCCTAGTTCAGTTTTGGAAAGCTATACTTTTCTAAGAATTTGTCTATTTCTTCCAAGTTGTTGTATTTCTATGTTGTCTGCTGTGATCTCTCCGTTTTCATTTCTAATTTTGTTGATTTGATTCTTCTCCCTTTGTTTCTTGATGAGTCTGGCTAACGGTTTGTCAATTTTATTTATCTTCTCAAAGAACTAGCTTTTGGCTTTGTTGATTTTTGCTATGGTCTACTTTGTTTCTTTTGCATTTATTTCTGCCCTAATTTTTCTGATTTCTTTCCTTCTACTAACCCCAGAGCTCTTCATGTCTTCCTTTTCTAGTTGCTTTAGGTTTAGAGTTAGGTTATTTATTTTACTTTTTCTTGTTTCTTGAGGTAAGTTTGCATTGCTATGAACCTTCCCCTTAGCACAGCTTTTCAGTCAGTTCAGATCAGTCGCTCAGTCGTGTCCAACTCCTTGCGACCCCATGAATTATAGCATGCCAGGCCTCCCTGTCCATCACCAACTCCCAGAGTTCACTCAGACTCGTGTCCATCGAGTCAGTGATGCCATCAAGCCATCTCATCCTCGGTCGTCCCCTTTTCCTCCTGCCCTTAGTCCCTCCCAGCACCAGAGTCTTTTCCAATGAGTCAACTCTTCACATGAGGTGGCCAAAGTACTGGAGTTTCAGCTTTAGCATCATTCCTTCCAAAAGAAATCCCAGGGCTGATCTCCTTCAGAATGGACTGGTTGGAACTCCTTGCAGTCCAAGGGACTCTCAAGAGTCTTCTCCAAAACCACAGTTCAAAAGCATCAATTCTTCAGCGCTCAGCCGTCTTCACAGTCCAACTCTCACATCCATACATGACTACTGGAAAAACCATAGCCTTGGCTAGATGGACCTTAGTCGGCAAAGTAATGTCTCTGCTTTTGAATATGCTGTCTAGGTTAGTCATAACTTTTCTTCCAAGGAGTAAGCATCTTTTAATTTCATGGCTGCAATCACCATCTGCAGTGATTTTGGAGCCCTCCAAAATAAAGTCTGACCCTGTTTCCACTGTTTCTCCATCTATTTCTCATGAAGTGATGGGACTGGATGCCATGATCTTTGTTTTCTGAATGTTGAGCACTGCTTTTACTGAGTCACATAGGTTTTGGGTGTTTTCATTTTCTTTCATTTCTGTGCGTATTTTGATTTATTTTTTTAAATTTCTTCTGTGATTTTTGGTTATCAGAAGTGAGTTGTTTAGCCTCCATATGTTGGAATTTTTTTTATAGTTTTTTTTTCCTGTAGTTGACATTGTGGTCAGAAAAAATGCTTGGAATGATTTCAATTTTTTTTTGAATTTACCAAGGCTGGATTTATGGCCCAGGATGTGATCTATCCCAGAGAAGTTTCCATGTGCATTTGAGAAAAAGGTGAAATTCATTGTTTTGGGGTGAAATGTCCTATAGATATCAATTAGGTCTAACTAGTCCATTGTATCATTTAAAGTTTGTGTTTCCTTGCTAATTTTCTGTTTAGTTGCTCTGTCCATAGGTGTGATGGGGGTATTAAAGTCTCCCACTATTATCGTGTTACTGTTAATTTCACCTTTCTTACTTGTTAGCATTTGCCTTACATATTGCAGTGCTCCTTTGTTGGGTGCATATATATTTATAATTGTTGTATCTTCTTCTTGGACTGATCCTTTGATCATTATGTAGTGTCTTTCTTTGTCTCTTTTCACAGCCTTTATTTCAAAGTAAACTGATGGAGAAATATACCATGCTCATGGATCAGAAGAATCAATATAGTGAAAATGAGTATACTACCCAAAGCAATCTACAGATTCAATGCAATCCCTATCAAGCTACCAGCGGTATTTTTCACAGAGCTAGAACAAATAATTTCACAATTTGTATGGAAATACAAAAAACCTCAAGTAGCCAAACCAATCTTGAGAAAGAAGAATGGACCTGGAGGAATCAACCTGCCTGACTTCAGGCTATACTACAAAGCCACAGTCATCAAGATAGTATGGTACTGGCACAAAGACAGAAATATAGATCAATGGAACAAAATAGAAAGCCCAGAGATAAATCCATACACCTATGGACACCTTATCTTCGACAAAGGAGGCAAGACTATACAACGCATTAAAGACAATCTCTTTAACAAGTGGTGCTGGGAAAACTGGTCAACCACTTGCAAAAGAATGAAATGAAAACACTTTCTAACACCATATACAAAAATAAACTCAAAATGGATTAAAGATCTAAACATAAGACCACAAACTATAAAACTCCTAGAGGAGAACATAGGCAAAACACTCTTTGACATAAATCACAGAAACAAATGGGATCTAATTAAAATTAAAAGCTTTTGCACAACAAAGGAAACTATAAGCAAGGTGAAAAGGCAGCCTTCAGAATGGAGGAAAATAATGGCAAATGAAGCAACTGACAAACGACTAATCTCAAAAATATACAAGCAGCTCCTGCAGCTCAATTCCAGAAAAATAAACGACCCAATCAAAAAATGGGCCAAAGAACTAAATAGACATTTCTCCAAAGAAGACATACAGATGGCTAACAAACATATGAAAAGATGCTCAACATCACTCATGATCAGAGAAATGCAAATCAAAACCACAATGAGGTACCATCTCACACTGGTCAGAATGGCCGCTATCAAAAAGTCTATAAGAAATAAATGCTGGAGAAGGTGTGGAGAAAAGGGAACCCTCTTACACTGTTGGTGGGAATGCAAACTAGTATAGCCACTATGGAGAACAGTGTGGAGATTCCTTAAAAAACTGGAAATAGAACTGCCTTATGACCCAGCAATCCCACTTCTGGGCATACACACCAAGGAAACCAGAATTGAAAGAGACACGTGTACCCCAATGTTCATCATAGCACTATTTATAATAGCCAGGACATGGAAGCAACCTAGATGTCCATCAGCAGACAAATGGATAAGAAAGTTGTGGTAGACAGCAAAAGAGACACAGATGTATTGAAGAGTCTTTTGGACTCTGTGGGAGAGGGTGAGGGTGGGATGATTTGGGAGAATGGCATTGAAACATATATATTGTCATATGTGAAAAGGATCGCCAGTCCAGGTTCAATGCATGAGACAGGGTGCTCGGGGCTGGTGCTCTGGGATGACCCAGAAGGATGAGATGGGGAGCGAGGTGGGAGGGGGTTTCAGGATGGGGAAAACATGCACAGCCATGGCCGATTCATGTCAATGTATGCCGAAACCACTACCATATTGTAAAGTAGTTAGCCTGCAGTTAAAACAAATGAATTTATATTTAAAAATAAAGAAAGTTGTGGTACATGTACACACTTGAGTATTACTCAGCCATTAAAAAGAATACATTTGAATCCATTCTAATGAGGTAGACAAAACTGGAGCCTATTATACAGAGTGAAGTAAGTCAGAAAGAAAAACACCAATACAGTATACTAATGCATATATATAGAATTTAGAAAAATGGTAATGATGACCCTCTATGTGATACAGCATATGAGACACAGATGTATAGAACAGCCTTTTGGACTCTGTGGGAGAGGGTGAGGGTGAGATGATTTGAAAGAATAGCACTGAAACATGTATATTACCATATGTGAAATAGATCGCCAGTGCAGGTTCTATGCATGAGACAGGGTGCTCAGGGCTGGTGCACTGGGATGACCCTGAGGGATGGGATGGAAGGGAGGCAGGAGGGAGGGTCAGGATGGGGAACACATGTACACCCATGGCTGATTCATGTCAATGTATGGCAAAAACCACTACAATATTGTAATTAGCCTCCAATTTAAAAAACTAAATTTTAAAAATAAATAAAAGCATATAAAGAGAAAAAAATATGCCTTAATATTTGAAAGTCCAAGTGAGGATTACTTGAAAAACTGTCTCAAGTGCCTAATGAGTGTCTAGCAAACAATCTTCCCTCAACCACGGGTCTCTTTTCTTGTTTTCTTCTTTCTTTTTCTTGGTCTCTTTTCTCAAACACAGTAAGGCTATGAACTGTCAGCTGGAAACCCTGAATTGGGAAGGAGGCTGTACTGCTGGGCTAATGGTGACTGTAAGGGAACCGACAATAATCTGATTCTTGTTGAGTTTATGGCTTGAAATAAATACAGCAGGAGAGTAGTCTCATCAATTCATAATGTAATTTAAGACCAAAGTAAAAGAGACCTGAAATGGAGGACAGAAGGCTCAGCACCACCCCCTTTCTCACTTTTAAAACTCCTTTTTTTCCTTCAAGATGCAACCCACAGGTCACCTCCTCTTTGAAGCTTTCCCAATCCCCTCTGGCTGAGTAACTCAGACCCCTATACTGCATTCTCATGACATCTTCGCCATCTCACATGACCACCCTCCTGCCTGTCACCTCCATTAAATAGTAGAGCCTCCTGAGTAATGACATCATAGGGAGCTCTATATCCCCTGCAGCCAGTACTGTGTTTGGCACATTGTTGTTGCTGTTTAGTCATGCAGTCATGTCCAGCTCTTTGCAACCCCATGGACTGCAGCATGCCTGGTTTCCCTGTCCTTCACCATCTCCCAGAGCCTGCTCAAACTCACGTCCATTGAGTTGGTCATTCCATCCAACCATCTCATCCTCTGGGTTCCCTTCTCCTCCTGCCTTCGATCTTTCCCAGCATTAGGGTCTTTTCTAATGAGTCAGTTCTTTGCATCAGGTGGCCAAACTATTGGAGCTTTAGCTTCATAGCATTAGTCCTACCAATGAATATTCAGGACTGATTCCCTTTAGGATTGACTGGTTTGATCTCCTTGTAGTCCAAGGGACTGTCAAGAGTCTTATTCAACATGACAATTCAAAAGCATCAATTCTTCAGCACTCAGACTTCTTTATGGTCCAACTCACATCCATACATGACTACTGGAGAAACCATAGCTTTGACTAGACAAACCTTTGTTGGCAAAATAATGTCTCTGCTTTTTAATATGCTGTCTAGGTTGGTCATAGCTTTTCTTTCAAGGAGGAAGCGTCTTTTAATTTCATGGCTGCATGTGAATGTCATGTAATTTCACTGCAGTCACCATCTGAAGTGATTTTGGAGCCCAAGAAAATAAAGTCTGTCACTTTTTCTGCTGTTTCCTCATCTATTTGACATGAAGTGATGGGACCAGATGCCATGATCTTAATTTTTTGAATGTTGAGTTTTAAGCCAGCTTTTTCACTCCTCTTTCACCTTCATCAAGAGTCTTTTTAGTTCTTTGCTTTCTGCCATAAGGGTGAGGTCATCTGCATATCTGAGGTTTGATATTTCTCCTGGCAATCTTGATTCCAGCTTGTGCTTCATCCAGCCTGGCATTTCATATGATGTACTCTGCATATAAGTTAAATAAGCAGGGTGACAATATACAGCCGTGAAGTACACCTTTCCCAATTTGGAACCAGTCTGTTGTGCCATGTCTGGTTCTAACTGTTGCTTCTTGACCTGCACACAGGTTTCTCAATATGACACATTGTAAGAGCTCACAGAATATTTATTGCTGAAGGAATGTGGTGGGTTCCAATCTCCCTCATTTTCTTACCCAAGCCTGGAGCTAAGGTGGATAAACTTTCGGAGCCCTTCCAGGGGTAGAGAGGTCAGCCAGGTCAGGGCTGGGGGAGGTGGCCACCTTCTTTCCACCACTTTCAAGATCATGTGTGTAAAACCTTGCACCAGGAGGGCTGGGAGACACCCAAAGTATCTAGAAGACAAGGAAATGGCCTTGAAAGGACACGGTGACCAAAAAAAATTATTCATTCAGCAAAAATGTATCAAGTTTTGTGTCAATATGTGGCCATGAGTAAGATCAGTTCCTATTCTCACGAATCTCACAGGCCTAGGCAGACACAGACCTTGGTAATGACAGTACCATGGGACAGGTGCAAGACAGGGGTACATAGGTCAAGAGACTCTGAATGTGTGGTGGGAGAGGGTGACAGAGCTGGGGAGGAGGAAGAGTCACCAGATCTCTGACAGTTGGAGTGGGGGTCAGGGGTCTGCTTTCTTCCCTCTCTCAGGAGGGGTGCTCTTGGGGTATATCTGGCCAGAGCCCCTCTGCCATCTTCCTTAGAGTGCACGCACCAATTCCCAGGTCTGTGTGTTCTTTCTGATGTTGCAGGCGCCTGGAATATTCTATAATCAGCGGGGCTCTGTCCTGTCCCCAGAAACCATTGCCTGATCCTACAGTGGCTACAAGCAATGGGACCTGCAGGATCTGACCCAGTTCTCTCCTTCCTCACCTCACCTCACCTCTCCCAGAAAGCCCAAGAGAGGCCCACAGTAGGCTGACACACGACAACAAAAGACATAATCTCACCTTGATGTGAATAAAGCCCACTTTAAAAAAGAAATAAGAATTTCCACCAACAATTTTATTATTACTGACAGCATTTTGAATGAACTAAAGAATTTAACAAAACATATAAAAAATATATTTTTAAAAATCACAGATGGACAACAGATTTACAGATTTGCTTTCCATTATTCAGAAAAAAAAAAAAAGAAACAACAATATTTATTACTGGCAAATTGCATTTGAGTGAGACTAGCCACTGGATCACAAGACCCAAGCAGCAAGACACTGCCAATCTCTTGGGAACAGAAGAAGTAATTGACCAACAGGTGAGAGGCTGTGGGAGGGGCGACTAGACAGCCGGCCAGCAAAGCAGATCTGGCAGCCCAGCCAAGACAGGAGCAGGCCGGGCAGGGCAGGGGTTAGGTATCAAGAAGCAGAGATGGGCATGTCAGTTACTCTGGCCTTGAGAAGAATCACTGTGACCACAGGGCCAGCTGCAAACTGACTCCAGTGTATGTACTCACATGAGTATGTGTTCATTTAAATCATCTCTTCCTTCATTCATGATATTAGCAAGTGGGTTTGGGTGGGAGTCATCTTTGTGTCTTGGGGACCAGAGAGGGGAAGGCCCAATCTACAAAAGCAGTTTCCTAAATTTAGGTGGACTGAGCCTGCTAGAAGGGCTGTAGACTGTGAGGGCTCCAGGAAAAGCAGGGGGTTGAGGCCCAGGCCTTGCTCCAGGAGTTCACACTATACACAGAGGGAGAGACCCTCAGACAACTGTGCCATGTGGCCTGTGATGGGTGTGGGACAAAGTAACAAGATTGTCCCCATCTGTGTGTGAGATTAGGATGGGGTTATAGAGTTAGAGTTCACTTGCATTTGAGACAGGCCTGGAGGGCCAGGTAGGATTTGACAGGCAGAGATGGGAGTTTCATGGGCATTCCCAGCCAAAAGGAGAAAGCAAAACCCCATGAAGGAGTGTGCAGTGGGAGCTGGGGTGGCCCTTGCAGGGAGCATCTGGAATATTCAGAAAAGTTGTGGGAGATGCAGCTGGAGAGGGAGCTTGAGGCCAGGACAACATGGGTCCAAAGCAAGGAGTTCACACCAAAGTTGGATATATAAAGCCCTTATGTACTCATTTATTCTTTCACTCATTCAACAAAAATGCATTGCATGCAAAACCTCTGCCAGGTGCTGTTCCCCTGGGTGCTGGGCACACAGTGGGGAGGGCAACTTCTGCCCTCCTGAGGCTAGTGTCACCTCCGGGGAGCAGGAGTGCCATGGGGAAGTGGAGGCTGCTGCCTAGTCCAAGGTGAAGGGCCCTGAGGGTAATAGGAGGGTCATTTCCAAGGGGAGGGCACTTGGCAGGGTCAGTCGAAAGTGACATCCCCTTGGCTAGGCCAAGCCAAGTCCTCCAGCAGCCAACATGGGGAAGGAAGCATCCCTCAATAACTGGGACAAAGAGTCAGAAAAGTAGGGTTTGGAAAGGAGGGGAGAGGCCTGGAGGCAGGGGGATGACCCCTAATCCTCCCACTGGCCCCAGCCTGCAGCAGGCCCGGATCATCGGCCAGCCTGGTCAGGGCTCTTTCGGCCGGTGTCCCTCTGGTCTTCATGCCTGTAGTCATCCTCGCCCTCCTCTTCTTGTCTTCTGGAAAGCTCTGTCAGCTGCTCTGGTGGCTTCCGGTAGGCTGCCCGATTCCTGCAGGCAGTGAGGACAGAGGGGAAGGGTTCTCACTCACCCACTCAGGACTGAGGGAGCTCGGTCTAGTGCTTCCTATGAGGAGAGAGCAGCCTATAACACCCGGCTTGCCCCCACACCCGGCCCTGGACACCCACAGGAAACTCTACCCTGGGATTAGAGACGAGAACTACGGGCTCTGGAGTCATGTCCCAGATAGCAGTGCCACTTTAGGATTTGGGTGAATCACTTATTCTTTTCTCAACTATAAAATGGGATGGATAAAAGCTGTTTTTATTGTTAACAGCTGCCCCCTGAGGTGTTATGAGAGGAAGAGGCTATGTGAGAAGCTGGGGCACACCTTCCTAATCTGCTTAGACCCTTGCCCATGGGCTGTCCCCGACACTCACGGCCGTGCGACCTCGGCGTCCTCAGCCTTGCTGGTGTCCCGGCAGCAGCAGCAGTACAGGATGACGCCGATGATGACGAGAGCCGCAGCCACGCCCCCAGCGACGCCCGCATACAGAGCCACGTTCATGGAGGCTGGGAGAGACAGAGCCGCAAGCCCTGTGAGCCCTAGCCACAGTTCCCAGCTCGAGCCCATAACACAAGTCAAGATGCAGAGAGCATGCCAGGGGTGAGGGGCCACAACAGCCAGTGCCCCAGATATGAGAGCTGGCCCCTCCCAGGCTCTGAGCGGTGCCTGTCTTCCCAGCCCGAGGGGCAGCGCCGCCAGCTTCTGGGGGCACTCCATGGAAGGCACAGCCTCGTGGGAATGGAACCAGACAAGGTGGGAGGATGCTTCTCAGGATGGAGGTGTACAAAAGGCCAGATGGCCAACAGATCTGAGCTACTCAGGCTCCAAAAACAGCCCTCAGGTGTCATGCCAGCTCCTACTCTAGCTCATTTCCAAGCTGCTCAGGGTGTCCCTCCCCAAGTGATGGGGTCCAGGCTCTGTGGAAGCCAGATCTGGGCACTTCCCCCATGCCCACAGAGCAACCCTAAGGGTAGGACTAAGGTCTCCAGAAGCCAGTCTTAGGTGCTATTTCCAAACAACAAAGGGAACCGGGCTAGCCTCCAGATGAGGGGAACCTGGGACAGGAGCATCGGGTCATTGCCTCAGCCACCTGCCAACGGGAGACCCCAAGAGGCTGCCTGGCTCACCTCCCAGTCAGCTGACTCTTTGGACCCCCAGCCAGTCATCTTCTGGCCTTCACCCTCCCACTCTCCCTCCACCCCAAACTGCTCTTACGAGATCTGACGGCCACAGTGATGTTGCAGGACTCGGTCCCCACCTCATTGCTGGAGATGCAGATGTAGTAACCCGACATTTCTGTGGAGATGTTTTTCAGAGAGAAGGTCTGTCCTGTGACTGGGAAGGAAGAAGAGTCAGGCTGAGGAGACAGTCCACCATAGTAGAATAGAAACAGCTAGGAAGGTGTGTGGACTCCTGAACTCCAATGTAGATAAAAGCATTGCCACTGAGCATGTCTAAGCCTCATCTGGAATGTGGAGAAACTATCCCCCTCTAGGGCTGCGGGATGATTAAACCAGGCGGACTGCACAATTCTGAAGCACTTAAAATTCAGGCAGGAACCGTGTGTTTGAAGCCACATTAATTTTGTGACTTTTGGCAAGGAACTTAGCTTCATTAAATCTGTTTATTTACAAATAAAATAATAGTGCCTTCACAATAGGGTAATTGTGAACATGAAATAAAGTACTAATGAATATAAGCCCACAACCAAATGCCTGATGTAAATGCCTAGGAAACATAATATGCATTATATATTACATAGAAATGTTTTATAATTAGATGACACGATTGTAACCATTTTTATGATCTTCACAAACAGAATTCCGCAGCTTAGACTCATGTGAAAGCAGGCTTTAGAACCTCAAGGACTCTGACTTCTGTATTTCTCTACCCTGAGTGGTGTGTGTGTGAGTGTATGTGGTATTTGTATGTTGTGTATGTATGTGTATGTGTGGTGGGGTGGGGAGGAGGCAGGCAGGCAGTCTAGACTCTTCATCTTTCTTTTCCACCACTTAAGTAAGCCATTTAACTTCTGTGAGCTGTAGTTACCTCATCTGGAAGTGGCAGGGAATGTATCTGATCCTCCCAAATTCAGGGCAATGGTCTAGATGTCCTCATGAGATGTTCTACTAAATCTATGATCCTACAAATGTCTTCACCTTGAAAGGGAGAGCTAAAGCATAAAACATAAATGTTTAGACAAATTTATATATCCCATCCTCAATGATGGGCTTTCCTGGTGGTGCTAGTGGTGAAGAAACCCCCTGCAGCAGACATAACAGATGCGGATTCAGTCCCTGGGTCGGGAAGATCCCCTAGAGGAGAGCACAGCAACCCATTCTTGCCTGGAGAATTCCATGGACAGAGAAGCCTGGCAGGCTACAGTCCATGAGGTCGCCAACACTTGGACACAACTGAAGCAACTGAGCTCACACATACACATCCTCATTAATGCTGTGTCATAACCACTATTATGAGAGAAGAGTCAGAGACCTTTGTCCTCTAATTTGCTGCAGAGCCAGCCTCCCCTGCTGTCACCAGGTGGGTCACACTCCCTCCGAGGAGATATTCTAAATTGCAAATAGGATCTGACATTTCAGAGGCAGTCCCTCATCTTCAATAATAAGCCCAAGTTTCTTAATATGGATGTGATTTTACAGATCTGGCCTTGACAATCCAGCTTTCAGTTCAGTTCAGTTCAGTCGCTCAGTCATGTATGACTCTTTGTGACCCCATGGACTGCAGCACGCCAGGCCTCCCTGTCCATCACCAACTCCTGGAGTTTACTCATACTCATGTCCATTGAGTCAATGGTGCGATCCAACCATCTCATCCTCTGTTGTCCCCTTCTCCTCCTGCCTTCAACCTTTCTGAGCATCAGAGTCTTTTAAATGAGTCAGCTCTTCACATCTGGTGGCCAAAGTATTGGGGTTTCAGCTTCAACATCAGTCCTTCCAATGAACACCCAGGACTGATCTCCTTTAGGAGGGACTGGTTGGATCTCCTTGCAGTCCAAGGGACTCTCAAGAGTCTTCTCCAACACCGCAGTTCAAAAGCATCAATTCTTCAGCGCTCAGTTTTCTTTATAGTCTAACTCTCACATCCATACATGACCACTGGAAAAAACATAGCCTTGACTAGATGGACCTTTGTTGACAAAGAAATGTCTCTGCTTTTTAATATGCTGTCTAGGTTGGTCATAAATTTCCTTCCAAGGAGTAAGCGTCTCTTAATATGGCTGCAATCACCATCTGCAGCAATTTTGGAGCCCAAAAATAAAGTCTGACACTGTTTCCACTGTTTCCCCATCTATTTGCCATGAAGTGATGGGACCAGATGCCATGATCTTAGTTTTCTGAATGTTGAGCTTTAAGCCAATTTTTCACTCTCCTCTTTCACTTTCATCAAGAGGCTCTTTAGTTCTTCTTTGCTTTCTGTCATAAGGGTGGTGTCATCTGCATATCTGAGGTTATTGATATTTCTCCTGGCAATCTTGATTCCAGCTTGTGCTTCATCCAGCAAAGCATGTCTCATGATGTACTCTGCATATAAGTTAAATAGGCAACGTGACAATATACGGCCTTGACATACTCCTTTCCCTATTTGGAACCAGTCTGTTGTTCCATGTCCAGTTCAAACTGTTGTTTCCTGACCTGCATACAGATTTCTCAAGAGGCAGGTCAGGTGGTCTGGTAGTCCCATCTCTCTCAGAATTTTCCACAGTTTATTGTGATCCACACAGTCAAAGGCTTTGGCATAGTCAATAAAGCAGATGTTTTTCTGGAACTCTCTTGCTTTTTCCATGATTCAGCAGATGTTGGCAATTTGATCTCTGGTTCCTCTGCCTTTTCTAAAACCCACTTGAACATCTGGAAGTTCATGGTTCACATATTGTTGAAGCCTGGCTTGGAGAATTTTGAGCATTACTTTACTAGCGTATGAGATGAATGCAATTGTGTGGTAGTTTGCGCATTCTTTGGCATTGCTTTTCTTTGGGATTCAAATGAAAACTGACCTTTTCCAGTCCTGTGGCCACTGCTGAGTTTTCCAAATTTGCTGGCATATTGAGTGCAGCACTTTCACAGCATCATCTTTCAGGATTTGAAATAGCTCTACTGGAATTCCATCACCTCCACTAGCTTTGTTCATAGTGATGCTTCCTAAAGCCCACTTGACTTCACATTCAGGATGTCTGGCTCTAGGTGAGTGATCACACAATTGTGGTTATCTAGGTCATGAAGATCTTTTTTGTACAGTTCTTCTGTGTATTCTTGCCACCTCTTAATGTCTTCTGCTTCTGTTAGATCCATACCATTTCTGTCGTTTATTGTGCCCATCTTTGCATGAACTGTTCTCTTGGTATATCTAATTTTCTTGAAGAGAGCACTAGTCTTTCCCATTCTATTGTTTTCCTCTGTTTCTTTGCACTGATCACTGAGGAAGGCTTTCTTATCTCTCCTTGCTATTCTTTGGAACTCTGCATTCAAATCAGTATATCTTTCCTTTTCTCCTTTGCTCTTGGCTTCTCTTCTTTTCACAGCTATTTGTAAGGCCCCCTCCATCAGCCATTTTGCTTTTTTGCATTTCTTTTTCTTGGGGATGGTCTTGATCCCTGACTCCTGTACAAAGTCACAAACCTCTATTCATAGTAATCCAGCTTTACCTCTTACGAGTTCCCCTGGTGGCCAATCCATTCCCTGTCCAGCTCTACTCCATTGCAAGATTGTATCTCAGTGTGAATTTTTCTTGTCTGAATGTGCTACTCACTATACTTCCTCAAATATGATGTCCTCTGATTTTTCCAACAATCTTGTATTGTGGATGGAAGAAATATTTCAATCTCCAGTGCCCTAGAGGTAACTGGAGGGTTGGGGAAGTTAAGTGACTTCCCCAAGGTCACAAAAATAAGAAATGACAAAACAGTAACAAAAATTCATTTTTAGATCTAGAATTCCCAAAAACAGTTGACAACAACTTTCTTTTAAAAAATAGAGAAAAGAGAACAGAGAGGGTGAAAAGGAGAAAGACCATGCCAGGACCTTCCAGATCGTAGATGAAGAAGAAGCACAGTTCATGAGTAATTGCCCCATTGTGGCCTCAGAAAGCACTCCATGGAAGAGAACATGAATCTTGGTGTTCTGGACAGTGCCACTTGCAGGAATGGCTGCAGGAATAGGCTGTGTGGTTCTAAAGGCTCGCATCATATAGAAATGCATCATTTATTTTCAAAATGAGGCCTCTCTGGCCAAGAAACTTTATGAACAAGATTCCTCATTTGATGGGGTGACCAACAAACCAATCTTAGACTGCTGTGCCTGTGGAAATACCTAGTACAGACACATATTTTATGTGAATTTGTCTGAGAAGACACACCCAAAGGATTACCCACATGTCCACATCTATGGTTATTAAAGAACTTTTGGCTTCTGGTTGGAGACAGAATGACAGAGTAGAAGGACTTGAGCTCAGCTCCTCCCATAAAAATACCAAAATCATATCTAACTGCTGGAACAACCCCTGACAAAAAAGACTGGAACCCATCGAAAAAGATACTCTACGTCCAAAGACAAAGAGGAAGCCACAATAAGATGGTAGGAAGGGCACATTCACAATATGCCCAATCAAATCCTATACCCACCAGGTGGGCAACCCACAAGCTGGTAAATAATTATATCACAGAGGTTCTCTCACAGAAGTGAGAATTCTGAGCCTCACATCAGGCTGCCCAGCCTGGGGGTCTGGCATTGAGTGAGGGACTCCTCAGAACATTTGGTTTTGAAGGCCAGTAGGGCTTGATCACAGAAACCCCACAGAACTGTGGCAATCAGAAACTCAACTCTGTTGAGTTTGAGGGTGCACACAAGGTTTTATGTGCACTGGGACCTAGGGAAAAAGCAGTGACCTCATAGGAGCCTGAGCCAGCAGTATTTGCTGGTTTGTAGAGGCTCCAGGGAAGGGAGGGGGTGGCTGTGGCCGCTGTGGAGACAAAAACACTGGAGGCAAAGATTTGGGGGCGCACTCTATCGTGTGGGCTATCCTGCAGGCTGCCATTTTGACTTGGCCCCACCCAAGAGCTCCAGTGCTGGGATGCCTCAGGCCAAGCAACCAACAAGACAGGAACACAGCCCCATCCATCAGCAGAGAGGCTGCCTAAAGTCTTCCTGACCCCACTGCTGCTGCTGCTAAGTTGCTTCAGTCATGTCCGACCCCATAGACGGCAGCCCACCAGGCTCCGCCATCTCTGGGATTCTCCAGGCAAGAACTCTGGAGTGGGTTGCCATTTCTTTCAAACACAGCTCTTGACATGGTTCTGCCCGCCAGAGGGGTAAGACCCAGCTCCACCCACCAATGGGCAGGCACCAGTCCCTCCCACCAGGAAGCCTGCATAAGCCTCTAGGAGAGCCTCACAAACAAGGGAGCAGACACCAGAAGCAAGAGGAACTATAGACCTGCAGCTTGTGAAATGGAGATCAGAAAGTTAGACAAAATGTGATGGCCAGAAGCATATGTTCCAGATGAAGAAACAAGATAAAATGCCTTAAGAAGATTAAGTGCAGTGGAGATAGGAAATCTACCCAAAAAGAATCCAGAATAATGATAGTAAAGATGACCCAAGACCTCAGAAAAAGAATGAAAGCACAGATGGGCAAGATAAAAAAATGGTAAACAAAGAGCTAAAAGATATGAAGAACAAACAGCTGAACAATATAGTAACTGAAATGAAAAATGAACTAGAAGGAATCAGTAGTATAAGTGAGGTAGAATAACAGGTAAGGGAGCTGGAAGACAGAATGCTGAAAGTCACGATGGCCAACCACAATAAAGAAAAAGAATGAGAAGAAATGAGGACTTATGGGATGACATTAAACACACCAACATTCACATTATAGGGGTCCCAGGAGGAAAAGAGAGAGAGAAAGGCCCTGAGAAAATACTGGAAGAGACGAAAGCTGAGAAACTCCCTAACATGGGAAAGGAAACCTGACCCAAGTCCAGGAAGTACAGAGAGTCCTATCTATATAGCATAAACTCAATGAAGAACATGTCAAGAACACATAGTAGCCAAATTGACAAAATAAAGACAAAGAAAAAGTGTTAAAAGCAACAGGGAAAAGCAAAAACTAACATACAAGGGAATTCCCATAAGGTTATCAGCTGATTTTTCAAGAGAAACTCAGCATGCCAGAAGAGAGTGGCACAATATAAAGTGATAAAAGGGAAAAGCCAGGACTTGCTTGGTAGTCCAGTATTTAAGACTCCATGCTCCAAATACAGGGGCATGGGCTTGATCCCTAGTCAGGGAACTAAGATCTTGCATGCTGCATGCTGTGGCTAAAAGAAAAAAAGGGGAGGGGGAGCAAACCTACACCCAAGAATACTCTACCCAGTAAGGCTCTTGTTCAGAATCAGTGGAGAAACCAAAAGTTTTACAGACCAGCAAAAGCTAAGACAATTCAGTACAACCAAACCAACTCTACAACAAATCCTAAAGGAACTTCTCTAGGTGGAAAAGAAAAAGGCACAAGAAAATTACAAATGGGAAAGCTTATCAGTAAAGGCAAATAAACAGAAAAGGTAGGAAATCATCCACACATAAATATGATATAGAAGCCAGCAATCATGAGGAGAGGAGAGAACAAATGCAGCATATGGAATATACACTTGAAATCAGAAGACCAGAACTCAGAACAATCTTGCATATATATAGACTGTTATTTCAAAACCTCATGCTAACTGCAAACCAAAAATAAACAATAGATACACATACAAAAAAAAAGAAAAGGGAATCCAAACCTAACACTAAAGTTTGTCATCAAATCACAAGAAAACAGAAGAGAAAGGAAGAAAAAAAATCTACGAAACAAACCGAAAACAATTAACAAAATGGGAATAAGAAAACACATATCAATAATTACCTTAAATGTAAATAGATTAAATGTTTCAACCAAGGGATATAGACTGACTGAATGGATACAAAAGCAAGACTCATATATACACTGTCTGGAAGAAACCCACTTCAGATCCAGGGACCCACACAGATTGAAAGTGAAGGTATGAAAAAGGGTATTCCACGAAAACGGAAATCAAAATCTGAAGTAGCATGACTGTATCAGACAAAATAGACTTTAGAATAAAGGCTGTTATAAGAAGGACAAAGAAGGACATTATGCGATGATCAAAGGATTAATCCAAGAAGATATAACAATTATAACTATATATGCACCCAACATAGAATCACCTCAATATATAAAACAAATGATAACTGACATAAAAGGAGAAATCGACAGCAACACAATAATAGCGGGAACTTTAACATCCCCACTTATATCACTGGACAGATCATACGACAGAAAATCAATAAGGATGGATTTCCTTGGTGGTCCAATGGTTAAGACTCCACACTTCCAATGCAGGGGGCACAGGTTTGGTCCCTGGTCAGGATGCTAAGATCCCACATGCCATGTGATGTGGCCAAAAGGATTTTTTTTAAAGAAAATTAATAAGGAAACACAGACATTACATGAAACATTAAACTAGATAGACTTAATTGATATTTATAGAGTATTCCATCCAAAAGCAGCAGAATATACATTCTTCTCAAGTACACATTCTTCAGGATAAGTCACATGCTGGGCCACAAAGCAAGTCTTGGTAAATTTAAGAAAACTGAAAATATATCAAGCATCTTTTCTGACCACAATGCTAAAATATTAGAAATCAGCTACAAGGGAAAAAAAAAAAACTGAAAAACACACACAGAGGCTAAACAATATGCTACTAAACAACAAATGAATCATTGAAGAAACCAAAGAAAAAAAATTTAAATACCTATAGAGGAAAATGAAAATGTAAAAGTAATGATTCAAAACCTATGGGATGCAACAGAAGTAGTTCTAAGAGGGAAGTTTATAGCAATACAATCTTACCTCAGAAAACAAGAAAAATCTCAAATAAACAACCTAACCTTTCACCTAAAACAACTAGAGAAAGAAGAACAGACAAAACCCAAAGTTATCAGCAGGAAAGACATCATAAAGGTCAGAGCAGAAAGAAATGAAATAGAGACAAAGAAAAGAATAGAAAATATCAATGAAACTAAAAGCTGGTTCTTCAAGAAGATAAACAAAACTGATAAATGTTGAGCCAGATTCATCAAGAAAAAAAGGGAAAGGACTCAATACACATGGAAATGGCAAAGGAAGAGTTACAGTGGACACCACGGAAACAGAAAGGATCATAAGGAACTATTACAAGCACCAAAGAATGGACAATCTGGAAGAAATGGTCACATTTCAGACTGAACTGAGAAGAATACAAAATATGAACTACTCACAAGTGCTGAAATTGATACTGATTTAAAACCTCCCAACTAATAAAAATCCAGAACCAGATGGCTTCATAGGCTACTCTGTTTAACATTTAGTTAAGAGTTAACCAGAGTTCCAGTTGTGCAAACCATTAGTACTTGGTGCTTATATATAGAAAAGACTTAACACCTATTCTTCTGAAACTCTTGCAAAGATTACAGAGGAAGGAACACTCTCAAACTCCTTTGAGGCCATCATCACCCTGATATCAAAACCAGACAAGAATACTACAAAAAAGAAAATTCCAGGCCAATATCACTGATGGATATAGATGCAAAAATCCTCAACAAAATAGTACTCAAACAAATCCAACAATACGTTAAAAGGATCATATAATGATCCAGTGGGGTTTATCCCATGGATGCAGGGCTTTTTCAATACCTGCAAATTAATCAAGTTAGTGTGATATAATACACTAACAAATTGAAGAATAAAAAACATATGATCATCTCAATAGATGCAGAAAAGAAAAGATAGAAACCTTTTGACAAAATTCAACACCTATTTAGGATTAAAAAGAACTTCAGAAAGTAGGGTAGATGGAAACTACCTCAACATATTAAACGCCATGTATGACAAACCCACAGCTAACACTATACTCAGTGATGAGAAAGCTGAAAGCATTTCCCCTGAGATTAGAAATAAGACAAGGATGTCCTTTGTTCAACATAGTTTTGGAAGTCCTAGTCACAGCAATCAGAGAAGAAAAAAAAGGAATCCAAATGGGAAAAGAAGTGAGACCAGGAAATAACCAGATTGCATCAAAGAATTTGGTAAATTTGCCAGATACAAAATTAATACACAGAAATACACGTCTATGCACTAACAATGAAAGATCAGAAAGAGAAATTAAGAAAACAATTCCATTTACCGTCACATCAAAAAGCATACAATACTTAGGAAAAATCTACCTAAGGAGACAAAAAACCTGTACTCTGAAAACTATGAGACATTGATGAAAGATATCAAAGATGACACAGATGGAAAGATATATCCTGTTCCTGGATTGGAGAAATCAATACTATCAAAATGACTATGCTATCCAAGCCAATGGCATTTTTTTTTTTTGCTGAATTAAAACAAAAAAATTTTAAATTTGTATGGAAACAAAAGATTTATAATACCAAAAGAAATCTTGAGGGGAAAAAAAATGCAGAGGTGGGAGAGTCAGGCTCCCTGACTTCAGACTATACAACAAAGTTACAGTAATCAGATCAGTATGCTTCTGGCACAAAAACAGAAATATAAGTCAATGGAACAGAAGAGAAAGCCGAGAAATAAACCTACACATGTTTGACCAATTAATCTACAACAAAGGAGGCAAGAATAATATCAGTACAATGGATAAAAGACG
Organism: Ovis aries; assembly: GCF_016772045.2. Classification (NCBI taxonomy): domain Eukaryota; kingdom Metazoa; phylum Chordata; class Mammalia; order Artiodactyla; family Bovidae; genus Ovis; species Ovis aries. Next base: position 119,183,659 of record NC_056054.1, read on the forward strand.
ATTTCTTCAATAAGCAGTGCTGGGGTAACCCGACAGCTGCATGTGAAGAATGAAATCAGAACATTCTCTAACACCACACACCGGGCTTCCCTGGTGGCTCAGTGGTAAAGAATCCGCCTGCAATGCAGGTTCGATCCCTGCATCAGGAAGATCCCCTGGAGAAGGGCATGGCAACCCACTCCAGTATTCTTGCCTGGAGAATCCCAAGGACAGAAGAACCTGGTGGGCTATAGTCCACAGGGTCGCAAAGAGTTGGACATGACTGAAGTGACTTAGCATGCACGCACTAACACCACACCCAAAAACAAACTTAAAGTGGATGAAAGATCTCAATGTAAGACCAGGCAGTATACAACTTTTAGAGAAAAACATAGGCAGAACACTCAATGACCTAAATCGTAACAATTTTTGGAGCCACCTCATAGAGTAATAAAAAAAATAAAATTAAAAATGGGACCTAATTAAACTTAAAAACCTTTGCACAGCAAAGGAGACCATAAACAAAATGAAAAAACGGCACACAGGATGGGAGAAAATATTTGCAGACAACGTGACCAACAAGGGATTAATTGCTAAAATATAGAAACAGCTCGTGTACCTCAATATCAAAATGCCAGACAATCCAATAAAAAAATGTGCAGAAAATCTAAATGGACATTTCTCTAAATAAGACATACAGATGGCCAAAAAGGCACCACATCACTAGCTCAAGGACACTCAACATCAGTAACTGTTAGAGAAAAAGGTTTCACCTCACCTGCCCAGAGTGGTCATCATCAATAATCCTACAAACAACAAATGCCAGAGAGGGTGTGGAAAAAAGGGAACCCTCCTGCACTATTGGTGGGCGTGTAAATCGGTACAGCCACTATGGAGAACAGCACAGAATGCTGTTCAAGAAAAGAGCTACCATATGACCCAGCAATGCCACTCCCGGGCATACATCTAGAGGACACCATACTTCGAAAAGATGCATGCACCCCAGTGCTTACTGCACACTGCGCACAACAGCCAACACATGAAGACAACGTCAATGTCCAGCAGCAGATGAATGGGTAAAGAAGAAGCGGTACATACAGACAATACTCAGCCTTAAACAGTGGAATAAGGCTGTTTGTGGCAACACAGATGGATTTAGAGATTATCAGACTAAGTGAAATAAATCACAGAGAGATATCATGTGATTTCGCTTATATGTGAAAGAAAGTGAAAGCGAAGTCCGACTCTTTGCGACCCCATGGACTGTAGCCCACCAGGCTCCTCCGTCCATGGGATTTTCCAGACAAGAATACTGGAGTGGGGTGCCATTTCCTTCTCCAGGAGATCTTCCCGACCCAGGGATTGAAACCTGGTCTCCTGCATTGTAGGCAGACGCTTTACTGTCTGAGCCACGAGGGAAGTCCACTAATACATGGAATCTAATAAAATGATACAAGGGTAACTTATTTACAAAACAAAACAGACTCACAGATTTAGAAAACAAACATGGTTACCAAAGAGGAAATGTAGGGGAAGGCATAGATTAGGAGGCGGAGATTAACATAAACACACTATTATATATAAGATAGTCAACAAAAACCTATAGTATAGCACAATAACGTAAATGGGAAAAGAACCTGAAAAAGAATAGATATATGTATATGTATAACTGAATCATTCTGAAACTGACACATTTTAAATCAACTATACTCCAATATAAATAAAAATTTTTAAAGAAAGAATAAGATATACAAGCAATAGGTGCTCATTATAAAACTTATATTACATTATGCTCATTACAATACCATGTACATAATATACAAGAATTTATGACATAAAATTATTACTTTGATTTAGTCTAATCAAGAAAATCTTGCTATGCTCATCACATCACTTCAAAACAAGATGAAGAGGGTCCCTATCCTTTGGTGTATGTAAGGGAGAACAGACATAAGGCAATGGTGATTACAGAGTGGTTGGAGCTCATAATGGGAGCCCTGTTATATCTTAATCTCATCTGAAGGGTCTGAGGAGGCCTCTACAAAGAGCAGAGAACAAAATAAAAATCGTTCATAATCTCATCAGCTGGAAGTAATAGCACTTTGATTTGAGATTATTTTCTTCCAATCCTTTCATATATACTTTCTCCAGATTCATCCCCTGAAACTCAGCATGGTAGTCTCTGGTTACTCATTCTCTGTAACATGCTATTTCCATCCTAGAATTTCATACCTTGGCAATTTTTCTGGAACACTGTTTACATGTGATATTAACATATGAAAGTAAGAAAGGGTTTATGACCAAAGCAAGTTCAGCATGAGTTAGAGTTTCTGATGTGCTAATAGCACTGGACACCTCTAACATGGGGTTATGGTATTAATGGCCTTGTTTTCTAAGCCAATTGGATTTTTATATTTTTAAGAGGCATCTTGAAGGAACACAAAACCATTCTGAGAAACATCCTATGAACCTGGACATGTTTCAGGGCTGCATGGCCCTTAACAGAGTCCCACTATTTTAGAACGGGAAACTCAGTCTATGTGTTAAATGTGCCCAGCACATTTCAGACAGATCAAGGTGGAAGACCTCAGGCTCTTGCCAGACTCTTTCCTTTTATTGGAGCCCAACTTGGCACTCCTGGCCCTGTTTAGGGTCGGGAACATGTGGCAGCCTAGGCCAGAGTCAGCACTTTCCTTCCTCAGTCTCTCAAAACAAACAATGGACATGAGAAGCTACTTTCGGATTAACCAGTGCACACACATTGCCACAAGACCTGTTTTGATTCTGATTTGGAGCTCCCAAGCCCCTTTCCCTCTGAAAAGGACCCAATCGTTCTTGAAATCTGGCCAAAATGAATGTTTCTTCTGCAATGACACCTCGTGGTCAAGAAGGGGAACACATAGGACAGAAGGGTTTCCACACTCCCTCTGCTGCAGCTAGGGAGAGGTTTCCCTCCAGAGCAGCCCAGGTCAGTAAGAGACACTGACGTCAAATTGACAAGGTTTAACTTTTCTGCCCGCTACCCCAGCATCTCCCTGATCCCGTGGTTTGTCAACAAGCTCAAGCTGCCTTCAAGATCTTCCCTGGCTGCTGGGAGCAACGTCCATGCCGCCCTTCAGAACGTACGTGGGAGTGAGTGCTCAGGGTGCCCAATCGTGTCCGACTCTGGGACTCCATGGACTGTAACCGACCCGCCTCCTCTGTCCATGGGCTTCTCCAGGCAAGAACACTGGAGTGGGTCGCCATTTCTGTCTCCAGGGATCTTCCTGACCCAGGGATCGAACCCGGGTCCCCTGCGTCTCTTGCATCGGCAGGTGGGTTCTTTTCTCACTGAACCACCTGGGAAGCCCACCCTTCAGAACATCCTCCCCTAAAGTGCTCCCGCCCCTAGAATTACTTCCCCCACCTTCCTTGCTACCCAGATTCCTATTCCTTCAGTGCATGAAACTCAGCTGACTGACAGGGTTCACAAGGATGTTCAGAGGTATCACACACGTGATCGCCTCTTACCCCCAGTCTTTGGGGAAGGCTGTATGACGA